>NW_027189259.1:0-372500 GCF_040958095.1 Procambarus clarkii
ATTCATAACTGGCAACCCCCCTCCCCTCCAGAGCTTTCAAGGCCACCAAACATCATTCCTTTCCCTTAACCTCTCCCAAATTATCTTTTGCACCAATACACAAACTAGGGGGCTTTATTGCTGAGTGGACGTCGCTCCCGACTCGTAATCCTAGCTCATTCGATCCCCCGGTGATGGCACAAACGGAAATCAGCAGAGTTTCTATCATTCTGATGCCCTCTGTTACTTAGCAGTAAATATGTAAATGAGCGTTAGACAGCTGTTGCGGGCTGCTTCCTGGGTGTGTGTGTGTGTCTGTGTGTGTGTGGAATTTTTTTTATTAGTTAATAATAATTGATTGATTGGCAGTTGAGAGGCGGGCCGAAAGAGCAGAGCTCAACCCTCGCAAGCACAACTAGGTGAACACAACTAGATAAATACTAACAAACCACGATCTCGTACAATCCACTACACACACAACCCAGTCTCCCCCCCAACTCCCTAAATCACTCTACCTAAGTCATTAAAAAATTAAAACAAATCAATTAATACACCAAAAATACTAACTATAAATAAAGGAACCAAATTTGAGACATACAGCGACTCCAGCGTGGTCTAGTCGGAAGAGAACGTGTTCTCATCTGGATAGATTGCGATCGAGCCTGTCGGAACGGGTGTGTAACTGCAGGGCACAAATATTTGTGTGTCCCCTCCTGTAGCAGCCTCTGTTTCGACAGGTTTCCTGGATAGCTAGAATTGACCTGGCCCTTGGAAAGTGGGGAAGGGGTGAAATCCGTTGGGCTCACGGATGGATACCTTGGATCCATGGACTTAGGGCAGGTCTAATCACCTGGGATTCGAACCCACGGTGGGAATAAGGGAGGAGATATGGGGAGGGGAAGGGGAAGGATGTTTCCTGGAACCAAACCTCACATAAACCCGGACACTCACACACACACACACCCTCACCCGAACACTCACAGGGGCACTCACACTCACACACACCCATAGACTGTGATAAGGGAGACCATCTGAGGGGACACAGATGGCCTCGTGGACCCACAGGCATAACCGGACGCACACGCAACCGGACTCTCACACACTCACACGGACACTCACAGGGATAAACACACACACAGACACACATCCATAGACACAAACTGTGATAAGGGAGACCATCTGAGGGGACACAGATGGCCTCCTGGACCCACAGGTATATATCAATATTTAAATATACATACATATTTATAAATATAACATATTTTTAAAAAATAAATAAATAAAATAAATATATATATATATATATATATATATATATATATATATATATATATATATATATATATGTGTGTGTGTATATCACGAAAATGAACACGTGATTAAGAATGTAACAATGTCAGACCACGGAGGAAAATGAAACAGGAATTTCCTTGAGTACTTTCGTATATTAAATACATCTTCAGAAGGAATCTTCTTTCTGAAGATGTATTTAATATACGAAAGTACTTAAGGAAATTCCTGTTTCATTTTCCTCCGTGGTCTGACATATATATATATATATATATATATATATATATATATATATATATATATATATATATATATATATATATATATATATATATATATATATATATATATGTCGTACCTAGTAGCCAGAACTCACTTCTCAGCCTACTATTCAAGGCCCGATTTGCCTAATAAGCCAAGTTTTCCTGAATTAATATATTTACTATAATTTTTTTCTTATGAAATGATAAAGCAACCCTTTTCTCTATGTATGAGGCCAATTTTTTTTTATTGGAGTTAAAATTAACGTAGATATATGACCGAACCTAACCAACCCTACCTAACCTAACCTAACCTATATTTATAGGTAAGGTTAGGTTAGGTAGCCAAAAAAAGCTAGGTTAGGTTAGGTTAGGTAGGTTAGGTAGACGAAAAAACATTAATTCATGAAAACTTGGCTTATTAGGCAAATCGGGCCTTGAATAGTAGGCTGAGAAGTGCGTTCTGGCTATTAGGTACGACATATATATATATATATATATATATATATATGTCGTACCTAGTAGCCAGAACGCACTTCTCAGCCTACTATGCAAGGCCCGATTTTCCTAATAAGCCAAGTTTTCCTGAATTAATATATTTTCTCTAATTTTTTTCTTATGAAATGATAAAACTGCTCATTTCATTATGTATGAGTTAAGTTCTTTTCATTTGAGTTAAAACTAATGTAGATATATAACCGAACCTAACCAACCCTAAAATGGTTAACATAAATTGATTGGAATATGTATGTGGACGCTCAGTTAGTGTTACTGTAATTTATATGGTTAACGTTTGAATGACATAGTTTCCCCTCATTGTCACATTTTTTGTTACTATTTCGCTGTTCATTCTCACTCTCTCTGAATCCCGTGGACTAATTGTGCTCACGAGTGTTTGTTTAAGGTACGGTAACCATAGGCTTTTCACACAATAATTTGCAACTATTTAAGAAGAAACATTTCTGAAGATTATCTAAGTTTCTAATAAATATTCTTTTTCCTAACATACAAGTCAATCACACAGTACCTAACTTCAGTCAGAAACACTTTTCTTACTTTATCTCGCAACGTCTTTTACATATATATCCTATCTTAAAAAAATAACAATTTTAATTCATAACTGGCAACCCCCCTCCCCTCCAGAGCTTTCAAGGCCACCAAACATCATTCCTTTCCCTTAACCTCTCCCAAAATATCTTTTGCACCAATACACAAACTAGGGGGCTTTATTGCTGAGTGGACGTCGCTCCCGACTCGTAATCCTAGCTCATTCGATCCCCCGGTGATGGCACAAACGGAAATCAGCAGAGTTTCTATCATTCTGATGCCCTCTGTTACTTAGCAGTAAATATGTAAATGAGCGTTAGACAGCTGTTGCGAGCTGCTTCCTGGGTATGTGTGTGGAATTTTTTTTTATTAGTTATTAATAATTGATTGATTGGCAGTTGAGAGGCGGGCCGAAAGAGCAGAGCTCAACCCTCGCAAGCACCACTAGGTGAACACAACTAGATAAATACTAACAAACCACGATCTCGTACAATCCACTACACACACAACCCAGCCTCCCCCCCAACTCTCTAAATCACTCTACCTAAGTCATTAAAAAATTAAAACAAATCAATTAATACACCAAAAATACTAACTATAAATAAAGGAACCAAATTTGAGACATACAGCGACTCCAGCGTGGTCTAGTCGGAAGAGAACGTGTTCTCATGTGGATAGATTGCGATCGAGCCTGTCGGAACGGGTGTGTAACTGCAGGGCACAAATATTTGTGTGTCCCCTCCTGTAGCTGCCTCTGTTTCGACAGGTTTCCTGGATAGCTAGAATTGACCTGGCCCTTGGAAAGTGGGGAAGGGGTGAAATCCGTTGGGCCCACGGATTGATACCTTGGATCCATGGACTTAGGGCAGGTCTAATCACCTGGGATTCGAACCCACGGTGGGAATAAGGGAGGAGATATGGGGAGGGGAAGGGGAAGGATGTTTCCTGGAACCAAACCTCACATAAACCCGGACACTCACACACACACACCCTCACCCGAACACTCACAGGGGCACTCACACTCACACACACCCATAGACTGTGATAAGGGAGACCATCTGAGGGGACACAGATGGCCTCGTGGACCCACAGGCATAACCGGACACACACGCAACCGAACTCTCACACACTCACACGGACACTCACAGGGATAAACACACACACAGACACACATCCATAGACACAAACTGTGATAAGGGAGACCATCTGAGGGGACACAGATGGCCTCCTGGACCCACAGGAATATATCAATATTTAAATATACATACATATTTATAAATATAACATATTTTTTAAAAATAAATAAATAAAATAAAAAATAAATATATATATATATATATATATATATATATATATATATATATATATATATATATATATATATATATATATATATATATATATATATATATATATATATATATATATGTGTGTGTGTGTATATCACGAAAATGAACACGTGATTAAGAATGTGACAATGTCAGACAACGGAGGAAAATGAAACAGGAATTTCCTTGAGTACTTTCGTATATTAAATACATCTTCAGAAGGAATCTTCTTTCTGAAGATGTATTTAATATACGAAAGTACTTAAGGAAATTCCTGTTTCATTTTCCTCCGTGGTCTGACATTGTCATATATATATATATATATATATATATATATATATATATATATATATATATATATATATATATATATATATATATATGTGTCGTACCTAGTAGCCAGAACGCACTTCTCAGCCTACTATGCAAGGCCCGATTTTCCTAATAAGCCAAGTTTTCCTGAATTAATATATTTTCTCTAATTTTTTTCTTATGAAATGATAAAACTGCTCATTTCATTATGTATGAGTTAAGTTCTTTTCATTTGAGTTAAAACTAATGTAGATATATAACCGAACCTAACCAACCCTAAAATGGTTAACATAAATTGATTGGAATATGTATGTGGACGCTCAGTTAGTGTTACTGTAATTTATATGGTTAACGTTTGAATGACATAGTTTCCCCTCATTGTCACATTTTTTGTTACTATTTCGCTGTTCATTCTCACTCTCTCTGAATCCCGTGGACTAATTGTGCTCACGAGTGTTTGTTTAAGGTACGGTAACCATAGGCTTTTCACACAATAATTTGCAACTATTTAAGAAGAAACATTTCTGAAGATTATCTAAGTTTCTAATAAATATTCTTTTTCCTAACATACAAGTCAATCACACAGTACCTAACTTCAGTCAGAAACACTTTTCTTACTTTATCTCGCAACGTCTTTTACATATATATCCTATCTTAAAAAAATAACAATTTTAATTCATAACTGGCAACCCCCCTCCCCTCCAGAGCTTTCAAGGCCACCAAACATCATTCCTTTCCCTTAACCTCTCCCAAATTATCTTTTGCACCAATACACAAACTAGGGGGCTTTATTGCTGAGTGGACGTCGCTCCCGACTCGTAATCCTAGCTCATTCGATCCCCCGGTGATGGCACAAACGGAAATCAGCAGAGTTTCTATCATTCTGATGCCCTCTGTTACTTAGCAGTAAATATGTAAATGAGCGTTAGACAGCTGTTGCGGGCTGCTTCCTGGGTGTGTGTGTGTGTCTGTGTGTGTGTGGAATTTTTTTTATTAGTTAATAATAATTGATTGATTGGCAGTTGAGAGGCGGGCCGAAAGAGCAGAGCTCAACCCTCGCAAGCACAACTAGGTGAACACAACTAGATAAATACTAACAAACCACGATCTCGTACAATCCACTACACACACAACCCAGCCTCCCCCCCAACTCCCTAAATCACTCTACCTAAGTCATTAAAAAATTAAAACAAATCAATTAATACACCAAAAATACTAACTATAAATAAAGGAACCAAATTTGAGACATACAGCGACTCCAGCGTGGTCTAGTCGGAAGAGAACGTGTTCTCATCTGGATAGATTGCGATCGAGCCTGTCGGAACGGGTGTGTAACTGCAGGGCACAAATATTTGTGTGTCCCCTCCTGTAGCAGCCTCTGTTTCGACAGGTTTCCTGGATAGCTAGAATTGACCTGGCCCTTGGAAAGTGGGGAAGGGGTGAAATCCGTTGGGCTCACGGATGGATACCTTGGATCCATGGACTTAGGGCAGGTCTAATCACCTGGGATTCGAACCCACGGTGGGAATAAGGGAGGAGATATGGGGAGGGGAAGGGGAAGGATGTTTCCTGGAACCAAACCTCACATAAACCCGGACACTCACACACACACACACCCTCACCCGAACACACACAGGGGCACTCACACTCACACACACCCATAGACTGTGATAAGGGAGACCATCTGAGGGGACACAGATGGCCTCGTGGACCCACAGGCATAACCGGACGCACACGCAACCGGACTCTCACACACTCACACGGACACTCACAGGGATAAACACACACACAGACACACATCCATAGACACAAACTGTGATAAGGGAGACCATCTGAGGGGACACAGATGGCCTCCTGGACCCACAGGTATATATCAATATTTAAATATACATACATATTTATAAATATAACATATTTTTAAAAAATAAATAAATAAAATAAATATATATATATATATATATATATATATATATATATATATATATATATATATATATATATATATATATATATATATATATATATATGTGTGTGTGTATATCACGAAAATGAACACGTGATTAAGAATGTAACAATGTCAGACCACGGAGGAAAATGAAACAGGAATTTCCTTGAGTACTTTCGTATATTAAATACATCTTCAGAAGGAATCTTCTTTCTGAAGATGTATTTAATATACGAAAGTACTTAAGGAAATTCCTGTTTCATTTTCCTCCGTGGTCTGACATATATATATATATATATATATATATATATATATATATATATATATATATATATATATATATATATATATATATATATATATATATATATATATATATATATATATATATATATATATATATATATATATATATATATATATATATATATGTCGTACCTAGTAGCCAGAACGCACTTCTCAGCCTACTATGCAAGGCCCGATTTTCCTAATAAGCCAAGTTTTCCTGAATTAATATATTTTCTCTAATTTTTTTCTTATGAAATGATAAAACTGCTCATTTCATTATGTATGAGTTAAGTTCTTTTCATTTGAGTTAAAACTAATGTAGATATATAACCGAACCTAACCAACCCTAAAATGGTTAACATAAATTGATTGGAATATGTATGTGGACGCTCAGTTAGTGTTACTGTAATTTATATGGTTAACGTTTGAATGACATAGTTTCCCCTCATTGTCACATTTTTTGTTACTATTTCGCTGTTCATTCTCACTCTCTCTGAATCCCGTGGACTAATTGTGCTCACGAGTGTTTGTTTAAGGTACGGTAACCATAGGCTTTTCACACAATAATTTGCAACTATTTAAGAAGAAACATTTCTGAAGATTATCTAAGTTTCTAATAAATATTCTTTTTCCTAACATACAAGTCAATCACACAGTACCTAACTTCAGTCAGAAACACTTTTCTTACTTTATCTCGCAACGTCTTTTACATATATATCCTATCTTAAAAAAATAACAATTTTAATTCATAACTGGCAACCCCCCTCCCCTCCAGAGCTTTCAAGGCCACCAAACATCATTCCTTTCCCTTAACCTCTCCCAAAATATCTTTTGCACCAATACACAAACTAGGGGGCTTTATTGCTGAGTGGACGTCGCTCCCGACTCGTAATCCTAGCTCATTCGATCCCCCGGTGATGGCACAAACGGAAATCAGCAGAGTTTCTATCATTCTGATGCCCTCTGTTACTTAGCAGTAAATATGTAAATGAGCGTTAGACAGCTGTTGCGAGCTGCTTCCTGGGTATGTGTGTGGAATTTTTTTTTATTAGTTATTAATAATTGATTGATTGGCAGTTGAGAGGCGGGCCGAAAGAGCAGAGCTCAACCCTCGCAAGCACCACTAGGTGAACACAACTAGATAAATACTAACAAACCACGATCTCGTACAATCCACTACACACACAACCCAGCCTCCCCCCCAACTCTCTAAATCACTCTACCTAAGTCATTAAAAAATTAAAACAAATCAATTAATACACCAAAAATACTAACTATAAATAAAGGAACCAAATTTGAGACATACAGCGACTCCAGCGTGGTCTAGTCGGAAGAGAACGTGTTCTCATGTGGATAGATTGCGATCGAGCCTGTCGGAACGGGTGTGTAACTGCAGGGCACAAATATTTGTGTGTCCCCTCCTGTAGCTGCCTCTGTTTCGACAGGTTTCCTGGATAGCTAGAATTGACCTGGCCCTTGGAAAGTGGGGAAGGGGTGAAATCCGTTGGGCCCACGGATTGATACCTTGGATCCATGGACTTAGGGCAGGTCTAATCACCTGGGATTCGAACCCACGGTGGGAATAAGGGAGGAGATATGGGGAGGGGAAGGGGAAGGATGTTTCCTGGAACCAAACCTCACATAAACCCGGACACTCACACACACACACCCTCACCCGAACACTCACAGGGGCACTCACACTCACACACACCCATAGACTGTGATAAGGGAGACCATCTGAGGGGACACAGATGGCCTCGTGGACCCACAGGCATAACCGGACACACACGCAACCGAACTCTCACACACTCACACGGACACTCACAGGGATAAACACACACACAGACACACATCCATAGACACAAACTGTGATAAGGGAGACCATCTGAGGGGACACAGATGGCCTCCTGGACCCACAGGAATATATCAATATTTAAATATACATACATATTTATAAATATAACATATTTTTTAAAAATAAATAAATAAAATAAAAAATAAATATATATATATATATATATATATATATATATATATATATGTGTGTGTGTATATCACGAAAATGAACACGTGATTAAGAATGTGACAATGTCAGACAACGGAGGAAAATGAAACAGGAATTTCCTTGAGTACTTTCGTATATTAAATACATCTTCAGAAGGAATCTTCTTTCTGAAGATGTATTTAATATACGAAAGTACTTAAGGAAATTCCTGTTTCATTTTCCTCCGTGGTCTGACATTGTCATATATATATATATATATATATATATATATATATATATATATATATATATATATATATATATATATATATGTGTGTGTCGTACCTAGTAGCCAGAACGCACTTCTCAGCCTACTATGCAAGGCCCGATTTTCCTAATAAGCCAAGTTTTCCTGAATTAATATATTTTCTCTAATTTTTTTCTTATGAAATGATAAAACTGCTCATTTCATTATGTATGAGTTAAGTTCTTTTCATTTGAGTTAAAACTAATGTAGATATATAACCGAACCTAACCAACCCTAAAATGGTTAACATAAATTGATTGGAATATGTATGTGGACGCTCAGTTAGTGTTACTGTAATTTATATGGTTAACGTTTGAATGACATAGTTTCCCCTCATTGTCACATTTTTTGTTACTATTTCGCTGTTCATTCTCACTCTCTCTGAATCCCGTGGACTAATTGTGCTCACGAGTGTTTGTTTAAGGTACGGTAACCATAGGCTTTTCACACAATAATTTGCAACTATTTAAGAAGAAACATTTCTGAAGATTATCTAAGTTTCTAATAAATATTCTTTTTCCTAACATACAAGTCAATCACACAGTACCTAACTTCAGTCAGAAACACTTTTCTTACTTTATCTCGCAACGTCTTTTACATATATATCCTATCTTAAAAAAATAACAATTTTAATTCATAACTGGCAACCCCCCTCCCCTCCAGAGCTTTCAAGGCCACCAAACATCATTCCTTTCCCTTAACCTCTCCCAAATTATCTTTTGCACCAATACACAAACTAGGGGGCTTTATTGCTGAGTGGACGTCGCTCCCGACTCGTAATCCTAGCTCATTCGATCCCCCGGTGATGGCACAAACGGAAATCAGCAGAGTTTCTATCATTCTGATGCCCTCTGTTACTTAGCAGTAAATATGTAAATGAGCGTTAGACAGCTGTTGCGGGCTGCTTCCTGGGTGTGTGTGTGTGTCTGTGTGTGTGTGGAATTTTTTTTATTAGTTAATAATAATTGATTGATTGGCAGTTGAGAGGCGGGCCGAAAGAGCAGAGCTCAACCCTCGCAAGCACAACTAGGTGAACACAACTAGATAAATACTAACAAACCACGATCTCGTACAATCCACTACACACACAACCCAGCCTCCCCCCCAACTCCCTAAATCACTCTACCTAAGTCATTAAAAAATTAAAACAAATCAATTAATACACCAAAAATACTAACTATAAATAAAGGAACCAAATTTGAGACATACAGCGACTCCAGCGTGGTCTAGTCGGAAGAGAACGTGTTCTCATCTGGATAGATTGCGATCGAGCCTGTCGGAACGGGTGTGTAACTGCAGGGCACAAATATTTGTGTGTCCCCTCCTGTAGCAGCCTCTGTTTCGACAGGTTTCCTGGATAGCTAGAATTGACCTGGCCCTTGGAAAGTGGGGAAGGGGTGAAATCCGTTGGGCTCACGGATGGATACCTTGGATCCATGGACTTAGGGCAGGTCTAATCACCTGGGATTCGAACCCACGGTGGGAATAAGGGAGGAGATATGGGGAGGGGAAGGGGAAGGATGTTTCCTGGAACCAAACCTCACATAAACCCGGACACTCACACACACACACACCCTCACCCGAACACTCACAGGGGCACTCACACTCACACACACCCATAGACTGTGATAAGGGAGACCATCTGAGGGGACACAGATGGCCTCGTGGACCCACAGGCATAACCGGACGCACACGCAACCGGACTCTCACACACTCACACGGACACTCACAGGGATAAACACACACACAGACACACATCCATAGACACAAACTGTGATAAGGGAGACCATCTGAGGGGACACAGATGGCCTCCTGGACCCACAGGTATATATCAATATTTAAATATACATACATATTTATAAATATAACATATTTTTAAAAAATAAATAAATAAAATAAATATATATATATATATATATATATATATATATATATATATATATATATATATATATATATATATATATATATATATATGTGTGTGTATATCACGAAAATGAACACGTGATTAAGAATGTGACAATGTCAGACCACGGAGGAAAATGAAACAGGAATTTCCTTGAGTACTTTCGTATATTAAATACATCTTCAGAAGGAATCTTCTTTCTGAAGATGTATTTAATATACGAAAGTACTTAAGGAAATTCCTGTTTCATTTTCCTCCGTGGTCTGACATATATATATATATATATATATATATATATATATATATATATATATATATATATATATATATATATATATATATATATATTTATATATATATATATATATATATATATATATATATATATATATATATATATATATATATATATATATATATGTCGTACCTAGTAGCCAGAACGCACTTCTCAGCCTACTATGCAAGGCCCGATTTTCCTAATAAGCCAAGTTTTCCTGAATTAATATATTTTCTCTAATTTTTTTCTTATGAAATGATAAAACTGCTCATTTCATTATGTATGAGTTAAGTTCTTTTCATTTGAGTTAAAACTAATGTAGATATATAACCGAACCTAACCAACCCTAAAATGGTTAACATAAATTGATTGGAATATGTATGTGGACGCTCAGTTAGTGTTACTGTAATTTATATGGTTAACGTTTGAATGACATAGTTTCCCCTCATTGTCACATTTTTTGTTACTATTTCGCTGTTCATTCTCACTCTCTCTGAATCCCGTGGACTAATTGTGCTCACGAGTGTTTGTTTAAGGTACGGTAACCATAGGCTTTTCACACAATAATTTGCAACTATTTAAGAAGAAACATTTCTGAAGATTATCTAAGTTTCTAATAAATATTCTTTTTCCTAACATACAAGTCAATCACACAGTACCTAACTTCAGTCAGAAACACTTTTCTTACTTTATCTCGCAACGTCTTTTACATATATATCCTATCTTAAAAAAATAACAATTTTAATTCATAACTGGCAACCCCCCTCCCCTCCAGAGCTTTCAAGGCCACCAAACATCATTCCTTTCCCTTAACCTCTCCCAAAATATCTTTTGCACCAATACACAAACTAGGGGGCTTTATTGCTGAGTGGACGTCGCTCCCGACTCGTAATCCTAGCTCATTCGATCCCCCGGTGATGGCACAAACGGAAATCAGCAGAGTTTCTATCATTCTGATGCCCTCTGTTACTTAGCAGTAAATATGTAAATGAGCGTTAGACAGCTGTTGCGAGCTGCTTCCTGGGTATGTGTGTGGAATTTTTTTTTATTAGTTATTAATAATTGATTGATTGGCAGTTGAGAGGCGGGCCGAAAGAGCAGAGCTCAACCCTCGCAAGCACCACTAGGTGAACACAACTAGATAAATACTAACAAACCACGATCTCGTACAATCCACTACACACACAACCCAGCCTCCCCCCCAACTCTCTAAATCACTCTACCTAAGTCATTAAAAATTAAAACAAATCAATTAATACACCAAAAATACTAACTATAAATAAAGGAACCAAATTTGAGACATACAGCGACTCCAGCGTGGTCTAGTCGGAAGAGAACGTGTTCTCATCTGGATAGATTGCGATCGAGCCTGTCGGAACGGGTGTGTAACTGCAGGGCACAAATATTTGTGTGTCCCCTCCTGTAGCTGCCTCTGTTTCGACAGGTTTCCTGGATAGCTAGAATTGACCTGGCCCTTGGAAAGTGGGGAAGGGGTGAAATCCGTTGGGCCCACGGATTGATACCTTGGATCCATGGACTTAGGGCAGGTCTAATCACCTGGGATTCGAACCCACGGTGGGAATAAGGGAGGAGATATGGGGAGGGGAAGGGGAAGGATGTTTCCTGGAACCAAACCTCACATAAACCCGGACACTCACACACACACACCCTCACCCGAACACTCACAGGGGCACTCACACTCACACACACCCATAGACTGTGATAAGGGAGACCATCTGAGGGGACACAGATGGCCTCGTGGACCCACAGGCATAACCGGACACACACGCAACCGAACTCTCACACACTCACACGGACACTCACAGGGATAAACACACACACAGACACACATCCATAGACACAAACTGTGATAAGGGAGACCATCTGAGGGGACACAGATGGCCTCCTGGACCCACAGGAATATATCAATATTTAAATATACATACATATTTATAAATATAACATATTTTTTAAAAATAAATAAATAAAATAAAAAATAAATATATATATATATATATATATATATATATATATATATATATATATATATATATATATATATATATATATATATATATATATATATATATGTGTGTGTGTATATCACGAAAATGAACACGTGATTAAGAATGTGACAATGTCAGACAACGGAGGAAAATGAAACAGGAATTTCCTTGAGTACTTTCGTATATTAAATACATCTTCAGAAGGAATTTTCTTTCTGAAGATGTATTTAATATACGAAAGTACTTAAGGAAATTCCTGTTTCATTTTCCTCCGTGGTCTGACATTGTCATATATATATATATATATATATATATATATATATATATATATATATGTGTCGTACCTAGTAGCCAGAACGCACTTCTCAGCCTACTATGCAAGGCCCGATTTTCCTAATAAGCCAAGTTTTCCTGAATTAATATATTTTCTCTAATTTTTTTCTTATGAAATGATAAAACTGCTCATTTCATTATGTATGAGTTAAGTTCTTTTCATTTGAGTTAAAACTAATGTAGATATATAACCGAACCTAACCAACCCTAAAATGGTTAACATAAATTGATTGGAATATGTATGTGGACGCTCAGTTAGTGTTACTGTAATTTATATGGTTAACGTTTGAATGACATAGTTTCCCCTCATTGTCACATTTTTTGTTACTATTTCGCTGTTCATTCTCACTCTCTCTGAATCCCGTGGACTAATTGTGCTCACGAGTGTTTGTTTAAGGTACGGTAACCATAGGCTTTTCACACAATAATTTGCAACTATTTAAGAAGAAACATTTCTGAAGATTATCTAAGTTTCTAATAAATATTCTTTTTCCTAACATACAAGTCAATCACACAGTACCTAACTTCAGTCAGAAACACTTTTCTTACTTTATCTCGCAACGTCTTTTACATATATATCCTATCTTAAAAAAATAACAATTTTAATTCATAACTGGCAACCCCCCTCCCCTCCAGAGCTTTCAAGGCCACCAAACATCATTCCTTTCCCTTAACCTCTCCCAAAATATCTTTTGCACCAATACACAAACTAGGGGGCTTTATTGCTGAGTGGACGTCGCTCCCGACTCGTAATCCTAGCTCATTCGATCCCCCGGTGATGGCACAAACGGAAATCAGCAGAGTTTCTATCATTCTGATGCCCTCTGTTACTTAGCAGTAAATATGTAAATGAGCGTTAGACAGCTGTTGCGAGCTGCTTCCTGGGTATGTGTGTGGAATTTTTTTTTATTAGTTATTAATAATTGATTGATTGGCAGTTGAGAGGCGGGCCGAAAGAGCAGAGCTCAACCCTCGCAAGCACCACTAGGTGAACACAACTAGATAAATACTAACAAACCACGATCTCGTACAATCCACTACACACACAACCCAGCCTCCCCCCCAACTCTCTAAATCACTCTACCTAAGTCATTAAAAAATTAAAACAAATCAATTAATACACCAAAAATACTAACTATAAATAAAGGAACCAAATTTGAGACATACAGCGACTCCAGCGTGGTCTAGTCGGAAGAGAACGTGTTCTCATGTGGATAGATTGCGATCGAGCCTGTCGGAACGGGTGTGTAACTGCAGGGCACAAATATTTGTGTGTCCCCTCCTGTAGCTGCCTCTGTTTCGACAGGTTTCCTGGATAGCTAGAATTGACCTGGCCCTTGGAAAGTGGGGAAGGGGTGAAATCCGTTGGGCCCACGGATTGATACCTTGGATCCATGGACTTAGGGCAGGTCTAATCACCTGGGATTCGAACCCACGGTGGGAATAAGGGAGGAGATATGGGGAGGGGAAGGGGAAGGATGTTTCCTGGAACCAAACCTCACATAAACCCGGACACTCACACACACACACCCTCACCCGAACACTCACAGGGGCACTCACACTCACACACACCCATAGACTGTGATAAGGGAGACCATCTGAGGGGACACAGATGGCCTCGTGGACCCACAGGCATAACCGGACACACACGCAACCGAACTCTCACACACTCACACGGACACTCACAGGGATAAACACACACACAGACACACATCCATAGACACAAACTGTGATAAGGGAGACCATCTGAGGGGACACAGATGGCCTCCTGGACCCACAGGAATATATCAATATTTAAATATACATACATATTTATAAATATAACATATTTTTTAAAAATAAATAAATAAAATAAAAATAAATATATATATATATATATATATATATATATATATATATATATATATATATATATATATATATATATATATATGTGTGTGTGTGTATATCACGAAAATGAACACGTGATTAAGAATGTGACAATGTCAGACAACGGAGGAAAATGAAACAGGAATTTCCTTGAGTACTTTCGTATATTAAATACATCTTCAGAAGGAATCTTCTTTCTGAAGATGTATTTAATATACGAAAGTACTTAAGGAAATTCCTGTTTCATTTTCCTCCGTGGTCTGACATTGTCATATATATATATATATATATATATATATATATATATTATTAAATATGACCGAAAAAGTAAGATTAATAATTCTAACACGAATTTTCTCAATCTTTCGTACATTACGCTTCACTGTTGGAGGTAAATTAAAAATCACTTCTCCAAAATTCATTTTTATTTCTAGTCTGACGCGACACGGGCGCGTTTCGTAAAACTTATTACATTTTCAAAGACTTCACAAATACACAACTGATTAGAACTTACGTATCTCTGATTTTATATCTACATTTGAGTGAGGTGGGAGGGGTGATGTGGCATTAACACAAGACAGAACAAGAGGGGATATTAATAGGGTATTAAAAGTATCAACACAAGACAGAACAGAAACAATGGGTATTGAATAGAAGTGTTTGTAGAAAGCCTATTGGTCCATATTTCTTGATGCTTCTATATTGGAGCGGAGTCTTGAGGTGGGTAGAATATAGTTGTGCAATAATTGGCTGTTGATTGCTGGTGTTGACTTCTTGATGTGTAGTGCCTCGCAAACGTCAAGCCGCCTGCTATCGCTGTATCTATCGATGATTTCTGTGTTGTTTACTAGGATTTCTCTGGCGATGGTTTGGTTATGGGAAGAGATTATATGTTCCTTAATGGAGCCCTGTTGCTTATGCATCGTTAAACGCCTAGAAAGAGATGTTGTTGTCTTGCCTATATACTGGGTTTTTTGGAGCTTACAGTCCCCAAGTGGGCATTTGAAGGCATAGACGACGTTAGTCTCTTTTAAAGCGTTCTGTTTTGTGTCTGGAGAGTTTCTCATGAGTAGGCTGGCCGTTTTTCTGGTTTTATAGTAAATCGTCAGTTGTATCCTCTGATTTTTGTCTGTAGGGATAACGTTCCTATTAACAATATCTTTCAGGACCCTTTCCTCCGTTTTATGAGCTGTGGAAAAGAAGTTCCTGTAAAATAGTCTAATAGGGGGTATAGGTGTTGTGTTAGTTGTCTCTTCAGAGGTTGCATGGCTTTTCACTTTCCTTCTTATGATGTCTTCGATGAAACCATTGGAGAAGCCGTTATTGACTAGAACCTGCCTTACCCTACAGAGTTCTTCGTCGACTTGCTTCCATTCTGAGCTGTGGCTGAGAGCACGGTCGACGTATGCGTTAACAACACTCCTCTTGTACCTGTCAGGGCAGTCGCTGTTGGCATTTAGGCACATTCCTATGTTTGTTTCCTTAGTGTAGACTGCAGTGTGGAAACCTCCGCCCTTTTCCATGACTGTTACATCTAGAAAAGGCAGCTTCCCATCCTTTTCCGTCTCGTAAGTGAAACGCAGCACGGAACTCTGCTCAAATGCCTCCTTCAGCTCCTGCAGATGTCTGACATCAGGTACCTGTGTAAAAATGTCGTCAACATACCTGCAGTATATGGCCGGTTTTCAAGTTCATGTCGACTAAGACTTTTTGCTCGATGGTACCCATGTAGAAGTTTGCAAACAGGACACCTAGGGGAGAACCCATGGCGACCCCATCTACTTGCTTATACATGTGCCCATCCGGGCTCAAGAAGGGTGCCTCTTTAGTACAAGCTTGGAGTAGTTTCCTCAGCCTGGATATATAAACCTGGATATGCGTATGGAAATGTCAAAACGCACAAGCCTGGAAACCCACTTCGGCCAATCATTAGCCAGATACCCACACCCACGTACAGACTGGCGAAGCGACTCAACGGCCTGCTGACTCCTTATGTTCCTTGCGCCTTCAGCCTGAAGTCTCCAAAGGAATTTGTGGACTTACTGCGGGGCACACGGGCCACAGGGATAAGAGCCTCGTTGGACGTAGAATCGCTGTTTACCAACGTACCTGTGGACGAGACAATCGGAATGATAGCCGACAGAGTGTATCGTGATCCAGCCTGTACTCCTCTTGACATGCCAGAAAGTATTCTGAGGAAACTACTCCAAGCTTGTACTAAAGAGGCACCCTTCTTGAGCCCGGATGGGCACATGTATAAGCAAGTAGATGGGGTCGCCATGGGTTCTCCCCTAGGTGTCCTGTTTGCAAACTTCTACATGGGTACCATCGAGCAAAAAGTCTTAGTCGACATGAACTTGAAACCGGCCATATACTGCAGGTATGTTGACGACATTTTTACACAGGTACCTGATGTCAGACATCTGCAGGAGCTGAAGGAGGCATTTGAGCAGAGTTCCGTGCTGCGTTTCACTTACGAGACGGAAAAGGATGGGAAGCTGCCTTTTCTAGATGTAACAGTCATGGAAAAGGGCGGAGGTTTCCACACTGCAGTCTACACTAAGGAAACAAACATAGGAATGTGCCTAAATGCCAACAGCGACTGCCCTGACAGGTACAAGAGGAGTGTTGTTAACGCATACGTCGACCGTGCTCTCAGCCACAGCTCAGAATGGAAGCAAGTCGACGAAGAACTCTGTAGGGTAAGGCAGGTTCTAGTCAATAACGGCTTCTCCAATGGTTTCATCGAAGACATCATAAGAAGGAAAGTGAAAAGCCATGCAACCTCTGAAGAGACAACTAACACAACACCTATACCCCCTATTAGACTATTTTACAGGAACTTCTTTTCCACAGCTCATAAAACGGAGGAAAGGGTCCTGAAAGATATTGTTAATAGGAACGTTATCCCTACAGACAAAAATCAGAGGATACAACTGACGATTTACTATAAAACCAGAAAAACGGCCAGCCTACTCATGAGAAACTCTCCAGACACAAAACAGAACGCTTTAAAAGAGACTAACGTCGTCTATGCCTTCAAATGCCCACTTGGGGACTGTAAGCTCCAAAAAACCCAGTATATAGGCAAGACAACAACATCTCTTTCTAGGCGTTTAACGATGCATAAGCAACAGGGCTCCATTAAGGAACATATAATCTCTTCCCATAACCAAACCATCGCCAGAGAAATCCTAGTAAACAACACAGAAATCATCGATAGATACAGCGATAGCAGGCGGCTTGACGTTTGCGAGGCACTACACATCAAGAAGTCAACACCAGCAATCAACAGCCAATTATTGCACAACTATATTCTACCCACCTCAAGACTCCGCTCCAATATAGAAGCATCAAGAAATATGGACCAATAGGCTTTCTACAAAACACTTCTATTCAATACCCATTGTTTCTGTTCTGTCTTGTGTTGATACTTTTAATACCCTATTAATATCCCCTCTTGTTCTGTCTTGTGTTAATGCCACATCACCCCTCCCACCTCACTCAAATGTAGATATAAAATCAGAGATACGTAAGTTCTAATCAGTTGTGTATTTGTGAAGTCTTTGAAAATGTAATAAGTTTTACGAAACGCGCCCGTGTCGCGTCAGACTAGAAATAAAAATGAATTTTGGAGAAGTGATTTTTAATTTACCTCCAACAGTGAAGCGTAATGTACGAAAGATTGAGAAAATTCGTGTTAGAATTATTAATCTTACTTTTCGGTCATATTTAATAATATATGTCTACAGGAAAGACTGCTACCAAAATATACTAATATATATATATATATATATATATATATATATATATATATATATATATATATATATATATATATATATATATATATGTGTCGTACCTAGTAGCCAGAACGCACTTCTCAGCCTACTATGCAAGGCCCGATTTTCCTAATAAGCCAAGTTTTCCTGAATTAATATATTTTCTCTAATTTTTTTCTTATGAAATGATAAAACTGCTCATTTCATTATGTATGAGTTAAGTTCTTTTCATTTGAGTTAAAACTAATGTAGATATATAACCGAACCTAACCAACCCTAAAATGGTTAACATAAATTGATTGGAATATGTATGTGGACGCTCAGTTAGTGTTACTGTAATTTATATGGTTAACGTTTGAATGACATAGTTTCCCCTCATTGTCACATTTTTGTTACTATTTCGCTGTTCATTCTCACTCTCTCTGAATCCCGTGGACTAATTGTGCTCACGAGTGTTTGTTTAAGGTACGGTAACCATAGGCTTTTCACACAATAATTTGCAACTATTTAAGAAGAAACATTTCTGAAGATTATCTAAGTTTCTAATAAATATTCTTTTTCCTAACATACAAGTCAATCACACAGTACCTAACTTCAGTCAGAAACACTTTTCTTACTTTATCTCGCAACGTCTTTTACATATATATCCTATCTTAAAAAAATAACAATTTTAATTCATAACTGGCAACCCCCCTCCCCTCCAGAGCTTTCAAGGCCACCAAACATCATTCCTTTCCCTTAACCTAGTTTAACCTGATTAGACCTAGCAGGTCTAATCACCTGGGATTCGAACCCACGGTGGGAATAAGGGAGGAGATATGGGGAGGGGAAGGGGAAGGATGTTTCCTGGAACCAAACCTCACATAAACCCGGACACTCACACACACACACCCTCACCCGAACACTCACAGGGGCACTCACACTCACACACACCCATAGACTGTGATAAGGGAGACCATCTGAGGGGACACAGATGGCCTCGTGGACCCACAGGCATAACCGGACACACACGCAACCGAACTCTCACACACTCACACGGACACTCACAGGGATAAACACACACACAGACACACATCCATAGACACAAACTGTGATAAGGGAGACCATCTGAGGGGACACAGATGGCCTCCTGGACCCACAGGAATATATCAATATTTAAATATACATACATATTTATAAATATAACATATTTTTTAAAAATAAATAAATAAAATAAAAAATAATATATATATATATATATATATATATATATATATATATATATATATATATATATATATATATATATGTGTGTGTATATCACGAAAATGAACACGTGATTAAGAATGTGACAATGTCAGACAACGGAGGAAAATGAAACAGGAATTTCCTTGAGTACTTTCGTATATTAAATACATCTTCAGAAGGAATCTTCTTTCTGAAGATGTATTTAATATACGAAAGTACTTAAGGAAATTCCTGTTTCATTTTCCTCCGTGGTCTGACATTGTCATATATATATATATATATATATATATATATATATATATATATATATATATATATGTCGTACCTAGTAGCCAGAACGCACTTCTCAGCCTACTATGCAAGGCCCGATTTTCCTAATAAGCCAAGTTTTCCTGAATTAATATATTTTCTCTAATTTTTTTCTTATGAAATGATAAAACTGCTCATTTCATTATGTATGAGTTAAGTTCTTTTCATTTGAGTTAAAACTAATGTAGATATATAACCGAACCTAACCAACCCTAAAATGGTTAACATAAATTGATTGGAATATGTATGTGGACGCTCAGTTAGTGTTACTGTAATTTATATGGTTAACGTTTGAATGACATAGTTTCCCCTCATTGTCACATTTTTTGTTACTATTTCGCTGTTCATTCTCACTCTCTCTGAATCCCGTGGACTAATTGTGCTCACGAGTGTTTGTTTAAGGTACGGTAACCATAGGCTTTTCACACAATAATTTGCAACTATTTAAGAAGAAACATTTCTGAAGATTATCTAAGTTTCTAATAAATATTCTTTTTCCTAACATACAAGTCAATCACACAGTACCTAACTTCAGTCAGAAACACTTTTCTTACTTTATCTCGCAACGTCTTTTACATATATATCCTATCTTAAAAAAATAACAATTTTAATTCATAACTGGCAACCCCCCTCCCCTCCAGAGCTTTCAAGGCCACCAAACATCATTCCTTTCCCTTAACCTCTCCCAAAATATCTTTTGCACCAATACACAAACTAGGGGGCTTTATTGCTGAGTGGTCGTCGCTCCCGACTCGTAATCCTAGCTCATTCGATCCCCCGGTGATGGCACAAACGGAAATCAGCAGAGTTTCTATCATTCTGATGCCCTCTGTTACTTAGCAGTAAATATGTAAATGAGCGTTAGACAGCTGTTGCGAGCTGCTTCCTGGGTATGTGTGTGGAATTTTTTTTTATTAGTTATTAATAATTGATTGATTGGCAGTTGAGAGGCGGGCCGAAAGAGCAGAGCTCAACCCTCGCAAGCACCACTAGGTGAACACAACTAGATAAATACTAACAAACCACGATCTCGTACAATCCACTACACACACAACCCAGCCTCCCCCCCAACTCTCTAAATCACTCTACCTAAGTCATTAAAAAATTAAAACAAATCAATTAATACACCAAAAATACTAACTATAAATAAAGGAACCAAATTTGAGACATACAGCGACTCCAGCGTGGTCTAGTCGGAAGAGAACGTGTTCTCATGTGGATAGATTGCGATCGAGCCTGACGGAACGGGTGTGTAACTGCAGGGCACAAATATTTGTGTGTCCCCTCCTGTAGCTGCCTCTGTTTCGACAGGTTTCCTGGATAGCTAGAATTGACCTGGCCCTTGGAAAGTGGGGAAGGGGTGAAATCCGTTGGGCCCACGGATTGATACCTTGGATCCATGGACTTAGGGCAGGTCTAATCACCTGGGATTCGAACCCACGGTGGGAATAAGGGAGGAGATATGGGGAGGGGAAGGGGAAGGATGTTTCCTGGAACCAAACCTCACATAAACCCGGACACTCACACACACACACCCTCACCCGAACACTCACAGGGGCACTCACACTCACACACACCCATAGACTGTGATAAGGGAGACCATCTGAGGGGACACAGATGGCCTCGTGGACCCACAGGCATAACCGGACACACACGCAACCGAACTCTCACACACTCACACGGACACTCACAGGGATAAACACACACACAGACACACATCCATAGACACAAACTGTGATAAGGGAGACCATCTGAGGGGACACAGATGGCCTCCTGGACCCACAGGAATATATCAATATTTAAATATACATACATATTTATAAATATAACATATTTTTTAAAAATAAATAAATAAAATAAAAAATAAATATATATATATATATATATATATATATATATATATATATATATATATATATATATATATATATATATATGTGTGTGTGTATATCACGAAAATGAACACGTGATTAAGAATGTGACAATGTCAGACAACGGAGGAAAATGAAACAGGAATTTCCTTGAGTACTTTCGTATATTAAATACATCTTCAGAAGGAATCTTCTTTCTGAAGATGTATTTAATATACGAAAGTACTTAAGGAAATTCCTGTTTCATTTTCCTCCGTGGTCTGACATTGTCATATATATATATATATATATATATATATATATATATATATATATATATATATATATATATATATATATATATATATATATATATATATATATATATATATATATATGTCGTACCTAGTAGCCAGAACGCACTTCTCAGCCTACTATGCAAGGCCCGATTTTCCTAATAAGCCAAGTTTTCCTGAATTAATATATTTTCTCTAATTTTTTTCTTATGAAATGATAAAACTGCTCATTTCATTATGTATGAGTTAAGTTCTTTTCATTTGAGTTAAAACTAATGTAGATATATAACCGAACCTAACCAACCCTAAAATGGTTAACATAAATTGATTGGAATATGTATGTGGACGCTCAGTTAGTGTTACTGTAATTTATATGGTTAACGTTTGAATGACATAGTTTCCCCTCATTGTCACATTTTTTGTTACTATTTCGCTGTTCATTCTCACTCTCTCTGAATCCCGTGGACTAATTGTGCTCACGAGTGTTTGTTTAAGGTACGGTAACCATAGGCTTTTCACACAATAATTTGCAACTATTTAAGAAGAAACATTTCTGAAGATTATCTAAGTTTCTAATAAATATTCTTTTTCCTAACATACAAGTCAATCACACAGTACCTAACTTCAGTCAGAAACACTTTTCTTACTTTATCTCGCAACGTCTTTTACATATATATCCTATCTTAAAAAAATAACAATTTTAATTCATAACTGGCAACCCCCCTCCCCTCCAGAGCTTTCAAGGCCACCAAACATCATTCCTTTCCCTTAACCTAGTTTAACCTGATTAGACCTAGCAGGTCTAATCACCTGGGATTCGAACCCACGGTGGGAATAAGGGAGGAGATATGGGGAGGGGAAGGGGAAGGATGTTTCCTGGAACCAAACCTCACATAAACCCGGACACTCACACACACACACCCTCACCCGAACACTCACAGGGGCACTCACACTCACACACACCCATAGACTGTGATAAGGGAGACCATCTGAGGGGACACAGATGGCCTCGTGGACCCACAGGCATAACCGGACACACACGCAACCGAACTCTCACACACTCACACGGACACTCACAGGGATAAACACACACACAGACACACATCCATAGACACAAACTGTGATAAGGGAGACCATCTGAGGGGACACAGATGGCCTCCTGGACCCACAGGAATATATCAATATTTAAATATACATACATATTTATAAATATAACATATTTTTTAAAAATAAATAAATAAAATAAAAAATAAATATATATATATATATATATATATATATATATATATATATATATATATATATATATATATATATATATATATATATGTGTGTGTATATCACGAAAATGAACACGTGATTAAGAATGTGACAATGTCAGACAACGGAGGAAAATGAAACAGGAATTTCCTTGAGTACTTTCGTATATTAAATACATCTTCAGAAGGAATCTTCTTTCTGAAGATGTATTTAATATACGAAAGTACTTAAGGAAATTCCTGTTTCATTTTCCTCCGTGGTCTGACATTGTCATATATATATATATATATATATATATATATATGTCGTACCTAGTAGCCAGAACGCACTTCTCAGCCTACTATGCAAGGCCCGATTTTCCTAATAAGCCAAGTTTTCCTGAATTAATATATTTTCTCTAATTTTTTTCTTATGAAATGATAAAACTGCTCATTTCATTATGTATGAGTTAAGTTCTTTTCATTTGAGTTAAAACTAATGTAGATATATAACCGAACCTAACCAACCCTAAAATGGTTAACATAAATTGATTGGAATATGTATGTGGACGCTCAGTTAGTGTTACTGTAATTTATATGGTTAACGTTTGAATGACATAGTTTCCCCTCATTGTCACATTTTTTGTTACTATTTCGCTGTTCATTCTCACTCTCTCTGAATCCCGTGGACTAATTGTGCTCACGAGTGTTTGTTTAAGGTACGGTAACCATAGGCTTTTCACACAATAATTTGCAACTATTTAAGAAGAAACATTTCTGAAGATTATCTAAGTTTCTAATAAATATTCTTTTTCCTAACATACAAGTCAATCACACAGTACCTAACTTCAGTCAGAAACACTTTTCTTACTTTATCTCGCAACGTCTTTTACATATATATCCTAT
Source organism: Procambarus clarkii (assembly GCF_040958095.1). Classification (NCBI taxonomy): domain Eukaryota; kingdom Metazoa; phylum Arthropoda; class Malacostraca; order Decapoda; family Cambaridae; genus Procambarus; species Procambarus clarkii. The sequence goes on from NW_027189259.1 coordinate 24,740, forward strand.
CTTAAAAAAATAACAATTTTAATTCATAACTGGCAACCCCCCTCCCCTCCAGAGCTTTCAAGGCCACCAAACATCATTCCTTTCCCTTAACCTAGTTTAACCTGATTAGACCTAGCAGGTCTAATCACCTGGGATTCGAACCCACGGTGGGAATAAGGGAGGAGATATGGGGAGGGGAAGGGGAAGGATGTTTCCTGGAACCAAACCTCACATAAACCCGGACACTCACACACACACACCCTCACCCGAACACTCACAGGGGCACTCACACTCACACACACCCATAGACTGTGATAAGGGAGACCATCTGAGGGGACACAGATGGCCTCGTGGACCCACAGGCATAACCGGACACACACGCAACCGAACTCTCACACACTCACACGGACACTCACAGGGATAAACACACACACAGACACACATCCATAGACACAAACTGTGATAAGGGAGACCATCTGAGGGGACACAGATGGCCTCCTGGACCCACAGGAATATATCAATATTTAAATATACATACATATTTATAAATATAACATATTTTTTAAAAATAAATAAATAAAATAAAAAATAAATATATATATATATATATATATATATATATATATATATATATATATATATATATATATATATATATATATATATATATATATATATATATATGTGTGTGTATATCACGAAAATGAACACGTGATTAAGAATGTGACAATGTCAGACAACGGAGGAAAATGAAACAGGAATTTCCTTGAGTACTTTCGTATATTAAATACATCTTCAGAAGGAATCTTCTTTCTGAAGATGTATTTAATATACGAAAGTACTTAAGGAAATTCCTGTTTCATTTTCCTCCGTGGTCTGACATTGTCATATATATATATATATATATATATATATATATATATGTCGTACCTAGTAGCCAGAACGCACTTCTCAGCCTACTATGCAAGGCCCGATTTTCCTAATAAGCCAAGTTTTCCTGAATTAATATATTTTCTCTAATTTTTTTCTTATGAAATGATAAAACTGCTCATTTCATTATGTATGAGTTAAGTTCTTTTCATTTGAGTTAAAACTAATGTAGATATATAACCGAACCTAACCAACCCTAAAATGGTTAACATAAATTGATTGGAATATGTATGTGGACGCTCAGTTAGTGTTACTGTAATTTATATGGTTAACGTTTGAATGACATAGTTTCCCCTCATTGTCACATTTTTTGTTACTATTTCGCTGTTCATTCTCACTCTCTCTGAATCCCGTGGACTAATTGTGCTCACGAGTGTTTGTTTAAGGTACGGTAACCATAGGCTTTTCACACAATAATTTGCAACTATTTAAGAAGAAACATTTCTGAAGATTATCTAAGTTTCTAATAAATATTCTTTTTCCTAACATACAAGTCAATCACACAGTACCTAACTTCAGTCAGAAACACTTTTCTTACTTTATCTCGCAACGTCTTTTACATATATATCCTATCTTAAAAAAATAACAATTTTAATTCATAACTGGCAACCCCCCTCCCCTCCAGAGCTTTCAAGGCCACCAAACATCATTCCTTTCCCTTAACCTAGTTTAACCTGATTAGACCTAGCAGGTCTAATCACCTGGGATTCGAACCCACGGTGGGAATAAGGGAGGAGATATGGGGAGGGGAAGGGGAAGGATGTTTCCTGGAACCAAACCTCACATAAACCCGGACACTCACACACACACACCCTCACCCGAACACTCACAGGGGCACTCACACTCACACACACCCATAGACTGTGATAAGGGAGACCATCTGAGGGGACACAGATGGCCTCGTGGACCCACAGGCATAACCGGACACACACGCAACCGAACTCTCACACACTCACACGGACACTCACAGGGATAAACACACACACAGACACACATCCATAGACACAAACTGTGATAAGGGAGACCATCTGAGGGGACACAGATGGCCTCCTGGACCCACAGGAATATATCAATATTTAAATATACATACATATTTATAAATATAACATATTTTTTAAAAATAAATAAATAAAATAAAAAATAAATATATATATATATATATATATATATATATATATATATATATATATATATATATATATATATATATATATATATATGTGTGTGTATATCACGAAAATGAACACGTGATTAAGAATGTGACAATGTCAGACAACGGAGGAAAATGAAACAGGAATTTCCTTGAGTACTTTCGTATATTAAATACATCTTCAGAAGGAATCTTCTTTCTGAAGATGTATTTAATATACGAAAGTACTTAAGGAAATTCCTGTTTCATTTTCCTCCGTGGTCTGACATTGTCATATATATATATATATATATATATATATATATATATATATATATATATGTCGTACCTAGTAGCCAGAACGCACTTCTCAGCCTACTATGCAAGGCCCGATTTTCCTAATAAGCCAAGTTTTCCTGAATTAATATATTTTCTCTAATTTTTTTCTTATGAAATGATAAAACTGCTCATTTCATTATGTATGAGTTAAGTTCTTTTCATTTGAGTTAAAACTAATGTAGATATATAACCGAACCTAACCAACCCTAAAATGGTTAACATAAATTGATTGGAATATGTATGTGGACGCTCAGTTAGTGTTACTGTAATTTATATGGTTAACGTTTGAATGACATAGTTTCCCCTCATTGTCACATTTTTTGTTACTATTTCGCTGTTCATTCTCACTCTCTCTGAATCCCGTGGACTAATTGTGCTCACGAGTGTTTGTTTAAGGTACGGTAACCATAGGCTTTTCACACAATAATTTGCAACTATTTAAGAAGAAACATTTCTGAAGATTATCTAAGTTTCTAATAAATATTCTTTTTCCTAACATACAAGTCAATCACACAGTACCTAACTTCAGTCAGAAACACTTTTCTTACTTTATCTCGCAACGTCTTTTACATATATATCCTATCTTAAAAAAATAACAATATTAATTCATAACTGGCAACCCCCCTCCCCTCCAGAGCTTTCAAGGCCACCAAACATCATTCCTTTCCCTTAACCTAGTTTAACCTGATTAGACCTAGCAGGTCTAATCACCTGGGATTCGAACCCACGGTGGGAATAAGGGAGGAGATATGGGGAGGGGAAGGGGAAGGATGTTTCCTGGAACCAAACCTCACATAAACCCGGACACTCACACACACACACCCTCACCCGAACACTCACAGGGGCACTCACACTCACACACACCCATAGACTGTGATAAGGGAGACCATCTGAGGGGACACAGATGGCCTCGTGGACCCACAGGCATAACCGGACACACACGCAACCGAACTCTCACACACTCACACGGACACTCACAGGGATAAACACACACACAGACACACATCCATAGACACAAACTGTGATAAGGGAGACCATCTGAGGGGACACAGATGGCCTCCTGGACCCACAGGAATATATCAATATTTAAATATACATACATATTTATAAATATAACATATTTTTTAAAAATAAATAAATAAAATAAAAAATAAATATATATATATATATATATATATATATATATATATATATATATATATATATATATATATATATATATATATATATATATATATATATATATGTGTGTGTATATCACGAAAATGAACACGTGATTAAGAATGTGACAATGTCAGACAACGGAGGAAAATGAAACAGGAATTTCCTTGAGTACTTTCGTATATTAAATACATCTTCAGAAGGAATCTTCTTTCTGAAGATGTATTTAATATACGAAAGTACTTAAGGAAATTCCTGTTTCATTTTCCTCCGTGGTCTGACATTGTCATATATATATATATATATATATATATATATGTCGTACCTAGTAGCCAGAACGCACTTCTCAGCCTACTATGCAAGGCCCGATTTTCCTAATAAGCCAAGTTTTCCTGAATTAATATATTTTCTCTAATTTTTTTCTTATGAAATGATAAAACTGCTCATTTCATTATGTATGAGTTAAGTTCTTTTCATTTGAGTTAAAACTAATGTAGATATATAACCGAACCTAACCAACCCTAAAATGGTTAACATAAATTGATTGGAATATGTATGTGGACGCTCAGTTAGTGTTACTGTAATTTATATGGTTAACGTTTGAATGACATAGTTTCCCCTCATTGTCACATTTTTTGTTACTATTTCGCTGTTCATTCTCACTCTCTCTGAATCCCGTGGACTAATTGTGCTCACGAGTGTTTGTTTAAGGTACGGTAACCATAGGCTTTTCACACAATAATTTGCAACTATTTAAGAAGAAACATTTCTGAAGATTATCTAAGTTTCTAATAAATATTCTTTTTCCTAACATACAAGTCAATCACACAGTACCTAACTTCAGTCAGAAACACTTTTCTTACTTTATCTCGCAACGTCTTTTACATATATATCCTATCTTAAAAAAATAACAATTTTAATTCATAACTGGCAACCCCCCTCCCCTCCAGAGCTTTCAAGGCCACCAAACATCATTCCTTTCCCTTAACCTAGTTTAACCTGATTAGACCTAGCAGGTCTAATCACCTGGGATTCGAACCCACGGTGGGAATAAGGGAGGAGATATGGGGAGGGGAAGGGGAAGGATGTTTCCTGGAACCAAACCTCACATAAACCCGGACACTCACACACACACACCCTCACCCGAACACTCACAGGGGCACTCACACTCACACACACCCATAGACTGTGATAAGGGAGACCATCTGAGGGGACACAGATGGCCTCGTGGACCCACAGGCATAACCGGACACACACGCAACCGAACTCTCACACACTCACACGGACACTCACAGGGATAAACACACACACAGACACACATCCATAGACACAAACTGTGATAAGGGAGACCATCTGAGGGGACACAGATGGCCTCCTGGACCCACAGGAATATATCAATATTTAAATATACATACATATTTATAAATATAACATATTTTTTAAAAATAAATAAATAAAATAAAAAATAAATATATATATATATATATATATATATATATATATATATATATATATATATATATATATATATATATATATATATATATATATATATATATGTGTGTGTATATCACGAAAATGAACACGTGATTAAGAATGTGACAATGTCAGACAACGGAGGAAAATGAAACAGGAATTTCCTTGAGTACTTTCGTATATTAAATACATCTTCAGAAGGAATCTTCTTTCTGAAGATGTATTTAATATACGAAAGTACTTAAGGAAATTCCTGTTTCATTTTCCTCCGTGGTCTGACATTGTCATATATATATATATATATATATATATATATATATATGTCGTACCTAGTAGCCAGAACGCACTTCTCAGCCTACTATGCAAGGCCCGATTTTCCTAATAAGCCAAGTTTTCCTGAATTAATATATTTTCTCTAATTTTTTTCTTATGAAATGATAAAACTGCTCATTTCATTATGTATGAGTTAAGTTCTTTTCATTTGAGTTAAAACTAATGTAGATATATAACCGAACCTAACCAACCCTAAAATGGTTAACATAAATTGATTGGAATATGTATGTGGACGCTCAGTTAGTGTTACTGTAATTTATATGGTTAACGTTTGAATGACATAGTTTCCCCTCATTGTCACATTTTTTGTTACTATTTCGCTGTTCATTCTCACTCTCTCTGAATCCCGTGGACTAATTGTGCTCACGAGTGTTTGTTTAAGGTACGGTAACCATAGGCTTTTCACACAATAATTTGCAACTATTTAAGAAGAAACATTTCTGAAGATTATCTAAGTTTCTAATAAATATTCTTTTTCCTAACATACAAGTCAATCACACAGTACCTAACTTCAGTCAGAAACACTTTTCTTACTTTATCTCGCAACGTCTTTTACATATATATCCTATCTTAAAAAAATAACAATTTTAATTCATAACTGGCAACCCCCCTCCCCTCCAGAGCTTTCAAGGCCACCAAACATCATTCCTTTCCCTTAACCTAGTTTAACCTGATTAGACCTAGCAGGTCTAATCACCTGGGATTCGAACCCACGGTGGGAATAAGGGAGGAGATATGGGGAGGGGAAGGGGAAGGATGTTTCCTGGAACCAAACCTCACATAAACCCGGACACTCACACACACACACCCTCACCCGAACACTCACAGGGGCACTCACACTCACACACACCCATAGACTGTGATAAGGGAGACCATCTGAGGGGACACAGATGGCCTCGTGGACCCACAGGCATAACCGGACACACACGCAACCGAACTCTCACACACTCACACGGACACTCACAGGGATAAACACACACACAGACACACATCCATAGACACAAACTGTGATAAGGGAGACCATCTGAGGGGACACAGATGGCCTCCTGGACCCACAGGAATATATCAATATTTAAATATACATACATATTTATAAATATAACATATTTTTTAAAAATAAATAAATAAAATAAAAAATAAAATATATATATATATATATATATATATATATATATATATATATATATATATATATATATATATATATATGTGTGTGTATATCACGAAAATGAACACGTGATTAAGAATGTGACAATGTCAGACAACGGAGGAAAATGAAACAGGAATTTCCTTGAGTACTTTCGTATATTAAATACATCTTCAGAAGGAATCTTCTTTCTGAAGATGTATTTAATATACGAAAGTACTTAAGGAAATTCCTGTTTCATTTTCCTCCGTGGTCTGACATTGTCATATATATATATATATATATATATATATATATATGTCGTACCTAGTAGCCAGAACGCACTTCTCAGCCTACTATGCAAGGCCCGATTTTCCTAATAAGCCAAGTTTTCCTGAATTAATATATTTTCTCTAATTTTTTTCTTATGAAATGATAAAACTGCTCATTTCATTATGTATGAGTTAAGTTCTTTTCATTTGAGTTAAAACTAATGTAGATATATAACCGAACCTAACCAACCCTAAAATGGTTAACATAAATTGATTGGAATATGTATGTGGACGCTCAGTTAGTGTTACTGTAATTTATATGGTTAACGTTTGAATGACATAGTTTCCCCTCATTGTCACATTTTTTGTTACTATTTCGCTGTTCATTCTCACTCTCTCTGAATCCCGTGGACTAATTGTGCTCACGAGTGTTTGTTTAAGGTACGGTAACCATAGGCTTTTCACACAATAATTTGCAACTATTTAAGAAGAAACATTTCTGAAGATTATCTAAGTTTCTAATAAATATTCTTTTTCCTAACATACAAGTCAATCACACAGTACCTAACTTCAGTCAGAAACACTTTTCTTACTTTATCTCGCAACGTCTTTTACATATATATCCTATCTTAAAAAAATAACAATTTTAATTCATAACTGGCAACCCCCCTCCCCTCCAGAGCTTTCAAGGCCACCAAACATCATTCCTTTCCCTTAACCTAGTTTAACCTGATTAGACCTAGCAGGTCTAATCACCTGGGATTCGAACCCACGGTGGGAATAAGGGAGGAGATATGGGGAGGGGAAGGGGAAGGATGTTTCCTGGAACCAAACCTCACATAAACCCGGACACTCACACACACACACCCTCACCCGAACACTCACAGGGGCACTCACACTCACACACACCCATAGACTGTGATAAGGGAGACCATCTGAGGGGACACAGATGGCCTCGTGGACCCACAGGCATAACCGGACACACACGCAACCGAACTCTCACACACTCACACGGACACTCACAGGGATAAACACACACACAGACACACATCCATAGACACAAACTGTGATAAGGGAGACCATCTGAGGGGACACAGATGGCCTCCTGGACCCACAGGAATATATCAATATTTAAATATACATACATATTTATAAATATAACATATTTTTTAAAAATAAATAAATAAAATAAAAAATAAATATATATATATATATATATATATATATATATATATATATATATATATATATATATATATATATATATATATATATATGTGTGTGTATATCACGAAAATGAACACGTGATTAAGAATGTGACAATGTCAGACAACGGAGGAAAATGAAACAGGAATTTCCTTGAGTACTTTCGTATATTAAATACATCTTCAGAAGGAATCTTCTTTCTGAAGATGTATTTAATATACGAAAGTACTTAAGGAAATTCCTGTTTCATTTTCCTCCGTGGTCTGACATTGTCATATATATATATATATATATATATATATATATATATATGTCGTACCTAGTAGCCAGAACGCACTTCTCAGCCTACTATGCAAGGCCCGATTTTCCTAATAAGCCAAGTTTTCCTGAATTAATATATTTTCTCTAATTTTTTTCTTATGAAATGATAAAACTGCTCATTTCATTATGTATGAGTTAAGTTCTTTTCATTTGAGTTAAAACTAATGTAGATATATAACCGAACCTAACCAACCCTAAAATGGTTAACATAAATTGATTGGAATATGTATGTGGACGCTCAGTTAGTGTTACTGTAATTTATATGGTTAACGTTTGAATGACATAGTTTCCCCTCATTGTCACATTTTTTGTTACTATTTCGCTGTTCATTCTCACTCTCTCTGAATCCCGTGGACTAATTGTGCTCACGAGTGTTTGTTTAAGGTACGGTAACCATAGGCTTTTCACACAATAATTTGCAACTATTTAAGAAGAAACATTTCTGAAGATTATCTAAGTTTCTAATAAATATTCTTTTTCCTAACATACAAGTCAATCACACAGTACCTAACTTCAGTCAGAAACACTTTTCTTACTTTATCTCGCAACGTCTTTTACATATATATCCTATCTTAAAAAAATAACAATTTTAATTCATAACTGGCAACCCCCCTCCCCTCCAGAGCTTTCAAGGCCACCAAACATCATTCCTTTCCCTTAACCTAGTTTAACCTGATTAGACCTAGCAGGTCTAATCACCTGGGATTCGAACCCACGGTGGGAATAAGGGAGGAGATATGGGGAGGGGAAGGGGAAGGATGTTTCCTGGAACCAAACCTCACATAAACCCGGACACTCACACACACACACCCTCACCCGAACACTCACAGGGGCACTCACACTCACACACACCCATAGACTGTGATAAGGGAGACCATCTGAGGGGACACAGATGGCCTCGTGGACCCACAGGCATAACCGGACACACACGCAACCGAACTCTCACACACTCACACGGACACTCACAGGGATAAACACACACACAGACACACATCCATAGACACAAACTGTGATAAGGGAGACCATCTGAGGGGACACAGATGGCCTCCTGGACCCACAGGAATATATCAATATTTAAATATACATACATATTTATAAATATAACATATTTTTTAAAAATAAATAAATAAAATAAAAAATAAATATATATATATATATATATATATATATATATATATATATATATATATATATATATATATATATATATATATATATATGTGTGTGTATATCACGAAAATGAACACGTGATTAAGAATGTGACAATGTCAGACAACGGAGGAAAATGAAACAGGAATTTCCTTGAGTACTTTCGTATATTAAATACATCTTCAGAAGGAATCTTCTTTCTGAAGATGTATTTAATATACGAAAGTACTTAAGGAAATTCCTGTTTCATTTTCCTCCGTGGTCTGACATTGTCATATATATATATATATATATATATATATATATATATATATATGTCGTACCTAGTAGCCAGAACGCACTTCTCAGCCTACTATGCAAGGCCCGATTTTCCTAATAAGCCAAGTTTTCCTGAATTAATATATTTTCTCTAATTTTTTTCTTATGAAATGATAAAACTGCTCATTTCATTATGTATGAGTTAAGTTCTTTTCATTTGAGTTAAAACTAATGTAGATATATAACCGAACCTAACCAACCCTAAAATGGTTAACATAAATTGATTGGAATATGTATGTGGACGCTCAGTTAGTGTTACTGTAATTTATATGGTTAACGTTTGAATGACATAGTTTCCCCTCATTGTCACATTTTTTGTTACTATTTCGCTGTTCATTCTCACTCTCTCTGAATCCCGTGGACTAATTGTGCTCACGAGTGTTTGTTTAAGGTACGGTAACCATAGGCTTTTCACACAATAATTTGCAACTATTTAAGAAGAAACATTTCTGAAGATTATCTAAGTTTCTAATAAATATTCTTTTTCCTAACATACAAGTCAATCACACAGTACCTAACTTCAGTCAGAAACACTTTTCTTACTTTATCTCGCAACGTCTTTTACATATATATCCTATCTTAAAAAAATAACAATTTTAATTCATAACTGGCAACCCCCCTCCCCTCCAGAGCTTTCAAGGCCACCAAACATCATTCCTTTCCCTTAACCTAGTTTAACCTGATTAGACCTAGCAGGTCTAATCACCTGGGATTCGAACCCACGGTGGGAATAAGGGAGGAGATATGGGGAGGGGAAGGGGAAGGATGTTTCCTGGAACCAAACCTCACATAAACCCGGACACTCACACACACACACCCTCACCCGAACACTCACAGGGGCACTCAGACTCACACACACCCATAGACTGTGATAAGGGAGACCATCTGAGGGGACACAGATGGCCTCGTGGACCCACAGGCATAACCGGACACACACGCAACCGAACTCTCACACACTCACACGGACACTCACAGGGATAAACACACACACAGACACACATCCATAGACACAAACTGTGATAAGGGAGACCATCTGAGGGGACACAGATGGCCTCCTGGACCCACAGGAATATATCAATATTTAAATATACATACATATTTATAAATATAACATATTTTTTAAAAATAAATAAATAAAATAAAAAATAAATATATATATATATATATATATATATATATATATATATATATATATATATATATATATATATATATATATATATATGTGTGTGTATATCACGAAAATGAACACGTGATTAAGAATGTGACAATGTCAGACAACGGAGGAAAATGAAACAGGAATTTCCTTGAGTACTTTCGTATATTAAATACATCTTCAGAAGGAATCTTCTTTCTGAAGATGTATTTAATGTACGAAAGTACTTAAGGAAATTCCTGTTTCATTTTCCTCCGTGGTCTGACATTGTCATATATATATATATATATATATATATATATATATATATATATATATATATATATATATATATATGTCGTACCTAGTAGCCAGAACGCACTTCTCAGCCTACTATGCAAGGCCCGATTTTCCTAATAAGCCAAGTTTTCCTGAATTAATATATTTTCTCTAATTTTTTTCTTATGAAATGATAAAACTGCTCATTTCATTATGTATGAGTTAAGTTCTTTTCATTTGAGTTAAAACTAATGTAGATATATAACCGAACCTAACCAACCCTAAAATGGTTAACATAAATTGATTGGAATATGTATGTGGACGCTCAGTTAGTGTTACTGTAATTTATATGGTTAACGTTTGAATGACATAGTTTCCCCTCATTGTCACATTTTTTGTTACTATTTCGCTGTTCATTCTCACTCTCTCTGAATCCCGTGGACTAATTGTGCTCACGAGTGTTTGTTTAAGGTACGGTAACCATAGGCTTTTCACACAATAATTTGCAACTATTTAAGAAGAAACATTTCTGAAGATTATCTAAGTTTCTAATAAATATTCTTTTTCCTAACATACAAGTCAATCACACAGTACCTAACTTCAGTCAGAAACACTTTTCTTACTTTATCTCGCAACGTCTTTTACATATATATCCTATCTTAAAAAAATAACAATTTTAATTCATAACTGGCAACCCCCCTCCCCTCCAGAGCTTTCAAGGCCACCAAACATCATTCCTTTCCCTTAACCTAGTTTAACCTGATTAGACCTAGCAGGTCTAATCACCTGGGATTCGAACCCACGGTGGGAATAAGGGAGGAGATATGGGGAGGGGAAGGGGAAGGATGTTTCCTGGAACCAAACCTCACATAAACCCGGACACTCACACACACACACCCTCACCCGAACACTCACAGGGGCACTCACACTCACACACACCCATAGACTGTGATAAGGGAGACCATCTGAGGGGACACAGATGGCCTCGTGGACCCACAGGCATAACCGGACACACACGCAACCGAACTCTCACACACTCACACGGACACTCACAGGGATAAACACACACACAGACACACATCCATAGACACAAACTGTGATAAGGGAGACCATCTGAGGGGACACAGATGGCCTCCTGGACCCACAGGAATATATCAATATTTAAATATACATACATATTTATAAATATAACATATTTTTTAAAAATAAATAAATAAAATAAAAAATAAATATATATATATATATATATATATATATATATATATATATATATATATATATATATATATATATATATATATATATATATATATATGTGTGTGTGTATATCACGAAAATGAACACGTGATTAAGAATGTGACAATGTCAGACAACGGAGGAAAATGAAACAGGAATTTCCTTGAGTACTTTCGTATATTAAATACATCTTCAGAAGGAATCTTCTTTCTGAAGATGTATTTAATATACGAAAGTACTTAAGGAAATTCCTGTTTCATTTTCCTCCGTGGTCTGACATTGTCATATATATATATATATATATATATATATGTCGTACCTAGTAGCCAGAACGCACTTCTCAGCCTACTATGCAAGGCCCGATTTTCCTAATAAGCCAAGTTTTCCTGAATTAATATATTTTCTCTAATTTTTTTCTTATGAAATGATAAAACTGCTCATTTCATTATGTATGAGTTAAGTTCTTTTCATTTGAGTTAAAACTAATGTAGATATATAACCGAACCTAACCAACCCTAAAATGGTTAACATAAATTGATTGGAATATGTATGTGGACGCTCAGTTAGTGTTACTGTAATTTATATGGTTAACGTTTGAATGACATAGTTTCCCCTCATTGTCACATTTTTTGTTACTATTTCGCTGTTCATTCTCACTCTCTCTGAATCCCGTGGACTAATTGTGCTCACGAGTGTTTGTTTAAGGTACGGTAACCATAGGCTTTTCACACAATAATTTGCAACTATTTAAGAAGAAACATTTCTGAAGATTATCTAAGTTTCTAATAAATATTCTTTTTCCTAACATACAAGTCCATCACACAGTACCTAACTTCAGTCAGAAACACTTTTCTTACTTTATCTCGCAACGTATTTTGCATATATATCCTATCTTAAAAAAATAACAATTTTAATTCATAACTGGCAACCCCCCTCCCCTCCAGAGCTTTCAAGGCCACCAAACATCATTCCTTTCCCTTAACCTCTCCCAAAATATCTTTTGCACCAATACACAAACTAGGGGGCTTTATTGCTGAGTGGACGTCGCTCCCGACTCGTAATCCTAGCTCATTCGATCCCCCGGTGATGGCACAAACGGAAATCAGCAGAGTTTCTATCATTCTGATGCCCTCTGTTACTTAGCAGTAAATATGTAAATGAGCGTTAGACAGCTGTTGCGAGCTGCTTCCTGGGTGTGTGTGTGGAATTTTTTTTTATTAGTTATTAATAATTGATTGATTGGCAGTTGAGAGGCGGGCCGAAAGAGCAGAGCTCAACCCTCGCAAGCACCACTAGGTGAACACAACTAGATAAATACTAACAAACCACGATCTCGTACAATCCACTACACACACAACCCAGCCTCCCCCCCAACTCTCTAAATCACTCTACCTAAGTCATTAAAAAATTAAAACAAATCAATTAATACACCAAAAATACTAACTATAAATAAAGGAACCAAATTTGAGACATACAGCGACTCCAGCGTGGTCTAGTCGGAAGAGAACGTGTTCTCATGTGGATAGATTGCGATCGAGCCTGTCGGAACGGGTGTGTAACTGCAGGGCACAAATATTTGTGTGTCCCCTCCTGTAGCTGCCTCTGTTTCGACAGGTTTCCTGGATAGCTAGAATTGACCTGGCCCTTGGAAAGTGGGGAAGGGGTGAAATCCGTTGGGCCCACGGATTGATACCTTGGATCCATGGACTTAGGGCAGGTCTAATCACCTGGGATTCGAACCCACGGTGGGAATAAGGGAGGAGATATGGGGAGGGGAAGGGGAAGGATGTTTCCTGGAACCAAACCTCACATAAACCCGGACACTCACACACACACACCCTCACCCGAACACTCACAGGGGCACTCACACTCACACACACCCATAGACTGTGATAAGGGAGACCATCTGAGGGGACACAGATGGCCTCGTGGACCCACAGGCATAACCGGACACACACGCAACCGAACTCTCACACACTCACACGGACACTCACAGGGATAAACACACACACAGACACACATCCATAGACACAAACTGTGATAAGGGAGACCATCTGAGGGGACACAGATGGCCTCCTGGACCCACAGGAATATATCAATATTTAAATATACATACATATTTATAAATATAACATATTTTTTAAAAATAAATAAATAAAATAAAAAATAAATATATATATATATATATATATATATATATATATATATATATATATATATATATATATATGTGTGTGTATATCACGAAAATGAACACGTGATTAAGATTGTGACAATGTCAGACAACGGAGGAAAATGAAACAGGAATTTCCTTGAGTACTTTCGTATATTAAATACATCTTCAGAAGGAATCTTCTTTCTGAAGATGTATTTAATATACGAAAGTACTTAAGGAAATTCCTGTTTCATTTTCCTCCGTGGTCTGACATTGTCATATATATATATATATATATATATATATATATATATATATATATATATATATATATATATATATATGTCGTACCTAGTAGCCAGAACTCACTTCTCAGCCTACTATGCAAGGCCCGATTTGCCTAATAAGCGAAGTTTTTATGAATTAATTGTTTTTCGACTACCTAACCTACCTAACCTAACCTAACCTAACTTTTTCGGCTACATAACCCAACCTAACCTGTAGAGATAGGTTAGGTTAGGTTAGGTAGGGTTGGTTAGGTTCGGTCATATATCTACGTTAATTTTAACTCCAATGAAAAAAAATTGACCTCATATATAATGAAATGGGTAGCTTTATGATTCCATAAGAAAAAATTTAGAGAAAATATATTAATTGAGGAAAACTTGGCTTATTAGGCAAATTGGGCCATGCATAGTAGGCTGAGAAGTGAGTTCTGGCTACTAGGTACGACATATATATATATATATATATATATATATATGTCGTACCTAGTAGCCAGAACGCACTTCTCAGCCTACTATGCAAGGCCCGATTTTCCTAATAAGCCAAGTTTTCCTGAATTAATATATTTTCTCTAATTTTTTTCTTATGAAATGATAAAACTGCTCATTTCATTATGTATGAGTTAAGTTCTTTTCATTTGAGTTAAAACTAATGTAGATATATAACCGAACCTAACCAACCCTAAAATGGTTAACATAAATTGATTGGAATATGTATGTGGACGCTCAGTTAGTGTTACTGTAATTTATATGGTTAACGTTTGAATGACATAGTTTCCCCTCATTGTCACATTTTTTGTTACTATTTCGCTGTTCATTCTCACTCTCTCTGAATCCCGTGGACTAATTGTGCTCACGAGTGTTTGTTTAAGGTACGGTAACCATAGGCTTTTCACACAATAATTTGCAACTATTTAAGAAGAAACATTTCTGAAGATTATCTAAGTTTCTAATAAATATTCTTTTTCCTAACATACAAGTCAATCACACAGTACCTAACTTCAGTCAGAAACACTTTTCTTACTTTATCTCGCAACGTCTTTTACATATATACCCTATCTTAAAAAAATAACAATTTTAATTCATAACTGGCAACCCCCCTCCCCTCCAGAGCTTTCAAGGCCACCAAACATCATTCCTTTCCCTTAACCTAGTTTAACCTGATTAGACCTAGCAGGTCTAATCACCTGGGATTCGAACCCACGGTGGGAATAAGGGAGGAGATATGGGGAGGGGAAGGGGAAGGATGTTTCCTGGAACCAAACCTCACATAAACCCGGACACTCACACACACACACCCTCACCCGAACACTCACAGGGGCACTCACACTCACACACACCCATAGACTGTGATAAGGGAGACCATCTGAGGGGACACAGATGGCCTCGTGGACCCACAGGCATAACCGGACACACACGCAACCGAACTCTCACACACTCACACGGACACTCACAGGGATAAACACACACACAGACACACATCCATAGACACAAACTGTGATAAGGGAGACCATCTGAGGGGACACAGATGGCCTCCTGGACCCACAGGAATATATCAATATTTAAATATACATACATATTTATAAATATAACATATTTTTTAAAAATAAATAAATAAAATAAAAAATAAATATATATATATATATATATATATATATATATATATATATATATATATATATATATATATATATATATATATATATGTGTGTGTATATCACGAAAATGAACACGTGATTAAGAATGTGACAATGTCAGACAACGGAGGAAAATGAAACAGGAATTTCCTTGAGTACTTTCGTATATTAAATACATCTTCAGAAGGAATCTTCTTTCTGAAGATGTATTTAATATACGAAAGTACTTAAGGAAATTCCTGTTTCATTTTCCTCCGTGGTCTGACATTGTCATATATATATATATATATATATATATGTCGTACCTAGTAGCCAGAACGCACTTCTCAGCCTACTATGCAAGGCCCGATTTTCCTAATAAGCCAAGTTTTCCTGAATTAATATATTTTCTCTAATTTTTTTCTTATGAAATGATAAAACTGCTCATTTCATTATGTATGAGTTAAGTTCTTTTCATTTGAGTTAAAACTAATGTAGATATATAACCGAACCTAACCAACCCTAAAATGGTTAACATAAATTGATTGGAATATGTATGTGGACGCTCAGTTAGTGTTACTGTAATTTATATGGTTAACGTTTGAATGACATAGTTTCCCCTCATTGTCACATTTTTTGTTACTATTTCGCTGTTCATTCTCACTCTCTCTGAATCCCGTGGACTAATTGTGCTCACGAGTGTTTGTTTAAGGTACGGTAACCATAGGCTTTTCACACAATAATTTGCAACTATTTAAGAAGAAACATTTCTGAAGATTATCTAAGTTTCTAATAAATATTCTTTTTCCTAACATACAAGTCAATCACACAGTACCTAACTTCAGTCAGAAACACTTTTCTTACTTTATCTCGCAACGTCTTTTACATATATATCCTATCTTAAAAAAATAACAATTTTAATTCATAACTGGCAACCCCCCTCCCCTCCAGAGCTTTCAAGGCCACCAAACATCATTCCTTTCCCTTAACCTAGTTTAACCTGATTAGACCTAGCAGGTCTAATCACCTGGGATTCGAACCCACGGTGGGAATAAGGGAGGAGATATGGGGAGGGGAAGGGGAAGGATGTTTCCTGGAACCAAACCTCACATAAACCCGGACACTCACACACACACACCCTCACCCGAACACTCACAGGGGCACTCACACTCACACACACCCATAGACTGTGATAAGGGAGACCATCTGAGGGGACACAGATGGCCTCGTGGACCCACAGGCATAACCGGACACACACGCAACCGAACTCTCACACACTCACACGGACACTCACAGGGATAAACACACACACAGACACACATCCATAGACACAAACTGTGATAAGGGAGACCATCTGAGGGGACACAGATGGCCTCCTGGACCCACAGGAATATATCAATATTTAAATATACATACATATTTATAAATATAACATATTTTTTAAAAATAAATAAATAAAATAAAAAATAAATATATATATATATATATATATATATATATATATATATATATATATATATATATATATATATATATATATATGTGTGTGTATATCACGAAAATGAACACGTGATTAAGATTGTGACAATGTCAGACAACGGAGGAAAATGAAACAGGAATTTCCTTGAGTACTTTCGTATATTAAATACATCTTCAGAAGGAATCTTCTTTCTGAAGATGTATTTAATATACGAAAGTACTTAAGGAAATTCCTGTTTCATTTTCCTCCGGGGTCTGACATTGTCATATATATATATATATATATATATATATGTCGTACCTAATAGCCAGAACGCACTTCTCAGCCTACTATTCAAGGCCCGATTTGCCTAATAAGCCAAGTTTTCATGAATTAATGTTTTTTCGTCTACCTAACCTACCTCACCTAACCTAACCTAGCTTTTTTTGGCTACCTAACCTAACCTTACCTATAAATATAGGTTAGGTTAGGTTAGGTAGGGTTGGTTAGGTTCGGTCATATATCTACGTTAATTTTAACTCCAATAAAAAAAAATTGACCTCATACATAGAGAAAAGGGTTGCTTTATCATTTCATAAGAAAAAAATTATAGTAAATATATTAATTCAGGAAAACTTGGCTTATTAGGCAAATCGGGCCTTGAATAGTAGGCTGAGAAGTGAGTTCTGGCTACTAGGTACGACATATATATATATATATATATATATATATATATATATATATATATGTCGTACCTAGTTGCCAGAACGCACTTCTCAGCCTACTATGCAAGGCCCGATTTTCCTAATAAGCCAAGTTTTCCTGAATTAATATATTTTCTCTAATTTTTTTCTTATGAAATGATAAAACTGTTCATTTCATTATGTATGAGTTAAGTTCTTTTCATTTGAGTTAAAACTAATGTAGATATATAACCGAACCTAACCAACCCTAAAATGGTTAACATAAATTGATTGGAATATGTATGTGGACGCTCAGTTAGTGTTACTGTAATTTATATGGTTAACGTTTGAATGACATAGTTTCCCCTCATTGTCACATTTTTTGTTACTATTTCGCTGTTCATTCTCACTCTCTCTGAATCCCGTGGACTAATTGTGCTCACGAGTGTTTGTTTAAGGTACGGTAACCATAGGCTTTTCACACAATAATTTGCAACTATTTAAGAAGAAACATTTCTGAAGATTATCTAAGTTTCTAATAAATATTCTTTTTCCTAACATACAAGTCAATCACACAGTACCTAACTTCAGTCAGAAACACTTTTCTTACTTTATCTCGCAACGTCTTTTACATATATATCCTATCTTAAAAAAATAACAATTTTAATTCATAACTGGCAACCCCCCTCCCCTCCAGAGCTTTCAAGGCCACCAAACATCATTCCTTTCCCTTAACCTAGTTTAACCTGATTAGACCTAGCAGGTCTAATCACCTGGGATTCGAACCCACGGTGGGAATAAGGGAGGAGATATGGGGAGGGGAAGGGGAAGGATGTTTCCTGGAACCAAACCTCACATAAACCCGGACACTCACACACACACACCCTCACCCGAACACTCACAGGGGCACTCACACTCACACACACCCATAGACTGTGATAAGGGAGACCATCTGAGGGGACACAGATGGCCTCGTGGACCCACAGGCATAACCGGACACACACGCAACCGAACTCTCACACACTCACACGGACACTCACAGGGATAAACACACACACAGACACACATCCATAGACACAAACTGTGATAAGGGAGACCATCTGAGGGGACACAGATGGCCTCCTGGACCCACAGGAATATATCAATATTTAAATATACATACATATTTATAAATATAACATATTTTTTAAAAATAAATAAATAAAATAAAAAATAAATATATATATATATATATATATATATATATATATATATATATATATATATATATATATATATATATATATATATGTGTGTGTATATCACGAAAATGAACACGTGATTAAGAATGTGACAATGTCAGACAACGGAGGAAAATGAAACAGGAATTTCCTTGAGTACTTTCGTATATTAAATACATCTTCAGAAGGAATCTTCTTTCTGAAGATGTATTTAATATACGAAAGTACTTAAGGAAATTCCTGTTTCATTTTCCTCCGTGGTCTGACATTGTCATATATATATATATATATATATATATGTCGTACCTAGTAGCCAGAACGCACTTCTCAGCCTACTATGCAAGGCCCGATTTTCCTAATAAGCCAAGTTTTCCTGAATTAATATATTTTCTCTAATTTTTTTCTTATGAAATGATAAAACTGCTCATTTCATTATGTATGAGTTAAGTTCTTTTCATTTGAGTTAAAACTAATGTAGATATATAACCGAACCTAACCAACCCTAAAATGGTTAACATAAATTGATTGGAATATGTATGTGGACGCTCAGTTAGTGTTACTGTAATTTATATGGTTAACGTTTGAATGACATAGTTTCCCCTCATTGTCACATTTTTTGTTACTATTTCGCTGTTCATTCTCACTCTCTCTGAATCCCGTGGACTAATTGTGCTCACGAGTGTTTGTTTAAGGTACGGTAACCATAGGCTTTTCACACAATAATTTGCAACTATTTAAGAAGAAACATTTCTGAAGATTATCTAAGTTTCTAATAAATATTCTTTTTCCTAACATACAAGTCAATCACACAGTACCTAACTTCAGTCAGAAACACTTTTCTTACTTTATCTCGCAACGTCTTTTACATATATATCCTATCTTAAAAAAATAACAATTTTAATTCATAACTGGCAACCCCCCTCCCCTCCAGAGCTTTCAAGGCCACCAAACATCATTCCTTTCCCTTAACCTAGTTTAACCTGATTAGACCTAGCAGGTCTAATCACCTGGGATTCGAACCCACGGTGGGAATAAGGGAGGAGATATGGGGAGGGGAAGGGGAAGGATGTTTCCTGGAACCAAACCTCACATAAACCCGGACACTCACACACACACACCCTCACCCGAACACTCACAGGGGCACTCACACTCACACACACCCATAGACTGTGATAAGGGAGACCATCTGAGGGGACACAGATGGCCTCGTGGACCCACAGGCATAACCGGACACACACGCAACCGAACTCTCACACACTCACACGGACACTCACAGGGATAAACACACACACAGACACACATCCATAGACACAAACTGTGATAAGGGAGACCATCTGAGGGGACACAGATGGCCTCCTGGACCCACAGGAATATATCAATATTTAAATATACATACATATTTATAAATATAACATATTTTTTAAAAATAAATAAATAAAATAAAAAATAAATATATATATATATATA
The DNA here is from genome assembly GCF_040958095.1 of Procambarus clarkii. Taxonomy (NCBI): domain Eukaryota; kingdom Metazoa; phylum Arthropoda; class Malacostraca; order Decapoda; family Cambaridae; genus Procambarus; species Procambarus clarkii. The sequence continues at coordinate 46,013 of NW_027189259.1, forward strand.
TATATATATATATATATATATATATATATATATATATATATATATATATATATATATGTGTGTGTATATCACGAAAATGAACACGTGATTAAGAATGTGACAATGTCAGACAACGGAGGAAAATGAAACAGGAATTTCCTTGAGTACTTTCGTATATTAAATACATCTTCAGAAGGAATCTTCTTTCTGAAGATGTATTTAATATACGAAAGTACTTAAGGAAATTCCTGTTTCATTTTCCTCCGTGGTCTGACATTGTCATATATATATATATATATATATATATATATATATATGTCGTACCTAGTAGCCAGAACGCACTTCTCAGCCTACTATGCAAGGCCCGATTTTCCTAATAAGCCAAGTTTTCCTGAATTAATATATTTTCTCTAATTTTTTTCTTATGAAATGATAAAACTGCTCATTTCATTATGTATGAGTTAAGTTCTTTTCATTTGAGTTAAAACTAATGTAGATATATAACCGAACCTAACCAACCCTAAAATGGTTAACATAAATTGATTGGAATATGTATGTGGACGCTCAGTTAGTGTTACTGTAATTTATATGGTTAACGTTTGAATGACATAGTTTCCCCTCATTGTCACATTTTTTGTTACTATTTCGCTGTTCATTCTCACTCTCTCTGAATCCCGTGGACTAATTGTGCTCACGAGTGTTTGTTTAAGGTACGGTAACCATAGGCTTTTCACACAATAATTTGCAACTATTTAAGAAGAAACATTTCTGAAGATTATCTAAGTTTCTAATAAATATTCTTTTTCCTAACATACAAGTCCATCACACAGTACCTAACTTCAGTCAGAAACACTTTTCTTACTTTATCTCGCAACGTCTTTTGCATATATATCCTATCTTAAAAAAATAACAATTTTAATTCATAACTGGCAACCCCCCTCCCCTCCAGAGCTTTCAAGGCCACCAAACATCATTCCTTTCCCTTAACCTCTCCCAAAATATCTTTTGCACCAATACACAAACTAGGGGGCTTTATTGCTGAGTGGACGTCGCTCCCGACTCGTAATCCTAGCTCATTCGATCCCCCGGTGATGGCACAAACGGAAATCAGCAGAGTTTCTATCATTCTGATGCCCTCTGTTACTTAGCAGTAAATATGTAAATGAGCGTTAGACAGCTGTTGCGAGCTGCTTCCTGGGTGTGTGTGTGGAATTTTTTTTTATTAGTTATTAATAATTGATTGATTGGCAGTTGAGAGGCGGGCCGAAAGAGCAGAGCTCAACCCTCGCAAGCACCACTAGGTGAACACAACTAGATAAATACTAACAAACCACGATCTCGTACAATCCACTACACACACAACCCAGCCTCCCCCCCAACTCTCTAAATCACTCTACCTAAGTCATTAAAAAATTAAAACAAATCAATTAATACACCAAAAATACTAACTATAAATAAAGGAACCAAATTTGAGACATACAGCGACTCCAGCGTGGTCTAGTCGGAAGAGAACGTGTTCTCATGTGGATAGATTGCGATCGAGCCTGTCGGAACGGGTGTGTAACTGCAGGGCACAAATATTTGTGTGTCCCCTCCTGTAGCTGCCTCTGTTTCGACAGGTTTCCTGGATAGCTAGAATTGACCTGGCCCTTGGAAAGTGGGGAAGGGGTGAAATCCGTTGGGCCCACGGATTGATACCTTGGATCCATGGACTTAGGGCAGGTCTAATCACCTGGGATTCGAACCCACGGTGGGAATAAGGGAGGAGATATGGGGAGGGGAAGGGGAAGGATGTTTCCTGGAACCAAACCTCACATAAACCCGGACACTCACACACACACACCCTCACCCGAACACTCACAGGGGCACTCACACTCACACACACCCATAGACTGTGATAAGGGAGACCATCTGAGGGGACACAGATGGCCTCGTGGACCCACAGGCATAACCGGACACACACGCAACCGAACTCTCACACACTCACACGGACACTCACAGGGATAAACACACACACAGACACACATCCATAGACACAAACTGTGATAAGGGAGACCATCTGAGGGGACACAGATGGCCTCCTGGACCCACAGGAATATATCAATATTTAAATATACATACATATTTATAAATATAACATATTTTTTAAAAATAAATAAATAAAATAAAAAATAAATATATATATATATATATATATATATATATATATATATATATATATATATATATATATATGTGTGTGTATATCACGAAAATGAACACGTGATTAAGATTGTGACAATGTCAGACAACGGAGGAAAATGAAACAGGAATTTCCTTGAGTACTTTCGTATATTAAATACATCTTCAGAAGGAATCTTCTTTCTGAAGATGTATTTAATATACGAAAGTACTTAAGGAAATTCCTGTTTCATTTTCCTCCGGGGTCTGACATTGTCATATATATATATATATATATATATATATATATATATATATATATATATATATATATATATATATATATGTCGTACCTAGTAGCCAGAACGCACTTCTCAGCCTACTATGCAAGGCCCGATTTTCCTAATAAGCCAAGTTTTCCTGAATTAATATATTTTCTCTAATTTTTTTCTTATGAAATGATAAAACTGCTCATTTCATTATGTATGAGTTAAGTTCTTTTCATTTGAGTTAAAACTAATGTAGATATATAACCGAACCTAACCAACCCTAAAATGGTTAACATAAATTGATTGGAATATGTATGTGGACGCTCAGTTAGTGTTACTGTAATTTATATGGTTAACGTTTGAATGACATAGTTTCCCCTCATTGTCACATTTTTTGTTACTATTTCGCTGTTCATTCTCACTCTCTCTGAATCCCGTGGACTAATTGTGCTCACGAGTGTTTGTTTAAGGTACGGTAACCATAGGCTTTTCACACAATAATTTGCAACTATTTAAGAAGAAACATTTCTGAAGATTATCTAAGTTTCTAATAAATATTCTTTTTCCTAACATACAAGTCAATCACACAGTACCTAACTTCAGTCAGAAACACTTTTCTTACTTTATCTCGCAACGTCTTTTACATATATATCCTATCTTAAAAAAATAACAATTTTAATTCATAACTGGCAACCCCCCTCCCCTCCAGAGCTTTCAAGGCCACCAAACATCATTCCTTTCCCTTAACCTAGTTTAACCTGATTAGACCTAGCAGGTCTAATCACCTGGGATTCGAACCCACGGTGGGAATAAGGGAGGAGATATGGGGAGGGGAAGGGGAAGGATGTTTCCTGGAACCAAACCTCACATAAACCCGGACACTCACACACACACACCCTCACCCGAACACTCACAGGGGCACTCACACTCACACACACCCATAGACTGTGATAAGGGAGACCATCTGAGGGGACACAGATGGCCTCGTGGACCCACAGGCATAACCGGACACACACGCAACCGAACTCTCACACACTCACACGGACACTCACAGGGATAAACACACACACAGACACACATCCATAGACACAAACTGTGATAAGGGAGACCATCTGAGGGGACACAGATGGCCTCCTGGACCCACAGGAATATATCAATATTTAAATATACATACATATTTATAAATATAACATATTTTTTAAAAATAAATAAATAAAATAAAAAATAAATATATATATATATATATATATATATATATATATATATATATATATATATATATATATATATATATATATATATATATATATATATGTGTGTGTATATCACGAAAATGAACACGTGATTAAGAATGTGACAATGTCAGACAACGGAGGAAAATGAAACAGGAATTTCCTTGAGTACTTTCGTATATTAAATACATCTTCAGAAGGAATCTTCTTTCTGAAGATGTATTTAATATACGAAAGTACTTAAGGAAATTCCTGTTTCATTTTCCTCCGTGGTCTGACATTGTCATATATATATATATATATATATATATATATATGTCGTACCTAGTAGCCAGAACGCACTTCTCAGCCTACTATGCAAGGCCCGATTTTCCTAATAAGCCAAGTTTTCCTGAATTAATATATTTTCTCTAATTTTTTTCTTATGAAATGATAAAACTGCTCATTTCATTATGTATGAGTTAAGTTCTTTTCATTTGAGTTAAAACTAATGTAGATATATAACCGAACCTAACCAACCCTAAAATGGTTAACATAAATTGATTGGAATATGTATGTGGACGCTCAGTTAGTGTTACTGTAATTTATATGGTTAACGTTTGAATGACATAGTTTCCCCTCATTGTCACATTTTTTGTTACTATTTCGCTGTTCATTCTCACTCTCTCTGAATCCCGTGGACTAATTGTGCTCACGAGTGTTTGTTTAAGGTACGGTAACCATAGGCTTTTCACACAATAATTTGCAACTATTTAAGAAGAAACATTTCTGAAGATTATCTAAGTTTCTAATAAATATTCTTTTTCCTAACATACAAGTCAATCACACAGTACCTAACTTCAGTCAGAAACACTTTTCTTACTTTATCTCGCAACGTCTTTTACATATATATCCTATCTTAAAAAAATAACAATTTTAATTCATAACTGGCAACCCCCCTCCCCTCCAGAGCTTTCAAGGCCACCAAACATCATTCCTTTCCCTTAACCTAGTTTAACCTGATTAGACCTAGCAGGTCTAATCACCTGGGATTCGAACCCACGGTGGGAATAAGGGAGGAGATATGGGGAGGGGAAGGGGAAGGATGTTTCCTGGAACCAAACCTCACATAAACCCGGACACTCACACACACACACCCTCACCCGAACACTCACAGGGGCACTCACACTCACACACACCCATAGACTGTGATAAGGGAGACCATCTGAGGGGACACAGATGGCCTCGTGGACCCACAGGCATAACCGGACACACACGCAACCGAACTCTCACACACTCACACGGACACTCACAGGGATAAACACACACACAGACACACATCCATAGACACAAACTGTGATAAGGGAGACCATCTGAGGGGACACAGATGGCCTCCTGGACCCACAGGAATATATCAATATTTAAATATACATACATATTTATAAATATAACATATTTTTTAAAAATAAATAAATAAAATAAAAAATAAATATATATATATATATATATATATATATATATATATATATATATATATATATATATATATATATATATATATATATATATATATATATATATATATATATATATGTGTGTGTATATCACGAAAATGAACACGTGATTAAGAATGTGACAATGTCAGACAACGGAGGAAAATGAAACAGGAATTTCCTTGAGTACTTTCGTATATTAAATACATCTTCAGAAGGAATCTTCTTTCTGAAGATGTATTTAATATACGAAAGTACTTAAGGAAATTCCTGTTTCATTTTCCTCCGTGGTCTGACATTGTCATATATATATATATATATATATATATATATATGTCGTACCTAGTAGCCAGAACGCACTTCTCGTCCTACTATGCAAGGCCCGATTTGCCTAATGAGCCAAGTTTTCCTGAATTAATATATTTTCTCTAATTTTTTTCTTATGAAATGATAAAGCTACCCATTTCATTACGTATGATGTCAATTTTTTTTTATTGGAGTTAAAATTAAAGTAGATATATGACAGAACCTAACCAACCCTACCTAACCTAACCTAACCTATCTTTATAGGTTAGGTTCGGTTAGGTAGCCGAAAAAGTTAGGTTAGGTTAGGTTAGGTAGGTTAGGTAGTCGGAAAACAATTAATTCATGAAAACTTGGCTTATTAGGCAAATCGGGCCTTGCATAGTAGGCTGAGAAGTGCGTTCTGGCTACTAGGTACGACATATATATATATATATATATATATATATATATATATATGTCGTACCTAGTAGCCAGAACGCACTTCTCAGCCTACTATGCAAGGCCCGATTTTCCTAATAAGCCAAGTTTTCCTGAATTAATATATTTTCTCTAATTTTTTTCTTATGAAATGATAAAACTGCTCATTTCATTATGTATGAGTTAAGTTCTTTTCATTTGAGTTAAAACTAATGTAGATATATAACCGAACCTAACCAACCCTAAAATGGTTAACATAAATTGATTGGAATATGTATGTGGACGCTCAGTTAGTGTTACTGTAATTTATATGGTTAACGTTTGAATGACATAGTTTCCCCTCATTGTCACATTTTTTGTTACTATTTCGCTGTTCATTCTCACTCTCTCTGAATCCCGTGGACTAATTGTGCTCACGAGTGTTTGTTTAAGGTACGGTAACCATAGGCTTTTCACACAATAATTTGCAACTATTTAAGAAGAAACATTTCTGAAGATTATCTAAGTTTCTAATAAATATTCTTTTTCCTAACATACAAGTCAATCACACAGTACCTAACTTCAGTCAGAAACACTTTTCTTACTTTATCTCGCAACGTCTTTTACATATATATCCTATCTTAAAAAAATAACAATTTTAATTCATAACTGGCAACCCCCCTCCCCTCCAGAGCTTTCAAGGCCACCAAACATCATTCCTTTCCCTTAACCTAGTTTAACCTGATTAGACCTAGCAGGTCTAATCACCTGGGATTCGAACCCACGGTGGGAATAAGGGAGGAGATATGGGGAGGGGAAGGGGAAGGATGTTTCCTGGAACCAAACCTCACATAAACCCGGACACTCACACACACACACCCTCACCCGAACACTCACAGGGGCACTCACACTCACACACACCCATAGACTGTGATAAGGGAGACCATCTGAGGGGACACAGATGGCCTCGTGGACCCACAGGCATAACCGGACACACACGCAACCGAACTCTCACACACTCACACGGACACTCACAGGGATAAACACACACACAGACACACATCCATAGACACAAACTGTGATAAGGGAGACCATCTGAGGGGACACAGATGGCCTCCTGGACCCACAGGAATATATCAATATTTAAATATACATACATATTTATAAATATAACATATTTTTTAAAAATAAATAAATAAAATAAAAAATAAATATATATATATATATATATATATATATATATATATATATATATATATATATATATATATATATATATATATATATATATATATATATGTGTGTGTATATCACGAAAATGAACACGTGATTAAGAATGTGACAATGTCAGACAACGGAGGAAAATGAAACAGGAATTTCCTTGAGTACTTTCGTATATTAAATACATCTTCAGAAGGAATCTTCTTTCTGAAGATGTATTTAATATACGAAAGTACTTAAGGAAATTCCTGTTTCATTTTCCTCCGTGGTCTGACATTGTCATATATATATATATATATATATATATATATATATGTCGTACCTAGTAGCCAGAACGCACTTCTCAGCCTACTATGCAAGGCCCGATTTTCCTAATAAGCCAAGTTTTCCTGAATTAATATATTTTCTCTAATTTTTTTCTTATGAAATGATAAAACTGCTCATTTCATTATGTATGAGTTAAGTTCTTTTCATTTGAGTTAAAACTAATGTAGATATATAACCGAACCTAACCAACCCTAAAATGGTTAACATAAATTGATTGGAATATGTATGTGGACGCTCAGTTAGTGTTACTGTAATTTATATGGTTAACGTTTGAATGACATAGTTTCCCCTCATTGTCACATTTTTTGTTACTATTTCGCTGTTCATTCTCACTCTCTCTGAATCCCGTGGACTAATTGTGCTCACGAGTGTTTGTTTAAGGTACGGTAACCATAGGCTTTTCACACAATAATTTGCAACTATTTAAGAAGAAACATTTCTGAAGATTATCTAAGTTTCTAATAAATATTCTTTTTCCTAACATACAAGTCAATCACACAGTACCTAACTTCAGTCAGAAACACTTTTCTTACTTTATCTCGCAACGTCTTTTACATATATATCCTATCTTAAAAAAATAACAATTTTAATTCATAACTGGCAACCCCCCTCCCCTCCAGAGCTTTCAAGGCCACCAAACATCATTCCTTTCCCTTAACCTAGTTTAACCTGATTAGACCTAGCAGGTCTAATCACCTGGGATTCGAACCCACGGTGGGAATAAGGGAGGAGATATGGGGAGGGGAAGGGGAAGGATGTTTCCTGGAACCAAACCTCACATAAACCCGGACACTCACACACACACACCCTCACCCGAACACTCACAGGGGCACTCACACTCACACACACCCATAGACTGTGATAAGGGAGACCATCTGAGGGGACACAGATGGCCTCGTGGACCCACAGGCATAACCGGACACACACGCAACCGAACTCTCACACACTCACACGGACACTCACAGGGATAAACACACACACAGACACACATCCATAGACACAAACTGTGATAAGGGAGACCATCTGAGGGGACACAGATGGCCTCCTGGACCCACAGGAATATATCAATATTTAAATATACATACATATTTATAAATATAACATATTTTTTAAAAATAAATAAATAAAATAAAAAATAAATATATATATATATATATATATATATATATATATATATATATATATATATATATATATATATATATATATATATATATATATATATATATATGTGTGTGTGTATATCACGAAAATGAACACGTGATTAAGAATGTGACAATGTCAGACAACGGAGGAAAATGAAACAGGAATTTCCTTGAGTACGTTCGTATATTAAATACATCTTCAGAAGGAATCTTCTTTCTGAAGATGTATTTAATATACGAAAGTACTTAAGGAAATTCCTGTTTCATTTTCCTCCGTGGTCTGACATTGTCATATATATATATATATATATATATATATATATATATATATATATATATATATATATATATGTCGTACCTAGTAGCCAGAACGCACTTCTCAGCCTACTATGCAAGGCCCGATTTTCCTAATAAGCCAAGTTTTCCTGAATTAATATATTTTCTCTAATTTTTTTCTTATGAAATGATAAAACTGCTCATTTCATTATGTATGAGTTAAGTTCTTTTCATTTGAGTTAAAACTAATGTAGATATATAACCGAACCTAACCAACCCTAAAATGGTTAACATAAATTGATTGGAATATGTATGTGGACGCTCAGTTAGTGTTACTGTAATTTATATGGTTAACGTTTGAATGACATAGTTTCCCCTCATTGTCACATTTTTTGTTACTATTTCGCTGTTCATTCTCACTCTCTCTGAATCCCGTGGACTAATTGTGCTCACGAGTGTTTGTTTAAGGTACGGTAACCATAGGCTTTTCACACAATAATTTGCAACTATTTAAGAAGAAACATTTCTGAAGATTATCTAAGTTTCTAATAAATATTCTTTTTCCTAACATACAAGTCAATCACACAGTACCTAACTTCAGTCAGAAACACTTTTCTTACTTTATCTCGCAACGTCTTTTACATATATATCCTATCTTAAAAAAATAACAATTTTAATTCATAACTGGCAACCCCCCTCCCCTCCAGAGCTTTCAAGGCCACCAAACATCATTCCTTTCCCTTAACCTAGTTTAACCTGATTAGACCTAGCAGGTCTAATCACCTGGGATTCGAACCCACGGTGGGAATAAGGGAGGAGATATGGGGAGGGGAAGGGGAAGGATGTTTCCTGGAACCAAACCTCACATAAACCCGGACACTCACACACACACACCCTCACCCGAACACTCACAGGGGCACTCACACTCACACACACCCATAGACTGTGATAAGGGAGACCATCTGAGGGGACACAGATGGCCTCGTGGACCCACAGGCATAACCGGACACACACGCAACCGAACTCTCACACACTCACACGGACACTCACAGGGATAAACACACACACAGACACACATCCATAGACACAAACTGTGATAAGGGAGACCATCTGAGGGGACACAGATGGCCTCCTGGACCCACAGGAATATATCAATATTTAAATATACATACATATTTATAAATATAACATATTTTTTAAAAATAAATAAATAAAATAAAAAATAAATATATATATATATATATATATATATATATATATATATATATATATATATATATATATATATATATATATATATATATATATATATATATATATATATATATATATATATATATATATGTGTGTGTATATCACGAAAATGAACACGTGATTAAGAATGTGACAATGTCAGACAACGGAGGAAAATGAAACAGGAATTTCCTTGAGTACTTTCGTATATTAAATACATCTTCAGAAGGAATCTTCTTTCTGAAGATGTATTTAATATACGAAAGTACTTAAGGAAATTCCTGTTTCATTTTCCTCCGTGGTCTGACATTGTCATATATATATATATATATATATATATATATATATATATATATATATATATATATATATATATATATATATGTCGTACCTAGTAGCCAGAACGCACTTCTCAGCCTACTATGCAAGGCCCGATTTTCCTAATAAGCCAAGTTTTCCTGAATTAATATATTTTCTCTAATTTTTTTCTTATGAAATGATAAAACTGCTCATTTCATTATGTATGAGTTAAGTTCTTTTCATTTGAGTTAAAACTAATGTAGATATATAACCGAACCTAACCAACCCTAAAATGGTTAACATAAATTGATTGGAATATGTATGTGGACGCTCAGTTAGTGTTACTGTAATTTATATGGTTAACGTTTGAATGACATAGTTTCCCCTCATTGTCACATTTTTTGTTACTATTTCGCTGTTCATTCTCACTCTCTCTGAATCCCGTGGACTAATTGTGCTCACGAGTGTTTGTTTAAGGTACGGTAACCATAGGCTTTTCACACAATAATTTGCAACTATTTAAGAAGAAACATTTCTGAAGATTATCTAAGTTTCTAATAAATATTCTTTTTCCTAACATACAAGTCCATCACACAGTACCTAACTTCAGTCAGAAACACTTTTCTTACTTTATCTCGCAACGTCTTTTGCATATATATCCTATCTTAAAAAAATAACAATTTTAATTCATAACTGGCAACCCCCCTCCCCTCCAGAGCTTTCAAGGCCACCAAACATCATTCCTTTCCCTTAACCTCTCCCAAAATATCTTTTGCACCAATACACAAACTAGGGGGCTTTATTGCTGAGTGGACGTCGCTCCCGACTCGTAATCCTAGCTCATTCGATCCCCCGGTGATGGCACAAACGGAAATCAGCAGAGTTTCTATCATTCTGATGCCCTCTGTTACTTAGCAGTAAATATGTAAATGAGCGTTAGACAGCTGTTGCGAGCTGCTTCCTGGGTGTGTGTGTGGAATTTTTTTTTATTAGTTATTAATAATTGATTGATTGGCAGTTGAGAGGCGGGCCGAAAGAGCAGAGCTCAACCCTCGCAAGCACCACTAGGTGAACACAACTAGATAAATACTAACAAACCACGATCTCGTACAATCCACTACACACACAACCCAGCCTCCCCCCCAACTCTCTAAATCACTCTACCTAAGTCATTAAAAAATTAAAACAAATCAATTAATACACCAAAAATACTAACTATAAATAAAGGAACCAAATTTGAGACATACAGCGACTCCAGCGTGGTCTAGTCGGAAGAGAACGTGTTCTCATGTGGATAGATTGCGATCGAGCCTGTCGGAACGGGTGTGTAACTGCAGGGCACAAATATTTGTGTGTCCCCTCCTGTAGCTGCCTCTGTTTCGACAGGTTTCCTGGATAGCTAGAATTGACCTGGCCCTTGGAAAGTGGGGAAGGGGTGAAATCCGTTGGGCCCACGGATTGATACCTTGGATCCATGGACTTAGGGCAGGTCTAATCACCTGGGATTCGAACCCACGGTGGGAATAAGGGAGGAGATATGGGGAGGGGAAGGGGAAGGATGTTTCCTGGAACCAAACCTCACATAAACCCGGACACTCACACACACACACCCTCACCCGAACACTCACAGGGGCACTCACACTCACACACACCCATAGACTGTGATAAGGGAGACCATCTGAGGGGACACAGATGGCCTCGTGGACCCACAGGCATAACCGGACACACACGCAACCGAACTCTCACACACTCACACGGACACTCACAGGGATAAACACACACACAGACACACATCCATAGACACAAACTGTGATAAGGGAGACCATCTGAGGGGACACAGATGGCCTCCTGGACCCACAGGAATATATCAATATTTAAATATACATACATATTTATAAATATAACATATTTTTTAAAAATAAATAAATAAAATAAAAAATAAATATATATATATATATATATATATATATATATATATATATATATATATATATATATATATGTGTGTGTATATCACGAAAATGAACACGTGATTAAGATTGTGACAATGTCAGACAACGGAGGAAAATGAAACAGGAATTTCCTTGAGTACTTTCGTATATTAAATACATCTTCAGAAGGAATCTTCTTTCTGAAGATGTATTTAATATACGAAAGTACTTAAGGAAATTCCTGTTTCATTTTCCTCCGGGGTCTGACATTGTCATATATATATATATATATATATATATATATATATATATATATATATATATATATATATATATATGTCGTACCTAGTAGCCAGAACGCACTTCTCAGCCTACTATGCAAGGCCCGATTTTCCTAATAAGCCAAGTTTTCCTGAATTAATATATTTTCTCTAATTTTTTTCTTATGAAATGATAAAACTGCTCATTTCATTATGTATGAGTTAAGTTCTTTTCATTTGAGTTAAAACTAATGTAGATATATAACCGAACCTAACCAACCCTAAAATGGTTAACATAAATTGATTGGAATATGTATGTGGACGCTCAGTTAGTGTTACTGTAATTTATATGGTTAACGTTTGAATGACATAGTTTCCCCTCATTGTCACATTTTTTGTTACTATTTCGCTGTTCATTCTCACTCTCTCTGAATCCCGTGGACTAATTGTGCTCACGAGTGTTTGTTTAAGGTACGGTAACCATAGGCTTTTCACACAATAATTTGCAACTATTTAAGAAGAAACATTTCTGAAGATTATCTAAGTTTCTAATAAATATTCTTTTTCCTAACATACAAGTCAATCACACAGTACCTAACTTCAGTCAGAAACACTTTTCTTACTTTATCTCGCAACGTCTTTTACATATATATCCTATCTTAAAAAAATAACAATTTTAATTCATAACTGGCAACCCCCCTCCCCTCCAGAGCTTTCAAGGCCACCAAACATCATTCCTTTCCCTTAACCTAGTTTAACCTGATTAGACCTAGCAGGTCTAATCACCTGGGATTCGAACCCACGGTGGGAATAAGGGAGGAGATATGGGGAGGGGAAGGGGAAGGATGTTTCCTGGAACCAAACCTCACATAAACCCGGACACTCACACACACACACCCTCACCCGAACACTCACAGGGGCACTCACACTCACACACACCCATAGACTGTGATAAGGGAGACCATCTGAGGGGACACAGATGGCCTCGTGGACCCACAGGCATAACCGGACACACACGCAACCGAACTCTCACACACTCACACGGACACTCACAGGGATAAACACACACACAGACACACATCCATAGACACAAACTGTGATAAGGGAGACCATCTGAGGGGACACAGATGGCCTCCTGGACCCACAGGAATATATCAATATTTAAATATACATACATATTTATAAATATAACATATTTTTTAAAAATAAATAAATAAAATAAAAAATAAATATATATATATATATATATATATATATATATATATATATATATATATATATATATATATATATATATATATATATATATATATATATATGTGTGTGTATATCACGAAAATGAACACGTGATTAAGAATGTGACAATGTCAGACAACGGAGGAAAATGAAACAGGAATTTCCTTGAGTACTTTCGTATATTAAATACATCTTCAGAAGGAATCTTCTTTCTGAAGATGTATTTAATATACGAAAGTACTTAAGGAAATTCCTGTTTCATTTTCCTCCGTGGTCTGACATTGTCATATATATATATATATATATATATATATATATATGTCGTACCTAGTAGCCAGAACGCACTTCTCAGCCTACTATGCAAGGCCCGATTTTCCTAATAAGCCAAGTTTTCCTGAATTAATATATTTTCTCTAATTTTTTTCTTATGAAATGATAAAACTGCTCATTTCATTATGTATGAGTTAAGTTCTTTTCATTTGAGTTAAAACTAATGTAGATATATAACCGAACCTAACCAACCCTAAAATGGTTAACATAAATTGATTGGAATATGTATGTGGACGCTCAGTTAGTGTTACTGTAATTTATATGGTTAACGTTTGAATGACATAGTTTCCCCTCATTGTCACATTTTTTGTTACTATTTCGCTGTTCATTCTCACTCTCTCTGAATCCCGTGGACTAATTGTGCTCACGAGTGTTTGTTTAAGGTACGGTAACCATAGGCTTTTCACACAATAATTTGCAACTATTTAAGAAGAAACATTTCTGAAGATTATCTAAGTTTCTAATAAATATTCTTTTTCCTAACATACAAGTCAATCACACAGTACCTAACTTCAGTCAGAAACACTTTTCTTACTTTATCTCGCAACGTCTTTTACATATATATCCTATCTTAAAAAAATAACAATTTTAATTCATAACTGGCAACCCCCCTCCCCTCCAGAGCTTTCAAGGCCACCAAACATCATTCCTTTCCCTTAACCTAGTTTAACCTGATTAGACCTAGCAGGTCTAATCACCTGGGATTCGAACCCACGGTGGGAATAAGGGAGGAGATATGGGGAGGGGAAGGGGAAGGATGTTTCCTGGAACCAAACCTCACATAAACCCGGACACTCACACACACACACCCTCACCCGAACACTCACAGGGGCACTCACACTCACACACACCCATAGACTGTGATAAGGGAGACCATCTGAGGGGACACAGATGGCCTCGTGGACCCACAGGCATAACCGGACACACACGCAACCGAACTCTCACACACTCACACGGACACTCACAGGGATAAACACACACACAGACACACATCCATAGACACAAACTGTGATAAGGGAGACCATCTGAGGGGACACAGATGGCCTCCTGGACCCACAGGAATATATCAATATTTAAATATACATACATATTTATAAATATAACATATTTTTTAAAAATAAATAAATAAAATAAAAAATAAATATATATATATATATATATATATATATATATATATATATATATATATATATATATATATATATATATATATATATATATATATATATATATATATATATATGTGTGTGTATATCACGAAAATGAACACGTGATTAAGAATGTGACAATGTCAGACAACGGAGGAAAATGAAACAGGAATTTCCTTGAGTACTTTCGTATATTAAATACATCTTCAGAAGGAATCTTCTTTCTGAAGATGTATTTAATATACGAAAGTACTTAAGGAAATTCCTGTTTCATTTTCCTCCGTGGTCTGACATTGTCATATATATATATATATATATGTCGTACCTAGTAGCCAGAACGCACTTCTCGTCCTACTATGCAAGGCCCGATTTGCCTAATGAGCCAAGTTTTCCTGAATTAATATATTTTCTCTAATTTTTTTCTTATGAAATGATAAAGCTACCCATTTCATTACGTATGATGTCAATTTTTTTTTATTGGAGTTAAAATTAAAGTAGATATATGACAGAACCTAACCAACCCTACCTAACCTAACCTAACCTATCTTTATAGGTTAGGTTCGGTTAGGTAGCCGAAAAAGTTAGGTTAGGTTAGGTTAGGTAGGTTAGGTAGTCGGAAAACAATTAATTCATGAAAACTTGGCTTATTAGGCAAATCGGGCCTTGCATAGTAGGCTGAGAAGTGCGTTCTGGCTACTAGGTACGACATATATATATATATATATATATATATATATATATATATATGTCGTACCTAGTAGCCAGAACGCACTTCTCAGCCTACTATGCAAGGCCCGATTTTCCTAATAAGCCAAGTTTTCCTGAATTAATATATTTTCTCTAATTTTTTTCTTATGAAATGATAAAACTGCTCATTTCATTATGTATGAGTTAAGTTCTTTTCATTTGAGTTAAAACTAATGTAGATATATAACCGAACCTAACCAACCCTAAAATGGTTAACATAAATTGATTGGAATATGTATGTGGACGCTCAGTTAGTGTTACTGTAATTTATATGGTTAACGTTTGAATGACATAGTTTCCCCTCATTGTCACATTTTTTGTTACTATTTCGCTGTTCATTCTCACTCTCTCTGAATCCCGTGGACTAATTGTGCTCACGAGTGTTTGTTTAAGGTACGGTAACCATAGGCTTTTCACACAATAATTTGCAACTATTTAAGAAGAAACATTTCTGAAGATTATCTAAGTTTCTAATAAATATTCTTTTTCCTAACATACAAGTCAATCACACAGTACCTAACTTCAGTCAGAAACACTTTTCTTACTTTATCTCGCAACGTCTTTTACATATATATCCTATCTTAAAAAAATAACAATTTTAATTCATAACTGGCAACCCCCCTCCCCTCCAGAGCTTTCAAGGCCACCAAACATCATTCCTTTCCCTTAACCTAGTTTAACCTGATTAGACCTAGCAGGTCTAATCACCTGGGATTCGAACCCACGGTGGGAATAAGGGAGGAGATATGGGGAGGGGAAGGGGAAGGATGTTTCCTGGAACCAAACCTCACATAAACCCGGACACTCACACACACACACCCTCACCCGAACACTCACAGGGGCACTCACACTCACACACACCCATAGACTGTGATAAGGGAGACCATCTGAGGGGACACAGATGGCCTCGTGGACCCACAGGCATAACCGGACACACACGCAACCGAACTCTCACACACTCACACGGACACTCACAGGGATAAACACACACACAGACACACATCCATAGACACAAACTGTGATAAGGGAGACCATCTGAGGGGACACAGATGGCCTCCTGGACCCACAGGAATATATCAATATTTAAATATACATACATATTTATAAATATAACATATTTTTTAAAAATAAATAAATAAAATAAAAAATAAATATATATATATATATATATATATATATATATATATATATATATATATATATATATATATATATATATATATATATATATATATATATGTGTGTGTATATCACGAAAATGAACACGTGATTAAGAATGTGACAATGTCAGACAACGGAGGAAAATGAAACAGGAATTTCCTTGAGTACTTTCGTATATTAAATACATCTTCAGAAGGAATCTTCTTTCTGAAGATGTATTTAATATACGAAAGTACTTAAGGAAATTCCTGTTTCATTTTCCTCCGTGGTCTGACATTGTCATATATATATATATATATATATATATATATATGTCGTACCTAGTAGCCAGAACGCACTTCTCAGCCTACTATGCAAGGCCCGATTTTCCTAATAAGCCAAGTTTTCCTGAATTAATATATTTTCTCTAATTTTTTTCTTATGAAATGATAAAACTGCTCATTTCATTATGTATGAGTTAAGTTCTTTTCATTTGAGTTAAAACTAATGTAGATATATAACCGAACCTAACCAACCCTAAAATGGTTAACATAAATTGATTGGAATATGTATGTGGACGCTCAGTTAGTGTTACTGTAATTTATATGGTTAACGTTTGAATGACATAGTTTCCCCTCATTGTCACATTTTTTGTTACTATTTCGCTGTTCATTCTCACTCTCTCTGAATCCCGTGGACTAATTGTGCTCACGAGTGTTTGTTTAAGGTACGGTAACCATAGGCTTTTCACACAATAATTTGCAACTATTTAAGAAGAAACATTTCTGAAGATTATCTAAGTTTCTAATAAATATTCTTTTTCCTAACATACAAGTCAATCACACAGTACCTAACTTCAGTCAGAAACACTTTTCTTACTTTATCTCGCAACGTCTTTTACATATATATCCTATCTTAAAAAAATAACAATTTTAATTCATAACTGGCAACCCCCCTCCCCTCCAGAGCTTTCAAGGCCACCAAACATCATTCCTTTCCCTTAACCTAGTTTAACCTGATTAGACCTAGCAGGTCTAATCACCTGGGATTCGAACCCACGGTGGGAATAAGGGAGGAGATATGGGGAGGGGAAGGGGAAGGATGTTTCCTGGAACCAAACCTCACATAAACCCGGACACTCACACACACACACCCTCACCCGAACACTCACAGGGGCACTCACACTCACACACACCCATAGACTGTGATAAGGGAGACCATCTGAGGGGACACAGATGGCCTCGTGGACCCACAGGCATAACCGGACACACACGCAACCGAACTCTCACACACTCACACGGACACTCACAGGGATAAACACACACACAGACACACATCCATAGACACAAACTGTGATAAGGGAGACCATCTGAGGGGACACAGATGGCCTCCTGGACCCACAGGAATATATCAATATTTAAATATACATACATATTTATAAATATAACATATTTTTTAAAAATAAATAAATAAAATAAAAAATAAATATATATATATATATATATATATATATATATATATATATATATATATATATATATATATATATATATATATATATATATATATATATATATATATATGTGTGTGTATATCACGAAAATGAACACGTGATTAAGAATGTGACAATGTCAGACAACGGAGGAAAATGAAACAGGAATTTCCTTGAGTACGTTCGTATATTAAATACATCTTCAGAAGGAATCTTCTTTCTGAAGATGTATTTAATATACGAAAGTACTTAAGGAAATTCCTGTTTCATTTTCCTCCGTGGTCTGACATTGTCATATATATATATATATATATATATATATATATATATATATATATATATATATATATATATATATATATATGTCGTACCTAGTAGCCAGAACGCACTTCTCAGCCTACTATGCAAGGCCCGATTTTCCTAATAAGCCAAGTTTTCCTGAATTAATATATTTTCTCTAATTTTTTTCTTATGAAATGATAAAACTGCTCATTTCATTATGTATGAGTTAAGTTCTTTTCATTTGAGTTAAAACTAATGTAGATATATAACCGAACCTAACCAACCCTAAAATGGTTAACATAAATTGATTGGAATATGTATGTGGACGCTCAGTTAGTGTTACTGTAATTTATATGGTTAACGTTTGAATGACATAGTTTCCCCTCATTGTCACATTTTTTGTTACTATTTCGCTGTTCATTCTCACTCTCTCTGAATCCCGTGGACTAATTGTGCTCACGAGTGTTTGTTTAAGGTACGGTAACCATAGGCTTTTCACACAATAATTTGCAACTATTTAAGAAGAAACATTTCTGAAGATTATCTAAGTTTCTAATAAATATTCTTTTTCCTAACATACAAGTCAATCACACAGTACCTAACTTCAGTCAGAAACACTTTTCTTACTTTATCTCGCAACGTCTTTTACATATATATCCTATCTTAAAAAAATAACAATTTTAATTCATAACTGGCAACCCCCCTCCCCTCCAGAGCTTTCAAGGCCACCAAACATCATTCCTTTCCCTTAACCTAGTTTAACCTGATTAGACCTAGCAGGTCTAATCACCTGGGATTCGAACCCACGGTGGGAATAAGGGAGGAGATATGGGGAGGGGAAGGGGAAGGATGTTTCCTGGAACCAAACCTCACATAAACCCGGACACTCACACACACACACCCTCACCCGAACACTCACAGGGGCACTCACACTCACACACACCCATAGACTGTGATAAGGGAGACCATCTGAGGGGACACAGATGGCCTCGTGGACCCACAGGCATAACCGGACACACACGCAACCGAACTCTCACACACTCACACGGACACTCACAGGGATAAACACACACACAGACACACATCCATAGACACAAACTGTGATAAGGGAGACCATCTGAGGGGACACAGATGGCCTCCTGGACCCACAGGAATATATCAATATTTAAATATACATACATATTTATAAATATAACATATTTTTTAAAAATAAATAAATAAAATAAAAAATAAATATATATATATATATATATATATATATATATATATATATATATATATATATATATATATATATATATATATATATATATATATATATATATATATATATATATATATATATATATGTGTGTGTATATCACGAAAATGAACACGTGATTAAGAATGTGACAATGTCAGACAACGGAGGAAAATGAAACAGGAATTTCCTTGAGTACTTTCGTATATTAAATACATCTTCAGAAGGAATCTTCTTTCTGAAGATGTATTTAATATACGAAAGTACTTAAGGAAATTCCTGTTTCATTTTCCTCCGTGGTCTGACATTGTCATATATATATATATATATATATATATATATATATATATATATATATATATATATATATATATATATATGTCGTACCTAGTAGCCAGAACGCACTTCTCAGCCTACTATGCAAGGCCCGATTTTCCTAATAAGCCAAGTTTTCCTGAATTAATATATTTTCTCTAATTTTTTTCTTATGAAATGATAAAACTGCTCATTTCATTATGTATGAGTTAAGTTCTTTTCATTTGAGTTAAAACTAATGTAGATATATAACCGAACCTAACCAACCCTAAAATGGTTAACATAAATTGATTGGAATATGTATGTGGACGCTCAGTTAGTGTTACTGTAATTTATATGGTTAACGTTTGAATGACATAGTTTCCCCTCATTGTCACATTTTTTGTTACTATTTCGCTGTTCATTCTCACTCTCTCTGAATCCCGTGGACTAATTGTGCTCACGAGTGTTTGTTTAAGGTACGGTAACCATAGGCTTTTCACACAATAATTTGCAACTATTTAAGAAGAAACATTTCTGAAGATTATCTAAGTTTCTAATAAATATTCTTTTTCCTAACATACAAGTCCATCACACAGTACCTAACTTCAGTCAGAAACACTTTTCTTACTTTATCTCGCAACGTCTTTTGCATATATATCCTATCTTAAAAAAATAACAATTTTAATTCATAACTGGCAACCCCCCTCCCCTCCAGAGCTTTCAAGGCCACCAAACATCATTCCTTTCCCTTAACCTCTCCCAAAATATCTTTTGCACCAATACACAAACTAGGGGGCTTTATTGCTGAGTGGACGTCGCTCCCGACTCGTAATCCTAGCTCATTCGATCCCCCGGTGATGGCACAAACGGAAATCAGCAGAGTTTCTATCATTCTGATGCCCTCTGTTACTTAGCAGTAAATATGTAAATGAGCGTTAGACAGCTGTTGCGAGCTGCTTCCTGGGTGTGTGTGTGGAATTTTTTTTTATTAGTTATTAATAATTGATTGATTGGCAGTTGAGAGGCGGGCCGAAAGAGCAGAGCTCAACCCTCGCAAGCACCACTAGGTGAACACAACTAGATAAATACTAACAAACCACGATCTCGTACAATCCACTACACACACAACCCAGCCTCCCCCCCAACTCTCTAAATCACTCTACCTAAGTCATTAAAAAATTAAAACAAATCAATTAATACACCAAAAATACTAACTATAAATAAAGGAACCAAATTTGAGACATACAGCGACTCCAGCGTGGTCTAGTCGGAAGAGAACGTGTTCTCATGTGGATAGATTGCGATCGAGCCTGTCGGAACGGGTGTGTAACTGCAGGGCACAAATATTTGTGTGTCCCCTCCTGTAGCTGCCTCTGTTTCGACAGGTTTCCTGGATAGCTAGAATTGACCTGGCCCTTGGAAAGTGGGGAAGGGGTGAAATCCGTTGGGCCCACGGATTGATACCTTGGATCCATGGACTTAGGGCAGGTCTAATCACCTGGGATTCGAACCCACGGTGGGAATAAGGGAGGAGATATGGGGAGGGGAAGGGGAAGGATGTTTCCTGGAACCAAACCTCACATAAACCCGGACACTCACACACACACACCCTCACCCGAACACTCACAGGGGCACTCACACTCACACACACCCATAGACTGTGATAAGGGAGACCATCTGAGGGGACACAGATGGCCTCGTGGACCCACAGGCATAACCGGACACACACGCAACCGAACTCTCACACACTCACACGGACACTCACAGGGATAAACACACACACAGACACACATCCATAGACACAAACTGTGATAAGGGAGACCATCTGAGGGGACACAGATGGCCTCCTGGACCCACAGGAATATATCAATATTTAAATATACATACATATTTATAAATATAACATATTTTTTAAAAATAAATAAATAAAATAAAAAATAAATATATATATATATATATATATATATATATATATATATATATATATATATATATATATATATATATATATATATATATATATATATGTGTGTGTATATCACGAAAATGAACACGTGATTAAGATTGTGACAATGTCAGACAACGGAGGAAAATGAAACAGGAATTTCCTTGAGTACTTTCGTATATTAAATACATCTTCAGAAGGAATCTTCTTTCTGAAGATGTATTTAATATATGAAAGTACTTAAGGAAATTCCTGTTTCATTTTCCTCCGGGGTCTGACATTGTCATATATATATATATATATATATATATATATATATATATATATATATATATATATATATATATATATATATATATATATATATATATATATATGTCGTACCTAGTAGCCAGAACGCACTTCTCAGCCTACTATGCAAGGCCCGATTTTCCTAATAAGCCAAGTTTTCCTGAATTAATATATTTTCTCTAATTTTTTTCTTATGAAATGATAAAACTGCTCATTTCATTATGTATGAGTTAAGTTCTTTTCATTTGAGTTAAAACTAATGTAGATATATAACCGAACCTAACCAACCCTAAAATGGTTAACATAAATTGATTGGAATATGTATGTGGACGCTCAGTTAGTGTTACTGTAATTTATATGGTTAACGTTTGAATGACATAGTTTCCCCTCATTGTCACATTTTTTGTTACTATTTCGCTGTTCATTCTCACTCTCTCTGAATCCCGTGGACTAATTGTGCTCACGAGTGTTTGTTTAAGGTACGGTAACCATAGGCTTTTCACACAATAATTTGCAACTATTTAAGAAGAAACATTTCTGAAGATTATCTAAGTTTCTAATAAATATTCTTTTTCCTAACATACAAGTCAATCACACAGTACCTAACTTCAGTCAGAAACACTTTTCTTACTTTATCTCGCAACGTCTTTTACATATATATCCTATCTTAAAAAAATAACAATTTTAATTCATAACTGGCAACCCCCCTCCCCTCCAGAGCTTTCAAGGCCACCAAACATCATTCCTTTCCCTTAACCTAGTTTAACCTGATTAGACCTAGCAGGTCTAATCACCTGGGATTCGAACCCACGGTGGGAATAAGGGAGGAGATATGGGGAGGGGAAGGGGAAGGATGTTTCCTGGAACCAAACCTCACATAAACCCGGACACTCACACACACACACCCTCACCCGAACACTCACAGGGGCACTCACACTCACACACACCCATAGACTGTGATAAGGGAGACCATCTGAGGGGACACAGATGGCCTCGTGGACCCACAGGCATAACCGGACACACACGCAACCGAACTCTCACACACTCACACGGACACTCACAGGGATAAACACACACACAGACACACATCCATAGACACAAACTGTGATAAGGGAGACCATCTGAGGGGACACAGATGGCCTCCTGGACCCACAGGAATATATCAATATTTAAATATACATACATATTTATAAATATAACATATTTTTTAAAAATAAATAAATAAAATAAAAAATAAATATATATATATATATATATATATATATATATGTGTGTGTATATCACGAAAATGAACACGTGATTAAGAATGTGACAATGTCAGACAACGGAGGAAAATGAAACAGGAATTTCCTTGAGTACTTTCGTATATTAAATACATCTTCAGAAGGAATCTTCTTTCTGAAGATGTATTTAATATACGAAAGTACTTAAGGAAATTCCTGTTTCATTTTCCTCCGTGGTCTGACATTGTCATATATATATATATATATATATATATATATGTCGTACCTAGTAGCCAGAACGCACTTCTCAGCCTACTATGCAAGGCCCGATTTTCCTAATAAGCCAAGTTTTCCTGAATTAATATATTTTCTCTAATTTTTTTCTTATGAAATGATAAAACTGCTCATTTCATTATGTATGAGTTAAGTTCTTTTCATTTGAGTTAAAACTAATGTAGATATATAACCGAACCTAACCAACCCTAAAATGGTTAACATAAATTGATTGGAATATGTATGTGGACGCTCAGTTAGTGTTACTGTAATTTATATGGTTAACGTTTGAATGACATAGTTTCCCCTCATTGTCACATTTTTTGTTACTATTTCGCTGTTCATTCTCACTCTCTCTGAATCCCGTGGACTAATTGTGCTCACGAGTGTTTGTTTAAGGTACGGTAACCATAGGCTTTTCACACAATAATTTGCAACTATTTAAGAAGAAACATTTCTGAAGATTATCTAAGTTTCTAATAAATATTCTTTTTCCTAACATACAAGTCCATCACACAGTACCTAACTTCAGTCAGAAACACTTTTCTTACTTTATCTCGCAACGTCTTTTGCATATATATCCTATCTTAAAAAAATAACAATTTTAATTCATAACTGGCAACCCCCCTCCCCTCCAGAGCTTTCAAGGCCACCAAACATCATTCCTTTCCCTTAACCTCTCCCAAAATATCTTTTGCACCAATACACAAACTAGGGGGCTTTATTGCTGAGTGGACGTCGCTCCCGACTCGTAATCCTAGCTCATTCGATCCCCCGGTGATGGCACAAACGGAAATCAGCAGAGTTTCTATCATTCTGATGCCCTCTGTTACTTAGCAGTAAATATGTAAATGAGCGTTAGACAGCTGTTGCGAGCTGCTTCCTGGGTGTGTGTGTGGAATTTTTTTTTATTAGTTATTAATAATTGATTGATTGGCAGTTGAGAGGCGGGCCGAAAGAGCAGAGCTCAACCCTCGCAAGCACCACTAGGTGAACACAACTAGATAAATACTAACAAACCACGATCTCGTACAATCCACTACACACACAACCCAGCCTCCCCCCCAACTCTCTAAATCACTCTACCTAAGTCATTAAAAAATTAAAACAAATCAATTAATACACCAAAAATACTAACTATAAATAAAGGAACCAAATTTGAGACATACAGCGACTCCAGCGTGGTCTAGTCGGAAGAGAACGTGTTCTCATGTGGATAGATTGCGATCGAGCCTGTCGGAACGGGTGTGTAACTGCAGGGCACAAATATTTGTGTGTCCCCTCCTGTAGCTGCCTCTGTTTCGACAGGTTTCCTGGATAGCTAGAATTGACCTGGCCCTTGGAAAGTGGGGAAGGGGTGAAATCCGTTGGGCCCACGGATTGATACCTTGGATCCATGGACTTAGGGCAGGTCTAATCACCTGGGATTCGAACCCACGGTGGGAATAAGGGAGGAGATATGGGGAGGGGAAGGGGAAGGATGTTTCCTGGAACCAAACCTCACATAAACCCGGACACTCACACACACACACCCTCACCCGAACACTCACAGGGGCACTCACACTCACACACACCCATAGACTGTGATAAGGGAGACCATCTGAGGGGACACAGATGGCCTCGTGGACCCACAGGCATAACCGGACACACACGCAACCGAACTCTCACACACTCACACGGACACTCACAGGGATAAACACACACACAGACACACATCCATAGACACAAACTGTGATAAGGGAGACCATCTGAGGGGACACAGATGGCCTCCTGGACCCACAGGAATATATCAATATTTAAATATACATACATATTTATAAATATAACATATTTTTTAAAAATAAATAAATAAAATAAAAAATAAATATATATATATATATATATATATATATATATATATATATATATATATATATATATATATATATATATATATATATGTGTGTGTATATCACGAAAATGAACACGTGATTAAGATTGTGACAATGTCAGCCAACGGAGGAAAATGAAACAGGAATTTCCTTGAGTACTTTCGTATATTAAATACATCTTCAGAAGGAATCTTCTTTCTGAAGATGTATTTAATATACGAAAGTACTTAAGGAAATTCCTGTTTCATTTTCCTCCGGGGTCTGACATTGTCATATATATATATATATATATATATATATATATATATATATATATATATATATATATATATATATATATATATATATATATATATATATATATGTCGTACCTAGTAGCCAGAACGCACTTCTCAGCCTACTATGCAAGGCCCGATTTTCCTAATAAGCCAAGTTTTCCTGAATTAATATATTTTCTCTAATTTTTTTCTTATGAAATGATAAAACTGCTCATTTCATTATGTATGAGTTAAGTTCTTTTCATTTGAGTTAAAACTAATGTAGATATATAACCGAACCTAACCAACCCTAAAATGGTTAACATAAATTGATTGGAATATGTATGTGGACGCTCAGTTAGTGTTACTGTAATTTATATGGTTAACGTTTGAATGACATAGTTTCCCCTCATTGTCACATTTTTTGTTACTATTTCGCTGTTCATTCTCACTCTCTCTGAATCCCGTGGACTAATTGTGCTCACGAGTGTTTGTTTAAGGTACGGTAACCATAGGCTTTTCACACAATAATTTGCAACTATTTAAGAAGAAACATTTCTGAAGATTATCTAAGTTTCTAATAAATATTCTTTTTCCTAACATACAAGTCAATCACACAGTACCTAACTTCAGTCAGAAACACTTTTCTTACTTTATCTCGCAACGTCTTTTACATATATATCCTATCTTAAAAAAATAACAATTTTAATTCATAACTGGCAACCCCCCTCCCCTCCAGAGCTTTCAAGGCCACCAAACATCATTCCTTTCCCTTAACCTAGTTTAACCTGATTAGACCTAGCAGGTCTAATCACCTGGGATTCGAACCCACGGTGGGAATAAGGGAGGAGATATGGGGAGGGGAAGGGGAAGGATGTTTCCTGGAACCAAACCTCACATAAACCCGGACACTCACACACACACACCCTCACCCGAACACTCACAGGGGCACTCACACTCACACACACCCATAGACTGTGATAAGGGAGACCATCTGAGGGGACACAGATGGCCTCGTGGACCCACAGGCATAACCGGACACACACGCAACCGAACTCTCACACACTCACACGGACACTCACAGGGATAAACACACACACAGACACACATCCATAGACACAAACTGTGATAAGGGAGACCATCTGAGGGGACACAGATGGCCTCCTGGACCCACAGGAATATATCAATATTTAAATATACATACATATTTATAAATATAACATATTTTTTAAAAATAAATAAATAAAATAAAAAATAAATATATATATATATATATATATATATATATGTGTGTGTATATCACGAAAATGAACACGTGATTAAGAATGTGACAATGTCAGACAACGGAGGAAAATGAAACAGGAATTTCCTTGAGTACTTTCGTATATTAAATACATCTTCAGAAGGAATCTTCTTTCTGAAGATGTATTTAATATACGAAAGTACTTAAGGAAATTCCTGTTTCATTTTCCTCCGTGGTCTGACATTGTCATATATATATATATATATATATATATATATATGTCGTACCTAGTAGCCAGAACGCACTTCTCAGCCTACTATGCAAGGCCCGATTTTCCTAATAAGCCAAGTTTTCCTGAATTAATATATTTTCTCTAATTTTTTTCTTATGAAATGATAAAACTGCTCATTTCATTATGTATGAGTTAAGTTCTTTTCATTTGAGTTAAAACTAATGTAGATATATAACCGAACCTAACCAACCCTAAAATGGTTAACATAAATTGATTGGAATATGTATGTGGACGCTCAGTTAGTGTTACTGTAATTTATATGGTTAACGTTTGAATGACATAGTTTCCCCTCATTGTCACATTTTTTGTTACTATTTCGCTGTTCATTCTCACTCTCTCTGAATCCCGTGGACTAATTGTGCTCACGAGTGTTTGTTTAAGGTACGGTAACCATAGGCTTTTCACACAATAATTTGCAACTATTTAAGAAGAAACATTTCTGAAGATTATCTAAGTTTCTAATAAATATTCTTTTTCCTAACATACAAGTCCATCACACAGTACCTAACTTCAGTCAGAAACACTTTTCTTACTTTATCTCGCAACGTCTTTTGCATATATATCCTATCTTAAAAAAATAACAATTTTAATTCATAACTGGCAACCCCCCTCCCCTCCAGAGCTTTCAAGGCCACCAAACATCATTCCTTTCCCTTAACCTCTCCCAAAATATCTTTTGCACCAATACACAAACTAGGGGGCTTTATTGCTGAGTGGACGTCGCTCCCGACTCGTAATCCTAGCTCATTCGATCCCCCGGTGATGGCACAAACGGAAATCAGCAGAGTTTCTATCATTCTGATGCCCTCTGTTACTTAGCAGTAAATATGTAAATGAGCGTTAGACAGCTGTTGCGAGCTGCTTCCTGGGTGTGTGTGTGGAATTTTTTTTTATTAGTTATTAATAATTGATTGATTGGCAGTTGAGAGGCGGGCCGAAAGAGCAGAGCTCAACCCTCGCAAGCACCACTAGGTGAACACAACTAGATAAATACTAACAAACCACGATCTCGTACAATCCACTACACACACAACCCAGCCTCCCCCCCAACTCTCTAAATCACTCTACCTAAGTCATTAAAAAATTAAAACAAATCAATTAATACACCAAAAATACTAACTATAAATAAAGGAACCAAATTTGAGACATACAGCGACTCCAGCGTGGTCTAGTCGGAAGAGAACGTGTTCTCATGTGGATAGATTGCGATCGAGCCTGTCGGAACGGGTGTGTAACTGCAGGGCACAAATATTTGTGTGTCCCCTCCTGTAGCTGCCTCTGTTTCGACAGGTTTCCTGGATAGCTAGAATTGACCTGGCCCTTGGAAAGTGGGGAAGGGGTGAAATCCGTTGGGCCCACGGATTGATACCTTGGATCCATGGACTTAGGGCAGGTCTAATCACCTGGGATTCGAACCCACGGTGGGAATAAGGGAGGAGATATGGGGAGGGGAAGGGGAAGGATGTTTCCTGGAACCAAACCTCACATAAACCCGGACACTCACACACACACACCCTCACCCGAACACTCACAGGGGCACTCACACTCACACACACCCATAGACTGTGATAAGGGAGACCATCTGAGGGGACACAGATGGCCTCGTGGACCCACAGGCATAACCGGACACACACGCAACCGAACTCTCACACACTCACACGGACACTCACAGGGATAAACACACACACAGACACACATCCATAGACACAAACTGTGATAAGGGAGACCATCTGAGGGGACACAGATGGCCTCCTGGACCCACAGGAATATATCAATATTTAAATATACATACATATTTATAAATATAACATATTTTTTAAAAATAAATAAATAAAATAAAAAATAAATATATATATATATATATATATATATATATATATATATATATATATATATATATATATATATATATATATATATATATATATATATATGTGTGTGTATATCACGAAAATGAACACGTGATTAAGAATGTGACAATGTCAGACAACGGAGGAAAATGAAACAGGAATTTCCTTGAGTACTTTCGTATATTAAATACATCTTCAGAAGGAATCTTCTTTCTGAAGATGTATTTAATATACGAAAGTACTTAAGGAAATTCCTGTTTCATTTTCCTCCGTGGTCTGACATTGTCATATATATATATATATATATATATATATATATGTCGTACCTAGTAGCCAGAACGCACTTCTCAGCCTACTATGCAAGGCCCGATTTTCCTAATAAGCCAAGTTTTCCTGAATTAATATATTTTCTCTAATTTTTTTCTTATGAAATGATAAAACTGCTCATTTCATTATGTATGAGTTAAGTTCTTTTCATTTGAGTTAAAACTAATGTAGATATATAACCGAACCTAACCAACCCTAAAATGGTTAACATAAATTGATTGGAATATGTATGTGGACGCTCAGTTAGTGTTACTGTAATTTATATGGTTAACGTTTGAATGACATAGTTTCCCCTCATTGTCACATTTTTTGTTACTATTTCGCTGTTCATTCTCACTCTCTCTGAATCCCGTGGACTAATTGTGCTCACGAGTGTTTGTTTAAGGTACGGTAACCATAGGCTTTTCACACAATAATTTGCAACTATTTAAGAAGAAACATTTCTGAAGATTATCTAAGTTTCTAATAAATATTCTTTTTCCTAACATACAAGTCAATCACACAGTACCTAACTTCAGTCAGAAACACTTTTCTTACTTTATCTCGCAACGTCTTTTACATATATATCCTATCTTAAAAAAATAACAATTTTAATTCATAACTGGCAACCCCCCTCCCCTCCAGAGCTTTCAAGGCCACCAAACATCATTCCTTTCCCTTAACCTAGTTTAACCTGATTAGACCTAGCAGGTCTAATCACCTGGGATTCGAACCCACGGTGGGAATAAGGGAGGAGATATGGGGAGGGGAAGGGGAAGGATGTTTCCTGGAACCAAACCTCACATAAACCCGGACACTCACACACACACACCCTCACCCGAACACTCACAGGGGCACTCACACTCACACACACCCATAGACTGTGATAAGGGAGACCATCTGAGGGGACACAGATGGCCTCGTGGACCCACAGGCATAACCGGACACACACGCAACCGAACTCTCACACACTCACACGGACACTCACAGGGATAAACACACACACAGACACACATCCATAGACACAAACTGTGATAAGGGAGACCATCTGAGGGGACACAGATGGCCTCCTGGACCCACAGGAATATATCAATATTTAAATATACATACATATTTATAAATATAACATATTTTTTAAAAATAAATAAATAAAATAAAAAATAAATATATATATATATATATATATATATATATATATATATATATATATATATATATATATATATATATATATATATATATATATATATATATATATATATGTGTGTGTATATCACGAAAATGAACACGTGATTAAGAATGTGACAATGTCAGACAACGGAGGAAAATGAAACAGGAATTTCCTTGAGTACTTTCGTATATTAAATACATCTTCAGAAGGAATCTTCTTTCTGAAGATGTATTTAATATACGAAAGTACTTAAGGAAATTCCTGTTTCATTTTCCTCCGTGGTCTGACATTGTCATATATATATATATATATATATATATATATATATATATATATATATATATATATATATGTCGTACCTAGTAGCCAGAACGCACTTCTCAGCCTACTATGCAAGGCCCGATTTTCCTAATAAGCCAAGTTTTCCTGAATTAATATATTTTCTCTAATTTTTTTCTTATGAAATGATAAAACTGCTCATTTCATTATGTATGAGTTAAGTTCTTTTCATTTGAGTTAAAACTAATGTAGATATATAACCGAACCTAACCAACCCTAAAATGGTTAACATAAATTGATTGGAATATGTATGTGGACGCTCAGTTAGTGTTACTGTAATTTATATGGTTAACGTTTGAATGACATAGTTTCCCCTCATTGTCACATTTTTTGTTACTATTTCGCTGTTCATTCTCACTCTCTCTGAATCCCGTGGACTAATTGTGCTCACGAGTGTTTGTTTAAGGTACGGTAACCATAGGCTTTTCACACAATAATTTGCAACTATTTAAGAAGAAACATTTCTGAAGATTATCTAAGTTTCTAATAAATATTCTTTTTCCTAACATACAAGTCCATCACACAGTACCTAACTTCAGTCAGAAACACTTTTCTTACTTTATCTCGCAACGTCTTTTGCATATATATCCTATCTTAAAAAAATAACAATTTTAATTCATAACTGGCAACCCCCCTCCCCTCCAGAGCTTTCAAGGCCACCAAACATCATTCCTTTCCCTTAACCTCTCCCAAAATATCTTTTGCACCAATACACAAACTAGGGGGCTTTATTGCTGAGTGGACGTCGCTCCCGACTCGTAATCCTAGCTCATTCGATCCCCCGGTGATGGCACAAACGGAAATCAGCAGAGTTTCTATCATTCTGATGCCCTCTGTTACTTAGCAGTAAATATGTAAATGAGCGTTAGACAGCTGTTGCGAGCTGCTTCCTGGGTGTGTGTGTGGAATTTTTTTTTATTAGTTATTAATAATTGATTGATTGGCAGTTGAGAGGCGGGCCGAAAGAGCAGAGCTCAACCCTCGCAAGCACCACTAGGTGAACACAACTAGATAAATACTAACAAACCACGATCTCGTACAATCCACTACACACACAACCCAGCCTCCCCCCCAACTCTCTAAATCACTCTACCTAAGTCATTAAAAAATTAAAACAAATCAATTAATACACCAAAAATACTAACTATAAATAAAGGAACCAAATTTGAGACATACAGCGACTCCAGCGTGGTCTAGTCGGAAGAGAACGTGTTCTCATGTGGATAGATTGCGATCGAGCCTGTCGGAACGGGTGTGTAACTGCAGGGCACAAATATTTGTGTGTCCCCTCCTGTAGCTGCCTCTGTTTCGACAGGTTTCCTGGATAGCTAGAATTGACCTGGCCCTTGGAAAGTGGGGAAGGGGTGAAATCCGTTGGGCCCACGGATTGATACCTTGGATCCATGGACTTAGGGCAGGTCTAATCACCTGGGATTCGAACCCACGGTGGGAATAAGGGAGGAGATATGGGGAGGGGAAGGGGAAGGATGTTTCCTGGAACCAAACCTCACATAAACCCGGACACTCACACACACACACCCTCACCCGAACACTCACAGGGGCACTCACACTCACACACACCCATAGACTGTGATAAGGGAGACCATCTGAGGGGACACAGATGGCCTCGTGGACCCACAGGCATAACCGGACACACACGCAACCGAACTCTCACACACTCACACGGACACTCACAGGGATAAACACACACACAGACACACATCCATAGACACAAACTGTGATAAGGGAGACCATCTGAGGGGACACAGATGGCCTCCTGGACCCACAGGAATATATCAATATTTAAATATACATACATATTTATAAATATAACATATTTTTTAAAAATAAATAAATAAAATAAAAAATAAATATATATATATATATATATATATATATATATATATATATATATATATATATATATATATATATATATATATATATATATATATATATATATATGTGTGTGTATATCACGAAAATGAACACGTGATTAAGATTGTGACAATGTCAGACAACGGAGGAAAATGAAACAGGAATTTCCTTGAGTACTTTCGTATATTAAATACATCTTCAGAAGGAATCTTCTTTCTGAAGATGTATTTAATATATGAAAGTACTTAAGGAAATTCCTGTTTCATTTTCCTCCGGGGTCTGACATTGTCATATATATATATATATATATATATATATATATATATATATATATATATATATATATATATATATATATATATATATATATATATATGTCGTACCTAGTAGCCAGAACGCACTTCTCAGCCTACTATGCAAGGCCCGATTTTCCTAATAAGCCAAGTTTTCCTGAATTAATATATTTTCTCTAATTTTTTTCTTATGAAATGATAAAACTGCTCATTTCATTATGTATGAGTTAAGTTCTTTTCATTTGAGTTAAAACTAATGTAGATATATAACCGAACCTAACCAACCCTAAAATGGTTAACATAAATTGATTGGAATATGTATGTGGACGCTCAGTTAGTGTTACTGTAATTTATATGGTTAACGTTTGAATGACATAGTTTCCCCTCATTGTCACATTTTTTGTTACTATTTCGCTGTTCATTCTCACTCTCTCTGAATCCCGTGGACTAATTGTGCTCACGAGTGTTTGTTTAAGGTACGGTAACCATAGGCTTTTCACACAATAATTTGCAACTATTTAAGAAGAAACATTTCTGAAGATTATCTAAGTTTCTAATAAATATTCTTTTTCCTAACATACAAGTCAATCACACAGTACCTAACTTCAGTCAGAAACACTTTTCTTACTTTATCTCGCAACGTCTTTTACATATATATCCTATCTTAAAAAAATAACAATTTTAATTCATAACTGGCAACCCCCCTCCCCTCCAGAGCTTTCAAGGCCACCAAACATCATTCCTTTCCCTTAACCTAGTTTAACCTGATTAGACCTAGCAGGTCTAATCACCTGGGATTCGAACCCACGGTGGGAATAAGGGAGGAGATATGGGGAGGGGAAGGGGAAGGATGTTTCCTGGAACCAAACCTCACATAAACCCGGACACTCACACACACACACCCTCACCCGAACACTCACAGGGGCACTCACACTCACACACACCCATAGACTGTGATAAGGGAGACCATCTGAGGGG
Source organism: Procambarus clarkii (assembly GCF_040958095.1). NCBI lineage: Eukaryota > Metazoa > Arthropoda > Malacostraca > Decapoda > Cambaridae > Procambarus > Procambarus clarkii. Next base: position 80,642 of record NW_027189259.1, read on the forward strand.
ACACAGATGGCCTCGTGGACCCACAGGCATAACCGGACACACACGCAACCGAACTCTCACACACTCACACGGACACTCACAGGGATAAACACACACACAGACACACATCCATAGACACAAACTGTGATAAGGGAGACCATCTGAGGGGACACAGATGGCCTCCTGGACCCACAGGAATATATCAATATTTAAATATACATACATATTTATAAATATAACATATTTTTTAAAAATAAATAAATAAAATAAAAAATAAATATATATATATATATATATATATATATATATATGTGTGTGTATATCACGAAAATGAACACGTGATTAAGAATGTGACAATGTCAGACAACGGAGGAAAATGAAACAGGAATTTCCTTGAGTACTTTCGTATATTAAATACATCTTCAGAAGGAATCTTCTTTCTGAAGATGTATTTAATATACGAAAGTACTTAAGGAAATTCCTGTTTCATTTTCCTCCGTGGTCTGACATTGTCATATATATATATATATATATATATATATATATATGTCGTACCTAGTAGCCAGAACGCACTTCTCAGCCTACTATGCAAGGCCCGATTTTCCTAATAAGCCAAGTTTTCCTGAATTAATATATTTTCTCTAATTTTTTTCTTATGAAATGATAAAACTGCTCATTTCATTATGTATGAGTTAAGTTCTTTTCATTTGAGTTAAAACTAATGTAGATATATAACCGAACCTAACCAACCCTAAAATGGTTAACATAAATTGATTGGAATATGTATGTGGACGCTCAGTTAGTGTTACTGTAATTTATATGGTTAACGTTTGAATGACATAGTTTCCCCTCATTGTCACATTTTTTGTTACTATTTCGCTGTTCATTCTCACTCTCTCTGAATCCCGTGGACTAATTGTGCTCACGAGTGTTTGTTTAAGGTACGGTAACCATAGGCTTTTCACACAATAATTTGCAACTATTTAAGAAGAAACATTTCTGAAGATTATCTAAGTTTCTAATAAATATTCTTTTTCCTAACATACAAGTCCATCACACAGTACCTAACTTCAGTCAGAAACACTTTTCTTACTTTATCTCGCAACGTCTTTTGCATATATATCCTATCTTAAAAAAATAACAATTTTAATTCATAACTGGCAACCCCCCTCCCCTCCAGAGCTTTCAAGGCCACCAAACATCATTCCTTTCCCTTAACCTCTCCCAAAATATCTTTTGCACCAATACACAAACTAGGGGGCTTTATTGCTGAGTGGACGTCGCTCCCGACTCGTAATCCTAGCTCATTCGATCCCCCGGTGATGGCACAAACGGAAATCAGCAGAGTTTCTATCATTCTGATGCCCTCTGTTACTTAGCAGTAAATATGTAAATGAGCGTTAGACAGCTGTTGCGAGCTGCTTCCTGGGTGTGTGTGTGGAATTTTTTTTATTAGTTATTAATAATTGATTGATTGGCAGTTGAGAGGCGGGCCGAAAGAGCAGAGCTCAACCCTCGCAAGCACCACTAGGTGAACACAACTAGATAAATACTAACAAACCACGATCTCGTACAATCCACTACACACACAACCCAGCCTCCCCCCCAACTCTCTAAATCACTCTACCTAAGTCATTAAAAAATTAAAACAAATCAATTAATACACCAAAAATACTAACTATAAATAAAGGAACCAAATTTGAGACATACAGCGACTCCAGCGTGGTCTAGTCGGAAGAGAACGTGTTCTCATGTGGATAGATTGCGATCGAGCCTGTCGGAACGGGTGTGTAACTGCAGGGCACAAATATTTGTGTGTCCCCTCCTGTAGCTGCCTCTGTTTCGACAGGTTTCCTGGATAGCTAGAATTGACCTGGCCCTTGGAAAGTGGGGAAGGGGTGAAATCCGTTGGGCCCACGGATTGATACCTTGGATCCATGGACTTAGGGCAGGTCTAATCACCTGGGATTCGAACCCACGGTGGGAATAAGGGAGGAGATATGGGGAGGGGAAGGGGAAGGATGTTTCCTGGAACCAAACCTCACATAAACCCGGACACTCACACACACACACCCTCACCCGAACACTCACAGGGGCACTCACACTCACACACACCCATAGACTGTGATAAGGGAGACCATCTGAGGGGACACAGATGGCCTCGTGGACCCACAGGCATAACCGGACACACACGCAACCGAACTCTCACACACTCACACGGACACTCACAGGGATAAACACACACACAGACACACATCCATAGACACAAACTGTGATAAGGGAGACCATCTGAGGGGACACAGATGGCCTCCTGGACCCACAGGAATATATCAATATTTAAATATACATACATATTTATAAATATAACATATTTTTTAAAAATAAATAAATAAAATAAAAAATAAATATATATATATATATATATATATATATATATATATATATATATATATATATATATATATATATATATGTGTGTGTATATCACGAAAATGAACACGTGATTAAGATTGTGACAATGTCAGCCAACGGAGGAAAATGAAACAGGAATTTCCTTGAGTACTTTCGTATATTAAATACATCTTCAGAAGGAATCTTCTTTCTGAAGATGTATTTAATATACGAAAGTACTTAAGGAAATTCCTGTTTCATTTTCCTCCGGGGTCTGACATTGTCATATATATATATATATATATATATATATATATATATATATATATATATATATATATATATATATATATATATATATATATATATGTCGTACCTAGTAGCCAGAACGCACTTCTCAGCCTACTATGCAAGGCCCGATTTTCCTAATAAGCCAAGTTTTCCTGAATTAATATATTTTCTCTAATTTTTTTCTTATGAAATGATAAAACTGCTCATTTCATTATGTATGAGTTAAGTTCTTTTCATTTGAGTTAAAACTAATGTAGATATATAACCGAACCTAACCAACCCTAAAATGGTTAACATAAATTGATTGGAATATGTATGTGGACGCTCAGTTAGTGTTACTGTAATTTATATGGTTAACGTTTGAATGACATAGTTTCCCCTCATTGTCACATTTTTTGTTACTATTTCGCTGTTCATTCTCACTCTCTCTGAATCCCGTGGACTAATTGTGCTCACGAGTGTTTGTTTAAGGTACGGTAACCATAGGCTTTTCACACAATAATTTGCAACTATTTAAGAAGAAACATTTCTGAAGATTATCTAAGTTTCTAATAAATATTCTTTTTCCTAACATACAAGTCAATCACACAGTACCTAACTTCAGTCAGAAACACTTTTCTTACTTTATCTCGCAACGTCTTTTACATATATATCCTATCTTAAAAAAATAACAATTTTAATTCATAACTGGCAACCCCCCTCCCCTCCAGAGCTTTCAAGGCCACCAAACATCATTCCTTTCCCTTAACCTAGTTTAACCTGATTAGACCTAGCAGGTCTAATCACCTGGGATTCGAACCCACGGTGGGAATAAGGGAGGAGATATGGGGAGGGGAAGGGGAAGGATGTTTCCTGGAACCAAACCTCACATAAACCCGGACACTCACACACACACACCCTCACCCGAACACTCACAGGGGCACTCACACTCACACACACCCATAGACTGTGATAAGGGAGACCATCTGAGGGACACAGATGGCCTCGTGGACCCACAGGCATAACCGGACACACACGCAACCGAACTCTCACACACTCACACGGACACTCACAGGGATAAACACACACACAGACACACATCCATAGACACAAACTGTGATAAGGGAGACCATCTGAGGGGACACAGATGGCCTCCTGGACCCACAGGAATATATCAATATTTAAATATACATACATATTTATAAATATAACATATTTTTTAAAAATAAATAAATAAAATAAAAAATAAATATATATATATATATATATATATATATATATATATATATATATATATATATATATATATATATATATATATATATATATATATATATATGTGTGTGTATATCACGAAAATGAACACGTGATTAAGAATGTGACAATGTCAGACAACGGAGGAAAATGAAACAGGAATTTCCTTGAGTACTTTCGTATATTAAATACATCTTCAGAAGGAATCTTCTTTCTGAAGATGTATTTAATATACGAAAGTACTTAAGGAAATTCCTGTTTCATTTTCCTCCGTGGTCTGACATTGTCATATATATATATATATATATATATATATATATATATATATATATATATATATATATATATATATATATATATATATATATATATATATATATATATATATATATATATATATATATATGTCGTACCTAGTAGCCAGAACGCACTTCTCAGCCTACTATGCAAGGCCCGATTTTCCTAATAAGCCAAGTTTTCCTGAATTAATATATTTTCTCTAATTTTTTTCTTATGAAATGATAAAACTGCTCATTTCATTATGTATGAGTTAAGTTCTTTTCATTTGAGTTAAAACTAATGTAGATATATAACCGAACCTAACCAACCCTAAAATGGTTAACATAAATTGATTGGAATATGTATGTGGACGCTCAGTTAGTGTTACTGTAATTTATATGGTTAACGTTTGAATGACATAGTTTCCCCTCATTGTCACATTTTTTGTTACTATTTCGCTGTTCATTCTCACTCTCTCTGAATCCCGTGGACTAATTGTGCTCACGAGTGTTTGTTTAAGGTACGGTAACCATAGGCTTTTCACACAATAATTTGCAACTATTTAAGAAGAAACATTTCTGAAGATTATCTAAGTTTCTAATAAATATTCTTTTTCCTAACATACAAGTCCATCACACAGTACCTAACTTCAGTCAGAAACACTTTTCTTACTTTATCTCGCAACGTCTTTTGCATATATATCCTATCTTAAAAAAATAACAATTTTAATTCATAACTGGCAACCCCCCTCCCCTCCAGAGCTTTCAAGGCCACCAAACATCATTCCTTTCCCTTAACCTCTCCCAAAATATCTTTTGCACCAATACACAAACTAGGGGGCTTTATTGCTGAGTGGACGTCGCTCCCGACTCGTAATCCTAGCTCATTCGATCCCCCGGTGATGGCACAAACGGAAATCAGCAGAGTTTCTATCATTCTGATGCCCTCTGTTACTTAGCAGTAAATATGTAAATGAGCGTTAGACAGCTGTTGCGAGCTGCTTCCTGGGTGTGTGTGTGGAATTTTTTTTTATTAGTTATTAATAATTGATTGATTGGCAGTTGAGAGGCGGGCCGAAAGAGCAGAGCTCAACCCTCGCAAGCACCACTAGGTGAACACAACTAGATAAATACTAACAAACCACGATCTCGTACAATCCACTACACACACAACCCAGCCTCCCCCCCAACTCTCTAAATCACTCTACCTAAGTCATTAAAAAATTAAAACAAATCAATTAATACACCAAAAATACTAACTATAAATAAAGGAACCAAATTTGAGACATACAGCGACTCCAGCGTGGTCTAGTCGGAAGAGAACGTGTTCTCATGTGGATAGATTGCGATCGAGCCTGTCGGAACGGGTGTGTAACTGCAGGGCACAAATATTTGTGTGTCCCCTCCTGTAGCTGCCTCTGTTTCGACAGGTTTCCTGGATAGCTAGAATTGACCTGGCCCTTGGAAAGTGGGGAAGGGGTGAAATCCGTTGGGCCCACGGATTGATACCTTGGATCCATGGACTTAGGGCAGGTCTAATCACCTGGGATTCGAACCCACGGTGGGAATAAGGGAGGAGATATGGGGAGGGGAAGGGGAAGGATGTTTCCTGGAACCAAACCTCACATAAACCCGGACACTCACACACACACACCCTCACCCGAACACTCACAGGGGCACTCACACTCACACACACCCATAGACTGTGATAAGGGAGACCATCTGAGGGGACACAGATGGCCTCGTGGACCCACAGGCATAACCGGACACACACGCAACCGAACTCTCACACACTCACACGGACACTCACAGGGATAAACACACACACAGACACACATCCATAGACACAAACTGTGATAAGGGAGACCATCTGAGGGGACACAGATGGCCTCCTGGACCCACAGGAATATATCAATATTTAAATATACATACATATTTATAAATATAACATATTTTTTAAAAATAAATAAATAAAATAAAAAATAAATATATATATATATATATATATATATATATATATATATATATATATATATATATATATATATATATATATATATATGTGTGTGTATATCACGAAAATGAACACGTGATTAAGATTGTGACAATGTCAGCCAACGGAGGAAAATGAAACAGGAATTTCCTTGAGTACTTTCGTATATTAAATACATCTTCAGAAGGAATCTTCTTTCTGAAGATGTATTTAATATACGAAAGTACTTAAGGAAATTCCTGTTTCATTTTCCTCCGGGGTCTGACATTGTCATATATATATATATATATATATATATATATATATATATATATATATATATATATATATATATATATATATATATATATATATATATATATATATATATATATATATATATATATGTCGTACCTAGTAGCCAGAACGCACTTCTCAGCCTACTATGCAAGGCCCGATTTTCCTAATAAGCCAAGTTTTCCTGAATTAATATATTTTCTCTAATTTTTTTCTTATGAAATGATAAAACTGCTCATTTCATTATGTATGAGTTAAGTTCTTTTCATTTGAGTTAAAACTAATGTAGATATATAACCGAACCTAACCAACCCTAAAATGGTTAACATAAATTGATTGGAATATGTATGTGGACGCTCAGTTAGTGTTACTGTAATTTATATGGTTAACGTTTGAATGACATAGTTTCCCCTCATTGTCACATTTTTTGTTACTATTTCGCTGTTCATTCTCACTCTCTCTGAATCCCGTGGACTAATTGTGCTCACGAGTGTTTGTTTAAGGTACGGTAACCATAGGCTTTTCACACAATAATTTGCAACTATTTAAGAAGAAACATTTCTGAAGATTATCTAAGTTTCTAATAAATATTCTTTTTCCTAACATACAAGTCAATCACACAGTACCTAACTTCAGTCAGAAACACTTTTCTTACTTTATCTCGCAACGTCTTTTACATATATATCCTATCTTAAAAAAATAACAATTTTAATTCATAACTGGCAACCCCCCTCCCCTCCAGAGCTTTCAAGGCCACCAAACATCATTCCTTTCCCTTAACCTAGTTTAACCTGATTAGACCTAGCAGGTCTAATCACCTGGGATTCGAACCCACGGTGGGAATAAGGGAGGAGATATGGGGAGGGGAAGGGGAAGGATGTTTCCTGGAACCAAACCTCACATAAACCCGGACACTCACACACACACACCCTCACCCGAACACTCACAGGGGCACTCACACTCACACACACCCATAGACTGTGATAAGGGAGACCATCTGAGGGGACACAGATGGCCTCGTGGACCCACAGGCATAACCGGACACACACGCAACCGAACTCTCACACACTCACACGGACACTCACAGGGATAAACACACACACAGACACACATCCATAGACACAAACTGTGATAAGGGAGACCATCTGAGGGGACACAGATGGCCTCCTGGACCCACAGGAATATATCAATATTTAAATATACATACATATTTATAAATATAACATATTTTTTAAAAATAAATAAATAAAATAAAAAATAAATAAATATATATATATATATATATATATATATATATATATATATATATATATATATATATATATATATATATATATATATATATATGTGTGTGTATATCACGAAAATGAACACGTGATTAAGAATGTGACAATGTCAGACAACGGAGGAAAATGAAACAGGAATTTCCTTGAGTACTTTCGTATATTAAATACATCTTCAGAAGGAATCTTCTTTCTGAAGATGTATTTAATATACGAAAGTACTTAAGGAAATTCCTGTTTCATTTTCCTCCGTGGTCTGACATTGTCATATATATATATATATATATATATATATATATATATATATATATATATATATATATATATATATATATATATATATATATATATATATATATATATGTCGTACCTAGTAGCCAGAACGCACTTCTCAGCCTACTATGCAAGGCCCGATTTTCCTAATAAGCCAAGTTTTCCTGAATTAATATATTTTCTCTAATTTTTTTTCTTATGAAATGATAAAACTGCTCATTTCATTATGTATGAGTTAAGTTCTTTTCATTTGAGTTAAAACTAATGTAGATATATAACCGAACCTAACCAACCCTAAAATGGTTAACATAAATTGATTGGAATATGTATGTGGACGCTCAGTTAGTGTTACTGTAATTTATATGGTTAACGTTTGAATGACATAGTTTCCCCTCATTGTCACATTTTTTGTTACTATTTCGCTGTTCATTCTCACTCTCTCTGAATCCCGTGGACTAATTGTGCTCACGAGTGTTTGTTTAAGGTACGGTAACCATAGGCTTTTCACACAATAATTTGCAACTATTTAAGAAGAAACATTTCTGAAGATTATCTAAGTTTCTAATAAATATTCTTTTTCCTAACATACAAGTCCATCACACAGTACCTAACTTCAGTCAGAAACACTTTTCTTACTTTATCTCGCAACGTCTTTTGCATATATATCCTATCTTAAAAAAATAACAATTTTAATTCATAACTGGCAACCCCCCTCCCCTCCAGAGCTTTCAAGGCCACCAAACATCATTCCTTTCCCTTAACCTCTCCCAAAATATCTTTTGCACCAATACACAAACTAGGGGGCTTTATTGCTGAGTGGACGTCGCTCCCGACTCGTAATCCTAGCTCATTCGATCCCCCGGTGATGGCACAAACGGAAATCAGCAGAGTTTCTATCATTCTGATGCCCTCTGTTACTTAGCAGTAAATATGTAAATGAGCGTTAGACAGCTGTTGCGAGCTGCTTCCTGGGTGTGTGTGTGGAATTTTTTTTTATTAGTTATTAATAATTGATTGATTGGCAGTTGAGAGGCGGGCCGAAAGAGCAGAGCTCAACCCTCGCAAGCACCACTAGGTGAACACAACTAGATAAATACTAACAAACCACGATCTCGTACAATCCACTACACACACAACCCAGCCTCCCCCCCAACTCTCTAAATCACTCTACCTAAGTCATTAAAAAATTAAAACAAATCAATTAATACACCAAAAATACTAACTATAAATAAAGGAACCAAATTTGAGACATACAGCGACTCCAGCGTGGTCTAGTCGGAAGAGAACGTGTTCTCATGTGGATAGATTGCGATCGAGCCTGTCGGAACGGGTGTGTAACTGCAGGGCACAAATATTTGTGTGTCCCCTCCTGTAGCTGCCTCTGTTTCGACAGGTTTCCTGGATAGCTAGAATTGACCTGGCCCTTGGAAAGTGGGGAAGGGGTGAAATCCGTTGGGCCCACGGATTGATACCTTGGATCCATGGACTTAGGGCAGGTCTAATCACCTGGGATTCGAACCCACGGTGGGAATAAGGGAGGAGATATGGGGAGGGGAAGGGGAAGGATGTTTCCTGGAACCAAACCTCACATAAACCCGGACACTCACACACACACACCCTCACCCGAACACTCACAGGGGCACTCACACTCACACACACCCATAGACTGTGATAAGGGAGACCATCTGAGGGGACACAGATGGCCTCGTGGACCCACAGGCATAACCGGACACACACGCAACCGAACTCTCACACACTCACACGGACACTCACAGGGATAAACACACACACAGACACACATCCATAGACACAAACTGTGATAAGGGAGACCATCTGAGGGGACACAGATGGCCTCCTGGACCCACAGGAATATATCAATATTTAAATATACATACATATTTATAAATATAACATATTTTTTAAAAATAAATAAATAAAATAAAAAATAAATATATATATATATATATATATATATATATATATATATATATATATATATATATATATATATATATATATGTGTGTGTATATCACGAAAATGAACACGTGATTAAGATTGTGACAATGTCAGCCAACGGAGGAAAATGAAACAGGAATTTCCTTGAGTACTTTCGTATATTAAATACATCTTCAGAAGGAATCTTCTTTCTGAAGATGTATTTAATATACGAAAGTACTTAAGGAAATTCCTGTTTCATTTTCCTCCGGGGTCTGACATTGTCATATATATATATATATATATATATATATATATATATATATATATATATATATATATATATATATATATATATATATATATATATATATATATATATGTCGTACCTAGTAGCCAGAACGCACTTCTCAGCCTACTATGCAAGGCCCGATTTTCCTAATAAGCCAAGTTTTCCTGAATTAATATATTTTCTCTAATTTTTTTCTTATGAAATGATAAAACTGCTCATTTCATTATGTATGAGTTAAGTTCTTTTCATTTGAGTTAAAACTAATGTAGATATATAACCGAACCTAACCAACCCTAAAATGGTTAACATAAATTGATTGGAATATGTATGTGGACGCTCAGTTAGTGTTACTGTAATTTATATGGTTAACGTTTGAATGACATAGTTTCCCCTCATTGTCACATTTTTTGTTACTATTTCGCTGTTCATTCTCACTCTCTCTGAATCCCGTGGACTAATTGTGCTCACGAGTGTTTGTTTAAGGTACGGTAACCATAGGCTTTTCACACAATAATTTGCAACTATTTAAGAAGAAACATTTCTGAAGATTATCTAAGTTTCTAATAAATATTCTTTTTCCTAACATACAAGTCAATCACACAGTACCTAACTTCAGTCAGAAACACTTTTCTTACTTTATCTCGCAACGTCTTTTACATATATATCCTATCTTAAAAAAATAACAATTTTAATTCATAACTGGCAACCCCCCTCCCCTCCAGAGCTTTCAAGGCCACCAAACATCATTCCTTTCCCTTAACCTAGTTTAACCTGATTAGACCTAGCAGGTCTAATCACCTGGGATTCGAACCCACGGTGGGAATAAGGGAGGAGATATGGGGAGGGGAAGGGGAAGGATGTTTCCTGGAACCAAACCTCACATAAACCCGGACACTCACACACACACACCCTCACCCGAACACTCACAGGGGCACTCACACTCACACACACCCATAGACTGTGATAAGGGAGACCATCTGAGGGGACACAGATGGCCTCGTGGACCCACAGGCATAACCGGACACACACGCAACCGAACTCTCACACACTCACACGGACACTCACAGGGATAAACACACACACAGACACACATCCATAGACACAAACTGTGATAAGGGAGACCATCTGAGGGGACACAGATGGCCTCCTGGACCCACAGGAATATATCAATATTTAAATATACATACATATTTATAAATATAACATATTTTTTAAAAATAAATAAATAAAATAAAAAATAAATATATATATATATATATATATATATATATATATATATATATATATATATATATATATATATATATATATATATATATGTGTGTGTATATCACGAAAATGAACACGTGATTAAGAATGTGACAATGTCAGACAACGGAGGAAAATGAAACAGGAATTTCCTTGAGTACTTTCGTATATTAAATACATCTTCAGAAGGAATCTTCTTTCTGAAGATGTATTTAATATACGAAAGTACTTAAGGAAATTCCTGTTTCATTTTCCTCCGTGGTCTGACATTGTCATATATATATATATATATATATATATATATATATATATATATATATATATATATATATATATATATATATATATATATGTCGTACCTAGTAGCCAGAACGCACTTCTCAGCCTACTATGCAAGGCCCGATTTTCCTAATAAGCCAAGTTTTCCTGAATTAATATATTTTCTCTAATTTTTTTCTTATGAAATGATAAAACTGCTCATTTCATTATGTATGAGTTAAGTTCTTTTCATTTGAGTTAAAACTAATGTAGATATATAACCGAACCTAACCAACCCTAAAATGGTTAACATAAATTGATTGGAATATGTATGTGGACGCTCAGTTAGTGTTACTGTAATTTATATGGTTAACGTTTGAATGACATAGTTTCCCCTCATTGTCACATTTTTTGTTACTATTTCGCTGTTCATTCTCACTCTCTCTGAATCCCGTGGACTAATTGTGCTCACGAGTGTTTGTTTAAGGTACGGTAACCATAGGCTTTTCACACAATAATTTGCAACTATTTAAGAAGAAACATTTCTGAAGATTATCTAAGTTTCTAATAAATATTCTTTTTCCTAACATACAAGTCCATCACACAGTACCTAACTTCAGTCAGAAACACTTTTCTTACTTTATCTCGCAACGTCTTTTGCATATATATCCTATCTTAAAAAAATAACAATTTTAATTCATAACTGGCAACCCCCCTCCCCTCCAGAGCTTTCAAGGCCACCAAACATCATTCCTTTCCCTTAACCTCTCCCAAAATATCTTTTGCACCAATACACAAACTAGGGGGCTTTATTGCTGAGTGGACGTCGCTCCCGACTCGTAATCCTAGCTCATTCGATCCCCCGGTGATGGCACAAACGGAAATCAGCAGAGTTTCTATCATTCTGATGCCCTCTGTTACTTAGCAGTAAATATGTAAATGAGCGTTAGACAGCTGTTGCGAGCTGCTTCCTGGGTGTGTGTGTGGAATTTTTTTTTATTAGTTATTAATAATTGATTGATTGGCAGTTGAGAGGCGGGCCGAAAGAGCAGAGCTCAACCCTCGCAAGCACCACTAGGTGAACACAACTAGATAAATACTAACAAACCACGATCTCGTACAATCCACTACACACACAACCCAGCCTCCCCCCCAACTCTCTAAATCACTCTACCTAAGTCATTAAAAAATTAAAACAAATCAATTAATACACCAAAAATACTAACTATAAATAAAGGAACCAAATTTGAGACATACAGCGACTCCAGCGTGGTCTAGTCGGAAGAGAACGTGTTCTCATGTGGATAGATTGCGATCGAGCCTGTCGGAACGGGTGTGTAACTGCAGGGCACAAATATTTGTGTGTCCCCTCCTGTAGCTGCCTCTGTTTCGACAGGTTTCCTGGATAGCTAGAATTGACCTGGCCCTTGGAAAGTGGGGAAGGGGTGAAATCCGTTGGGCCCACGGATTGATACCTTGGATCCATGGACTTAGGGCAGGTCTAATCACCTGGGATTCGAACCCACGGTGGGAATAAGGGAGGAGATATGGGGAGGGGAAGGGGAAGGATGTTTCCTGGAACCAAACCTCACATAAACCCGGACACTCACACACACACACCCTCACCCGAACACTCACAGGGGCACTCACACTCACACACACCCATAGACTGTGATAAGGGAGACCATCTGAGGGGACACAGATGGCCTCGTGGACCCACAGGCATAACCGGACACACACGCAACCGAACTCTCACACACTCACACGGACACTCACAGGGATAAACACACACACAGACACACATCCATAGACACAAACTGTGATAAGGGAGACCATCTGAGGGGACACAGATGGCCTCCTGGACCCACAGGAATATATCAATATTTAAATATACATACATATTTATAAATATAACATATTTTTTAAAAATAAATAAATAAAATAAAAAATAAATATATATATATATATATATATATATATATATATATATATATATATATATATATATATATATATATGTGTGTGTGTATATCACGAAAATGAACACGTGATTAAGATTGTGACAATGTCAGCCAACGGAGGAAAATGAAACAGGAATTTCCTTGAGTACTTTCGTATATTAAATACATCTTCAGAAGGAATCTTCTTTCTGAAGATGTATTTAATATACGAAAGTACTTAAGGAAATTCCTGTTTCATTTTCCTCCGGGGTCTGACATTGTCATATATATATATATATATATATATATATATATATATATATATATATATATATATATATATATATATATATATATATATATATGTCGTACCTAGTAGCCAGAACGCACTTCTCAGCCTACTATGCAAGGCCCGATTTTCCTAATAAGCCAAGTTTTCCTGAATTAATATATTTTCTCTAATTTTTTTCTTATGAAATGATAAAACTGCTCATTTCATTATGTATGAGTTAAGTTCTTTTCATTTGAGTTAAAACTAATGTAGATATATAACCGAACCTAACCAACCCTAAAATGGTTAACATAAATTGATTGGAATATGTATGTGGACGCTCAGTTAGTGTTACTGTAATTTATATGGTTAACGTTTGAATGACATAGTTTCCCCTCATTGTCACATTTTTTGTTACTATTTCGCTGTTCATTCTCACTCTCTCTGAATCCCGTGGACTAATTGTGCTCACGAGTGTTTGTTTAAGGTACGGTAACCATAGGCTTTTCACACAATAATTTGCAACTATTTAAGAAGAAACATTTCTGAAGATTATCTAAGTTTCTAATAAATATTCTTTTTCCTAACATACAAGTCAATCACACAGTACCTAACTTCAGTCAGAAACACTTTTCTTACTTTATCTCGCAACGTCTTTTACATATATATCCTATCTTAAAAAAATAACAATTTTAATTCATAACTGGCAACCCCCCTCCCCTCCAGAGCTTTCAAGGCCACCAAACATCATTCCTTTCCCTTAACCTAGTTTAACCTGATTAGACCTAGCAGGTCTAATCACCTGGGATTCGAACCCACGGTGGGAATAAGGGAGGAGATATGGGGAGGGGAAGGGGAAGGATGTTTCCTGGAACCAAACCTCACATAAACCCGGACACTCACACACACACACCCTCACCCGAACACTCACAGGGGCACTCACACTCACACACACCCATAGACTGTGATAAGGGAGACCATCTGAGGGGACACAGATGGCCTCGTGGACCCACAGGCATAACCGGACACACACGCAACCGAACTCTCACACACTCACACGGACACTCACAGGGATAAACACACACACAGACACACATCCATAGACACAAACTGTGATAAGGGAGACCATCTGAGGGGACACAGATGGCCTCCTGGACCCACAGGAATATATCAATATTTAAATATACATACATATTTATAAATATAACATATTTTTTAAAAATAAATAAATAAAATAAAAAATAAATATATATATATATATATATATATATATATATATATATATATATATATATATATATATATATATGTGTGTGTATATCACGAAAATGAACACGTGATTAAGAATGTGACAATGTCAGACAACGGAGGAAAATGAAACAGGAATTTCCTTGAGTACTTTCGTATATTAAATACATCTTCAGAAGGAATCTTCTTTCTGAAGATGTATTTAATATACGAAAGTACTTAAGGAAATTCCTGTTTCATTTTCCTCCGTGGTCTGACATTGTCATATATATATATATATATATATATATATATATATATATATATATATATATATATATATATATATATATATATATATATATATATATGTCGTACCTAGTAGCCAGAACGCACTTCTCAGCCTACTATGCAAGGCCCGATTTTCCTAATAAGCCAAGTTTTCCTGAATTAATATATTTTCTCTAATTTTTTTCTTATGAAATGATAAAACTGCTCATTTCATTATGTATGAGTTAAGTTCTTTTCATTTGAGTTAAAACTAATGTAGATATATAACCGAACCTAACCAACCCTAAAATGGTTAACATAAATTGATTGGAATATGTATGTGGACGCTCAGTTAGTGTTACTGTAATTTATATGGTTAACGTTTGAATGACATAGTTTCCCCTCATTGTCACATTTTTTGTTACTATTTCGCTGTTCATTCTCACTCTCTCTGAATCCCGTGGACTAATTGTGCTCACGAGTGTTTGTTTAAGGTACGGTAACCATAGGCTTTTCACACAATAATTTGCAACTATTTAAGAAGAAACATTTCTGAAGATTATCTAAGTTTCTAATAAATATTCTTTTTCCTAACATACAAGTCCATCACACAGTACCTAACTTCAGTC
This sequence comes from Procambarus clarkii, assembly GCF_040958095.1. Taxonomy (NCBI): domain Eukaryota; kingdom Metazoa; phylum Arthropoda; class Malacostraca; order Decapoda; family Cambaridae; genus Procambarus; species Procambarus clarkii. Next base: position 96,710 of record NW_027189259.1, read on the forward strand.
AGAAACACTTTTCTTACTTTATCTCGCAACGTCTTTTGCATATATATCCTATCTTAAAAAAATAACAATTTTAATTCATAACTGGCAACCCCCCTCCCCTCCAGAGCTTTCAAGGCCACCAAACATCATTCCTTTCCCTTAACCTCTCCCAAAATATCTTTTGCACCAATACACAAACTAGGGGGCTTTATTGCTGAGTGGACGTCGCTCCCGACTCGTAATCCTAGCTCATTCGATCCCCCGGTGATGGCACAAACGGAAATCAGCAGAGTTTCTATCATTCTGATGCCCTCTGTTACTTAGCAGTAAATATGTAAATGAGCGTTAGACAGCTGTTGCGAGCTGCTTCCTGGGTGTGTGTGTGGAATTTTTTTTTATTAGTTATTAATAATTGATTGATTGGCAGTTGAGAGGCGGGCCGAAAGAGCAGAGCTCAACCCTCGCAAGCACCACTAGGTGAACACAACTAGATAAATACTAACAAACCACGATCTCGTACAATCCACTACACACACAACCCAGCCTCCCCCCCAACTCTCTAAATCACTCTACCTAAGTCATTAAAAAATTAAAACAAATCAATTAATACACCAAAAATACTAACTATAAATAAAGGAACCAAATTTGAGACATACAGCGACTCCAGCGTGGTCTAGTCGGAAGAGAACGTGTTCTCATGTGGATAGATTGCGATCGAGCCTGTCGGAACGGGTGTGTAACTGCAGGGCACAAATATTTGTGTGTCCCCTCCTGTAGCTGCCTCTGTTTCGACAGGTTTCCTGGATAGCTAGAATTGACCTGGCCCTTGGAAAGTGGGGAAGGGGTGAAATCCGTTGGGCCCACGGATTGATACCTTGGATCCATGGACTTAGGGCAGGTCTAATCACCTGGGATTCGAACCCACGGTGGGAATAAGGGAGGAGATATGGGGAGGGGAAGGGGAAGGATGTTTCCTGGAACCAAACCTCACATAAACCCGGACACTCACACACACACACCCTCACCCGAACACTCACAGGGGCACTCACACTCACACACACCCATAGACTGTGATAAGGGAGACCATCTGAGGGGACACAGATGGCCTCGTGGACCCACAGGCATAACCGGACACACACGCAACCGAACTCTCACACACTCACACGGACACTCACAGGGATAAACACACACACAGACACACATCCATAGACACAAACTGTGATAAGGGAGACCATCTGAGGGGACACAGATGGCCTCCTGGACCCACAGGAATATATCAATATTTAAATATACATACATATTTATAAATATAACATATTTTTTAAAAATAAATAAATAAAATAAAAAATAAATATATATATATATATATATATATATATATATATATATATATATATATATATATATATATATATGTGTGTGTGTATATCACGAAAATGAACACGTGATTAAGATTGTGACAATGTCAGCCAACGGAGGAAAATGAAACAGGAATTTCCTTGAGTACTTTCGTATATTAAATACATCTTCAGAAGGAATCTTCTTTCTGAAGATGTATTTAATATACGAAAGTACTTAAGGAAATTCCTGTTTCATTTTCCTCCGGGGTCTGACATTGTCATATATATATATATATATATATATATATATATATATATATATATATATATATATATATATATATATATATATATATATGTCGTACCTAGTAGCCAGAACGCACTTCTCAGCCTACTATGCAAGGCCCGATTTTCCTAATAAGCCAAGTTTTCCTGAATTAATATATTTTCTCTAATTTTTTTCTTATGAAATGATAAAACTGCTCATTTCATTATGTATGAGTTAAGTTCTTTTCATTTGAGTTAAAACTAATGTAGATATATAACCGAACCTAACCAACCCTAAAATGGTTAACATAAATTGATTGGAATATGTATGTGGACGCTCAGTTAGTGTTACTGTAATTTATATGGTTAACGTTTGAATGACATAGTTTCCCCTCATTGTCACATTTTTTGTTACTATTTCGCTGTTCATTCTCACTCTCTCTGAATCCCGTGGACTAATTGTGCTCACGAGTGTTTGTTTAAGGTACGGTAACCATAGGCTTTTCACACAATAATTTGCAACTATTTAAGAAGAAACATTTCTGAAGATTATCTAAGTTTCTAATAAATATTCTTTTTCCTAACATACAAGTCAATCACACAGTACCTAACTTCAGTCAGAAACACTTTTCTTACTTTATCTCGCAACGTCTTTTACATATATATCCTATCTTAAAAAAATAACAATTTTAATTCATAACTGGCAACCCCCCTCCCCTCCAGAGCTTTCAAGGCCACCAAACATCATTCCTTTCCCTTAACCTAGTTTAACCTGATTAGACCTAGCAGGTCTAATCACCTGGGATTCGAACCCACGGTGGGAATAAGGGAGGAGATATGGGGAGGGGAAGGGGAAGGATGTTTCCTGGAACCAAACCTCACATAAACCCGGACACTCACACACACACACCCTCACCCGAACACTCACAGGGGCACTCACACTCACACACACCCATAGACTGTGATAAGGGAGACCATCTGAGGGGACACAGATGGCCTCGTGGACCCACAGGCATAACCGGACACACACGCAACCGAACTCTCACACACTCACACGGACACTCACAGGGATAAACACACACACAGACACACATCCATAGACACAAACTGTGATAAGGGAGACCATCTGAGGGGACACAGATGGCCTCCTGGACCCACAGGAATATATCAATATTTAAATATACATACATATTTATAAATATAACATATTTTTTAAAAATAAATAAATAAAATAAAAAATAAATATATATATATATATATATATATATATATATATATATATATATATATATATATATATATATATATATATATATGTGTGTGTATATCACGAAAATGAACACGTGATTAAGAATGTGACAATGTCAGACAACGGAGGAAAATGAAACAGGAATTTCCTTGAGTACTTTCGTATATTAAATACATCTTCAGAAGGAATCTTCTTTCTGAAGATGTATTTAATATACGAAAGTACTTAAGGAAATTCCTGTTTCATTTTCCTCCGTGGTCTGACATTGTCATATATATATATATATATATATATATATATATATATATATATATATATATATATATATATATATATGTCGTACCTAGTAGCCAGAACGCACTTCTCAGCCTACTATGCAAGGCCCGATTTTCCTAATAAGCCAAGTTTTCCTGAATTAATATATTTTCTCTAATTTTTTTCTTATGAAATGATAAAACTGCTCATTTCATTATGTATGAGTTAAGTTCTTTTCATTTGAGTTAAAACTAATGTAGATATATAACCGAACCTAACCAACCCTAAAATGGTTAACATAAATTGATTGGAATATGTATGTGGACGCTCAGTTAGTGTTACTGTAATTTATATGGTTAACGTTTGAATGACATAGTTTCCCCTCATTGTCACATTTTTTGTTACTATTTCGCTGTTCATTCTCACTCTCTCTGAATCCCGTGGACTAATTGTGCTCACGAGTGTTTGTTTAAGGTACGGTAACCATAGGCTTTTCACACAATAATTTGCAACTATTTAAGAAGAAACATTTCTGAAGATTATCTAAGTTTCTAATAAATATTCTTTTTCCTAACATACAAGTCCATCACACAGTACCTAACTTCAGTCAGAAACACTTTTCTTACTTTATCTCGCAACGTCTTTTGCATATATATCCTATCTTAAAAAAATAACAATTTTAATTCATAACTGGCAACCCCCCTCCCCTCCAGAGCTTTCAAGGCCACCAAACATCATTCCTTTCCCTTAACCTCTCCCAAAATATCTTTTGCACCAATACACAAACTAGGGGGCTTTATTGCTGAGTGGACGTCGCTCCCGACTCGTAATCCTAGCTCATTCGATCCCCCGGTGATGGCACAAACGGAAATCAGCAGAGTTTCTATCATTCTGATGCCCTCTGTTACTTAGCAGTAAATATGTAAATGAGCGTTAGACAGCTGTTGCGAGCTGCTTCCTGGGTGTGTGTGTGGAATTTTTTTTTATTAGTTATTAATAATTGATTGATTGGCAGTTGAGAGGCGGGCCGAAAGAGCAGAGCTCAACCCTCGCAAGCACCACTAGGTGAACACAACTAGATAAATACTAACAAACCACGATCTCGTACAATCCACTACACACACAACCCAGCCTCCCCCCCAACTCTCTAAATCACTCTACCTAAGTCATTAAAAAATTAAAACAAATCAATTAATACACCAAAAATACTAACTATAAATAAAGGAACCAAATTTGAGACATACAGCGACTCCAGCGTGGTCTAGTCGGAAGAGAACGTGTTCTCATGTGGATAGATTGCGATCGAGCCTGTCGGAACGGGTGTGTAACTGCAGGGCACAAATATTTGTGTGTCCCCTCCTGTAGCTGCCTCTGTTTCGACAGGTTTCCTGGATAGCTAGAATTGACCTGGCCCTTGGAAAGTGGGGAAGGGGTGAAATCCGTTGGGCCCACGGATTGATACCTTGGATCCATGGACTTAGGGCAGGTCTAATCACCTGGGATTCGAACCCACGGTGGGAATAAGGGAGGAGATATGGGGAGGGGAAGGGGAAGGATGTTTCCTGGAACCAAACCTCACATAAACCCGGACACTCACACACACACACCCTCACCCGAACACTCACAGGGGCACTCACACTCACACACACCCATAGACTGTGATAAGGGAGACCATCTGAGGGGACACAGATGGCCTCGTGGACCCACAGGCATAACCGGACACACACGCAACCGAACTCTCACACACTCACACGGACACTCACAGGGATAAACACACACACAGACACACATCCATAGACACAAACTGTGATAAGGGAGACCATCTGAGGGGACACAGATGGCCTCCTGGACCCACAGGAATATATCAATATTTAAATATACATACATATTTATAAATATAACATATTTTTTAAAAATAAATAAATAAAATAAAAAATAAATATATATATATATATATATATATATATATATATATATATATATATATATATATATATATATATATATATATATATATATATATGTGTGTGTATATCACGAAAATGAACACGTGATTAAGATTGTGACAATGTCAGACAACGGAGGAAAATGAAACAGGAATTTCCTTGAGTACTTTCGTATATTAAATACATCTTCAGAAGGAATCTTCTTTCTGAAGATGTATTTAATATACGAAAGTACTTAAGGAAATTCCTGTTTCATTTTCCTCCGGGGTCTGACATTGTCATATATATATATATATATATATATATATATATATATATATATATATATATATATATATATATATATATATATATATATATATATATATATATATATATGTCGTACCTAGTAGCCAGAACGCACTTCTCAGCCTACTATGCAAGGCCCGATTTTCCTAATAAGCCAAGTTTTCCTGAATTAATATATTTTCTCTAATTTTTTTCTTATGAAATGATAAAACTGCTCATTTCATTATGTATGAGTTAAGTTCTTTTCATTTGAGTTAAAACTAATGTAGATATATAACCGAACCTAACCAACCCTAAAATGGTTAACATAAATTGATTGGAATATGTATGTGGACGCTCAGTTAGTGTTACTGTAATTTATATGGTTAACGTTTGAATGACATAGTTTCCCCTCATTGTCACATTTTTTGTTACTATTTCGCTGTTCATTCTCACTCTCTCTGAATCCCGTGGACTAATTGTGCTCACGAGTGTTTGTTTAAGGTACGGTAACCATAGGCTTTTCACACAATAATTTGCAACTATTTAAGAAGAAACATTTCTGAAGATTATCTAAGTTTCTAATAAATATTCTTTTTCCTAACATACAAGTCAATCACACAGTACCTAACTTCAGTCAGAAACACTTTTCTTACTTTATCTCGCAACGTCTTTTGCATATATATCCTATCTTAAAAAAATAACAATTTTAATTCATAACTGGCAACCCCCCTCCCCTCCAGAGCTTTCAAGGCCACCAAACATCATTCCTTTCCCTTAACCTCTCCCAAATTATCTTTTGCACCAATACACAAACTAGGGGGCTTTATTGCTGAGTGGACGTCGCTCCCGACTCGTAATCCTAGCTCATTCGATCCCCCGGTGATGGCACAAACGGAAATCAGCAGAGTTTCTATCATTCTGATGCCCTCTGTTACTTAGCAGTAAATATGTAAATGAGCGTTAGACAGCTGTTGCGGGCTGCTTCCTGGGTGTGTGTGTGGAATTTTTTTTTATTAGTTATTAATAATTGATTGATTGGCAGTTGAGAGGCGGGCCGAAAGAGCAGAGCTCAACCCTCGCAAGCACAACTAGGTGAACACAACTAGATAAATACTAACAAACCACGATCTCGTACAATCCACTACACACACAACCCAGCCTCCCCCCCAACTCCCTAAATCACTCTACCTAAGTCATTAAAAAATTAAAACAAATCAATTAATACACCAAAAATACTAACTATAAATAAAGGAACCAAATTTGAGACATACAGCGACTCCAGCGTCGTCTAGTCGGAAGAGAACGTGTTCTCATGTGGATAGATTGCGATCGAGCCTGTCGGAACGGGTGTGTAACTGCAGGGCACAAATATTTGTGTGTCCCCTCCTGTAGCTGCCTCTGTTTCGACAGGTTTCCTGGATAGCTAGAATTGACCTGGCCCTTGGAAAGTGGGGAAGGGGTGAAATCCGTTGGGCCCACGGATGGATACCTTGGATCCATGGACTTAGGGCAGGTCTAATCACCTGGGATTCGAACCCACGGTGGGAATAAGGGAGGAGATATGGGGAGGGGAAGGGGAAGGATGTTTCCTGGAACCAAACCTCACATAAACCCGGACACTCACACACACACACACCCTCACCCGAACACTCACAGGGGCACTCACACTCACACACACCCATAGACTGTGATAAGGGAGACCATCTGAGGGGACACAGATGGCCTCGTGGACCCACAGGCATAACCGGACACACACGCAACCGGACTCTCACACACTCACACGGACACTCACAGGGATAAACACACACACAGACACACATCCATAGACACAAACTGTGATAAGGGAGACCATCTGAGGGGACACAGATGGCCTCCTGGACCCACAGGTATATATCAATATTTAAATATACATACATATTTATAAATATAACATATTTTTAAAAAATAAATAAATAAAATAAAAAATAAATATATATATATATATATATATATATATATATATATATATATATATATATATATATATATATATATATATATGTGTGTGTGTGTATATCACGAAAATGAACACGTGATTAGGAATGTGACAATGTCAGACCACGGAGGAAAATGAAACAGGAATTTCCTTGAGTACTTTCGTATATTAAATACATCTTCAGAAGGAATCTTCTTTCTGAAGATGTATTTAATATACGAATGTACTTAAGGAAATTCCTGTTTCATTTTCCTCCGTGGTCTGACATTGTCATATATATATATATATATATATATATATATATATATATATATATATATATATATATATATATATATATATATATATATATATATATATATATATATATATATATATATATATATATATATATGTCGTACCTAGTAGCCAGAACGCACTTCTCAGCCTAATATGCAAGGCCTGATTTGCCTAATAAGCCAAGTTTTCATGAATTAATGTGTTTTCGACTACCTAACCTACCTAACCTAACCTAACCTAACTTTTTTGGCTACCTAACCTAACCTAACCTATAAAGATAGGTTAGGTTAGGTTAGGTAGGGTTGGTTAGGTTCGGTCATATATCTACGTTAATTTTAACTCCAATAAAAAAAAATTGACCTCATACATAATGAAATGAGTAGCTTTATCATTTCATAAGAAAACAATTAGAGAAACTATATTAATTCAGGAAAACTTGGCTTATTAGGCAAATCGGGCCATGCATAGTAAGCTGAGAAGTGCGTTCTGGCTACTCGGTACGACATATATATATATATGTCGTATCTAGTAGCCAGAATGCACTTTTCGGCCTACTATGCAAGGCCCGATTTGCCAAATAAGCCAAGTTTTCCTGAATTAATATATTTTCTCTAATTTTTTTCTAATGAAATGATAAAGCTACCCATTTCATTATGTATGAGGTTAATTTTTTTTATTGGCGTTAAAATTAACGTAGATATATGGCTGAACCTAACCAACCCTACCTGACCTAACCTAGCCTATCTTTATAGGTTAGGTTAGGTTAGGTAGCCGAAAAAGTTAGGTTAGGTTAGGTTAGGTAGGTTAGGTAGTCGAAAAACAATTAATTCATGAAAACTTGGCTTATTAGGCAAATCGGGCCTTGCATAGTAGGCTGAGAAGTGTGTTCTGGCTACTAGGTACGACATATATATATATATATATATATATATATATATATATATATATATATATATATATATATATATATATATATATATATATATATATATATATATATATATATATATATATATATATATATATATATATATATATATATATATGGCAATGTCAGACCATGGAGGAAAATGAAATAGGAATTTCCATAAGTACTTTCGTATATATATATATATATATATATATATATATATGTCGTACCTAGTAGCCAGAACGCACTTTTTGGCCTACTATTCAAGGCCCGATTTGCCTAATTAGCCAAGTTTTCCTGAATTAATACATTTTCTCTAATTTTTTTCTTATGAAATGATAAAGCTACCCATTTCATTATGTATGAGGTCAATTTGTTTTTATTGGAGTTAAAATTAACGTAGATATATGACCGAACCTAACCAACCCTACCTAACCTAACCTAACCTATCTTTATAGGTTAGGTTAGGTTAGGTAGCCGAAAAAGTTAGGTTAGGTTAGGTTAGGTAGGTTAGGATGTCGAAAAACAATTAATTCATGAAAACTTGGCTTATTAGGCAAATCGGGCCTTGCATAGTAGGCAAAGAAGTGCGTTCTGGCTAATAGGTACGACATATATATATATATATATATATATATATATATATATATATATATATGTCGTACCTAGTAGCCAGAACTCACTTCTCAGCCTACTATTCAAGGCCCGATTTGCCTAATAAGCCAAGTTTTCCTGAATTAATATATTTACTATAATTTTTTTCTTATGAAATGATAAAGCTACCCTTTTCACTATGTATGAGGTCAATTTTTTTTATTGGAGTTAAAATTAACGTAGATATATGACCGAACCTAACCAACCCTACCTAACCTAACCTAACCTATATATATAGGTAAGGTTAGGTTAGGTAGCCAAAAAAAGCTAGGATAGGTTAGGCTAGGTAGACGAAAAAACATTAATTCATGAAAACTTGGCTTATTAGGCAAATTGGGCCTTGCATATTAGGCTGAGAAGTGAGTTCTGGCTACTAGGTACGACATACATATATATATATATATATATTTGTCGTACCTAGTAGCCGAAACGCACTTCTCAGCCTACTATGCAAGGCCCGATTTGCCTAAGAAGCCAAGTTTTCCTGAATTAATATATTTTCTCTAATTTTTTTCTTATGAAATGATAAAACTGTTCATTTCATTATGTATGAGTTAAGTTCTTTTCATTTGAGTTAAAACTAATGTAGATATATAACCGAACCTAACCAACCCTAAAATGGTTAACATAAATTGATTGGAATATATATGTGGACGCTCAGTTAGTGTTACTGTAATTTATATGGTTAACGTTTGAATGACATAGTTTCCCCTCATTGTCACATTTTTTGTTACTATTTCGCTGTTCATTCTCACTCTCTCTGAATCCCGTGGACTAATTGTGCTCACGAGTGTTTGTTTAAGGTACAGTAACCATAGGCTTTTCACACAATAATTTGCAACTATTTGCGAAGAAACATTTCTAAAGATTATCGAAGTTTCTAATAAATATTCTTTTTCCTAACATACAAGTCAATCACACAGTACCTAACTTCAGTCAGAAACACTTTTCTTACTATATCTCGCAACGTCTTTTGCATATATATCCTATCTTAAAAAAATAACAATTTTAATTCATAACTGGCAACCCCCCTCCCCTCCAGAGCTTTCAAGGCCACCAAACATCATTCCTTTCCCTTAACCTCTCCCAAATTATCTTTTGCACCAATACACAAACTAGGGGGCTTTATTGCTGAGTGGACGTCGCTCCCGACTCGTAATCCTAGCTCATTCGATCCCCTGGTGATGGCACAAACGGAAATCAGCAGAGTTTCTATCATTCTGATGCCCTCTGTTACTTAGCAGTAAATATGTAAATGAGCGTTAGACAGCTGTTGCGGGCTGCTTCCTGGGTGTGTGTGTGGAATTTTTTTTTATTAGTTATTAATAATTGATTGATTGGCAGTTGAGAGGCGGGCCGAAAGAGCAGAGCTCAACCCTCGCAAGCACAACTAGGTGAACACAACTAGATAAATACTAACAAACCACGATCTCGTACAATCCACTACACACACAACCCAGCCTCCCCCCCAACTCCCTAAATCACTCTACCTAAGTCATTAAAAAATTAAAACAAATCAATTAATACACCAAAAATACTAACTATAAATAAAGGAACCAAATTTGAGACATACAGCGACTCCAGCGTGGTCTAGTCGGAAGAGAACGTGTTCTCATCTGGATAGATTGCGATCGAGCCTGTCGGAACGGGTGTGTAACTGCAGGGCACAAATATTTGTGTGTCCCCTCCTGTAGCTGCCTCTGTTTCGACAGGTTTCCTGGATAGCTAGAATTGACCTGGCCCTTGGAAAGTGGGGAAGGGGTGAAATCCGTTGGGCCCACGGATGGATACCTTGGATCCATGGACTTAGGGCAGGTCTAATCACCTGGGATTCGAACCCACGGTGGGAATAAGGGAGGAGATATGGGGAGGGGAAGGGGAAGGATGTTTCCTGGAACCAAACCTCACATAAACCCGGACACTCACACACACACACCCTCACCCGAACACTCACAGGGGCACTCACACTCACACACACCCATAGACTGTGATAAGGGAGACCATCTGAGGGGACACAGATGGCCTCGTGGACCCACAGGCATAACCGGACACACACGCAACCGAACTCTCACACACTCACACGGACACTCACAGGGATAAACACACACACAGACACACATCCATAGACACAAACTGTGATAAGGGAGACCATCTGAGGGGACACAGATGGCCTCCTGGACCCACAGGAATATATCAATATTTAAATATACATACATATTTATAAATATAACATATTTTTAAAAAATAAATAAATGAAATAAAAAATAAATATATATATATATATATATATATATATATATATATATATATATATATATATATATATATATGTGTGTGTGTGTATATCACGAAAATGAACACGTGATTAGGAATGTGACAATGTCAGACCACGGAGGAAAATGAAACAGGAATTTCCTTGAGTACTTTCGTATATTAAATACATCTTCAGAAGGAATCTTCTTTCTGAAGATGTATTTAATATACGAAAGTACTTAAGGAAATTCCTGTTTCATTTTCCTCCGTGGTCTGACATTGTCATATATATATATATATATATATATATATATATATATATATATATATATATATATATATATATATATATATATATATATATATATATATATATATATATATATATATATGTCGTACCTAGTAGCCAGAACGCACTTCTCAGCCTAATATGCAAGGCCTGATTTGCCTAATAAGCCAAGTTTTCATGAATTAATGTGTTTTCGACTACCTAACCTACCTAACCTAACCTAACCTAACTTTTTTGGCTACCTAACCTAACCTAACCTATAAAGATAGGTTAGGTTAGGTTAGGTAGGGTTGGTTAGGTTCGGTCATATATCTACGTTAATTTTAACTCCAATAAAAAAAAATTGACCTCATACATAATGAAATGAGTAGCTTTATCATTTCATAAGAAAACAATTAGAGAAACTATATTAATTCAGGAAAACTTGGCTTATTAGGCAAATCGGGCCATGCATAGTAAGCTGAGAAGTGCGTTCTGGCTACTCGGTACGACATATATATATATATGTCGTATCTAGTAGCCAGAATGCACTTTTCGGCCTACTATGCAAGGCCCGATTTGCCAAATAAGCCAAGTTTTCCTGAATTAATATATTTTCTCTAATTTTTTTCTAATGAAATGATAAAGCTACCCATTTCATTATGTATGAGGTTAATTTTTTTTATTGGCGTTAAAATTAACGTAGATATATGGCTGAACCTAACCAACCCTACCTGACCTAACCTAGCCTATCTTTATAGGTTAGGTTAGGTTAGGTAGCCGAAAAAGTTAGGTTAGGTTAGGTTAGGTAGGTTAGGTAGTCGAAAAACAATTAATTCATGAAAACTTGGCTTATTAGGCAAATCGGGCCTTGCATAGTAGGCTGAGAAGTGTGTTCTGGCTACTAGGTACGACATATATATATATATATATATATATATATATATATATATATATATATATATATATATATATATATATATATATATATATATATATATATATATATATATATATATATATATATATATATATATATATATATGTCGTACCTAATAGCCAGAACGCACTTCTCAGCCTACTATTCAAGGCCCGATTTGCCTAATAAGCCAAGTTTTCATGAATTAATGTTTTTTCGTCTACCTAACCTACCTAACCTAACCTAACCTAGCTTTTTTTGGCTACCTAACCTAACCTTACCTATAAATATAGGTTAGGTTAGGTTAGGTAGGGTTGGTTAGGTTCGGTCATATATCTACGTTAATTTTAACTCCAATAAAAAAAAATTGACCTCATACATAGAGAAAAGGGTTGCTTTATCATTTCATAAGAAAAAAATTATAGTAAATATATTAATTCAGGAAAACTTGGCTTATTAGGCAAATCTGGCCTTGAATAGTAGGCTGAGAAGTGAGTTCTGGCTACTAGGTACGACATATATATATATGGCAATGTCAGACCATGGAGGAAAATGAAATAGGAATTTCCATAAGTACTTTCGTATATATATATATATATATATATATATATATATATATATATATATATATATATATATATATATATATATATATATATGTCGTACCTAGTAGCCAGAACTCACTTCTCAGCCTACTATTCAAGGCCCGATTTGCCTAATAAGCCAAGTTTTCCTGAATTAATATATTTACTATAATTTTTTTCTTATGAAATGATAAAGCTACCCTTTTCACTATGTATGAGGTCAATTTTTTTTATTGGAGTTAAAATTAACGTAGATATATGACCGAACCTAACCAACCCTACCTAACCTAACCTAACCTATATATATAGGTAAGGTTAGGTTAGGTAGCCAAAAAAAGCTAGGATAGGTTAGGCTAGGTAGACGAAAAAACATTAATTCATGAAAACTTGGCTTATTAGGCAAATTGGGCCTTGCATATTAGGCTGAGAAGTGAGTTCTGGCTACTAGGTACGACATACATATATATATATATATATATATTTGTCGTACCTAGTAGCCGAAACGCACTTCTCAGCCTACTATGCAAGGCCCGATTTGCCTAATAAGCCAAGTTTTCCTGAATTAATATATTTTCTCTAATTTTTTTCTTATGAAATGATAAAACTGTTCATTTCATTATGTATGAGTTAAGTTCTTTTCATTTGAGTTAAAACTAATGTAGATATATAACCGAACCTAACCAACCCTAAAATGGTTAACATAAATTGATTGGAATATATATGTGGACGCTCAGTTAGTGTTACTGTAATTTATATGGTTAACGTTTGAATGACATAGTTTCCCCTCATTGTCACATTTTTTGTTACTATTTCGCTGTTCATTCTCACTCTCTCTGAATCCCGTGGACTAATTGTGCTCACGAGTGTTTGTTTAAGGTACAGTAACCATAGGCTTTTCACACAATAATTTGCAACTATTTGCGAAGAAACATTTCTAAAGATTATCGAAGTTTCTAATAAATATTCTTTTTCCTAACATACAAGTCAATCACACAGTACCTAACTTCAGTCAGAAACACTTTTCTTACTATATCTCGCAACGTCTTTTGCATATATATCCTATCTTAAAAAAATAACAATTTTAATTCATAACTGGCAACTCCCCTCCCTTCCAGAGCTTTTAAGGCCACCAAACGTCATTCCTTTCCCTTAACCTCTCCCAAATTATCTTTTGCACTAATACACAAACTAGGGGGCTTTATTGCTGAGTGGACGTCGCTCCCGACTCGTAATCCTAGCTCATTCGTTCCCCCGGTGATGGCACCAACGGAAATCAGCAGAGTTTCTATCATTCTGATGCCCTCTGTTACTTAGCAGTAAATATGTAAATGAGCGTTAGACAGCTGTTGCGGGCTGCTTCCTGGGTGTGTGTGTGTGTCTGTGTGTTTGGAATTTTTTTTTATTAGTTATTAATAATTGATTGATTTTCAGTTGAGAGGCGGGCCGAAAGAGCAGAGCTCAACCCTCGCAAGCACAACTAGGTGAACACAACTAGATAAATACTAACAAACCACGATCTCGTACAATCCACTACACACACAACCCGACCTCCCCGCCAACTCCCTAAATCACTCTACCTAAGTCATTAAAATTTTTTAAACAAATCAATTAATACACCAAAAATACTAACTATAAATAAAGGAACCAAATTTGGGACATACAGCGACTCCAGCGTGGTCTAGTCGGAAGAGAACGTGTTCTCATCTGGATAGATTGCGATCGAGCCTGTCGGAACGGGTGTGTAACTGCAGGGCACAAATATTTGTGTGTCCCCTCCTGTAGCTGCCTCTGTTTCGACAGGTTTCCTGGATAGCTGGAATTGACCTGGCCCTTGGAAAGTGAGGAAGGGGTGAAATCCGTTGGGCCCACGGATGGATACCTTGGATCCATGGACTTACGGCAGGTTTAATCACCTGGGATTCGAACCCACGGTGGGAATAAGGGAGGAGATATGGGGAGGGCAAGGGGAAGGATGTTTCCTGGAACCAAACCTCACACAAACCCGGACACTCACACACACACACACCCTCACCCGAACACTCACAGGGGCACTCACACACACCCATAGACTGTGATAAGGGAGACCATCTGAGGGGACACAGATGGCCTCGTGGACCCACAGGCATAACCGGACACACACTCACACGGACACTCACAGGGATAAACACACACACAGACACACATCCATAGACACAAACTGTGAGAAGGGAGACCATCTGAGGGGACACAGATGGCCTCCTGGACCCTCAGGTATATATCAATATTTAAATATACATACATATTTATAAATATAACATATTTTTAAAAAATAAATAAATAAAATAAAAAATAAATATATATATATGTATATATATATAAATATATATATATATAAATATATATATATATATATATATATATATATATATATATATATATATATATATATATATATATATATATATATATATTATTAAATATGACCGAAAAAGTAAGATTAATAATTCTATCACGAATTTTCTCAATCTTTCGTACATTACGCTTCACTGTTGGAGGTAAATCAAAAATCACTTCTCCAAAATTCATTTTTATTTCTAGTCTGACGCGACACGGGCGCGTTTCGTAAAACTTATTACATTTTCAAAGACTTCACAAATACACAACTGATTAGAACTTACGTATCTCTGCTATTATATCTACATTTGAGTGAGGTGGGAGGGATGACTTGGCATATAGTGATGTGGCATTAACACAAGACAGAACATGAGGGGATATTAATAGGGTATTAAAAGTATCAACACAAGACAGAACACGAAACAATGGGTATTGAATAGAAGTGTTTGTAGAAAGCCTATTGGTCCATATTTCTTGATGCTTCTATATTGGAGCGGAGTCTTGAGGTGGGTAGAATATAGTTGTGCAATAATTGGCTGTTGATTGCTGGTGTTGACTTCTTGATGTGTAGTGCCTCGCAAACGTCAAGCCGCCTGCTATCGCTGTATCTATCGATGATTTCTGTGTTGTTTACTAGGATTTCTCTGGCGATGGTTTGGTTATGGGAAGAGATTATATGTTCCTTAATGGAGCCCTATTAAGGAATGGAGTTCCTTAATCTCTTCCCACAACCAAACCATCGCCAGAGAAATCCTAGTAAACAACACAGAAATCATCGATAGATACAGCGATAGCAGGCGGCTTGACGTTTGCGAGGCACTACACATCAAGAAGTCAACACCAGCAATCAACAGCCAATTATTGCACAACTATATTCTACCCACCTCAAGACTCCGCTCCAATATAGAAGCATCAAGAAATATGGACCAATAGGCTTTCTACAAACACTTCTATTCAATACCCATTGTTTCGTGTTCTGTCTTGTGTTGATACTTTTAATACCCTATTAATATCCCCTCATGTTCTGTCTTGTGTTAATGCCACATCACTATATGCCAAGTCATCCCTCCCACCTCACTCAAATGTAGATATAATAGCAGAGATACGTAAGTTCTAATCAGTTGTGTATTTGTGAAGTCTTTGAAAATGTAATAAGTTTTACGAAACGCGCCCGTGTCGCGTCAGACTAGAAATAAAAATGAATTTTGGAGAAGTGATTTTTGATTTACCTCCAACAGTGAAGCGTAATGTACGAAAGATTGAGAAAATTCGTGTTAGAATTATTAATCTTACTTTTTCGGTCATATTTAATAATATATGTCTACAGGAAAGACTGCTACCAAAATATACTAATATATATATATATATATATATATATATATATATATATATATATATATATATATATATATCTTCCAGTAGCTGGCATAACTAGTATGCTTTAACCCACTACGCCATCAGACCTTACAAAAGAAGTAGATAGTTCGAGATATGTATATCTCAAACATCTCCACCTCCCGAAGGCACCAGATGAGTGAGGGGTCAGTCTGCATTTTTCGTCAAGCCACTGTCAATGTGAGAGAACTCGTGTCCAGCTTATAAGCCTATACTTGCATAAACCACAAGTGAAGATTAACAATCTTTGGACAACACCCACCAGTGGGACTCGAACCCAGAAAGCACAACTACCTTCCAGTAGCTGGCATAACTAGTATGCTTTAACCCACTACGCCATCAGACCTTACAAAAGAAGTAGATAGTTCGAGATATGTATATCTCAAACATCTCCACCTCCCGAAGGCACCAGATGAGTGAGGGGTCAGTCTGCATTTTTCGTCAAGCCACTGTCAATGTGAGAGAACTCGTGTCCAGCTTATAAGCCTATACTTGCATAAACCACAAGTGAAGATTAACAATCTTTGGACAACACCCACCAGTGGGACTCGAACCCAGAAAGCACAACTACCTTCCAGTAGCTGGCATAACTAGTATGCTTTAACCCACTACGCCATCAGACCTTACAAAAGAAGTAGATAGTTCGAGATATGTATATCTCAAACATCTCCACCTCCCGAAGGCACCAGATGAGTGAGGGGTCAGTCTGCATTTTTCGTCAAGCCACTGTCAATGTGAGAGAACTCGTGTCCAGCTTATAAGCCTATACTTGCATAAACCACAAGTGAAGATTAACAATCTTTGGACAACACCCACCAGTGGGACTCGAACCCAGAAAGCACAACTACCTTCCAGTAGCTGGCATAACTAGTATGCTTTAACCCACTACGCCATCAGACCTTACAAAAGAAGTAGATAGTTCGAGATATGTATATCTCAAACATCTCCACCTCCCGAAGGCACCAGATGAGTGAGGGGTCAGTCTGCATTTTTCGTCAAGCCACTGTCAATGTGAGAGAACTCGTGTCCAGCTTATAAGCCTATACTTGCATAAACCACAAGTGAAGATTAACAATCTTTGGACAACACCCACCAGTGGGACTCGAACCCAGAAAGCACAACTACCTTCCAGTAGCTGGCATAACTAGTATGCTTTAACCCACTACGCCATCAGACCTTACAAAAGAAGTAGATAGTTCGAGATATGTATATCTCAAACATCTCCACCTCCCGAAGGCACCAGATGAGTGAGGGGTCAGTCTGCATTTTTCGTCAAGCCACTGTCAATGTGAGAGAACTCGTGTCCAGCTTATAAGCCTATACTTGCATAAACCACAAGTGAAGATTAACAATCTTTGGACAACACCCACCAGTGGGACTCGAACCCAGAAAGCACAACTACCTTCCAGTAGCTGGCATAACTAGTATGCTTTAACCCACTACGCCATCAGACCTTACAAAAGAAGTAGATAGTTCGAGATATGTATATCTCAAACATCTCCACCTCCCGAAGGCACCAGATGAGTGAGGGGTCAGTCTGCATTTTTCGTCAAGCCACTGTCAATGTGAGAGAACTCGTGTCCAGCTTATAAGCCTATACTTGCATAAACCACAAGTGAAGATTAACAATCTTTGGACAACACCCACCAGTGGGACTCGAACCCAGAAAGCACAACTACCTTCCAGTAGCTGGCATAACTAGTATGCTTTAACCCACTACGCCATCAGACCTTACAAAAGAAGTAGATAGTTCGAGATATGTATATCTCAAACATCTCCACCTCCCGAAGGCACCAGATGAGTGAGGGGTCAGTCTGCATTTTTCGTCAAGCCACTGTCAATGTGAGAGAACTCGTGTCCAGCTTATAAGCCTATACTTGCATAAACCACAAGTGAAGATTAACAATCTTTGGACAACACCCACCAGTGGGACTCGAACCCAGAAAGCACAACTACCTTCCAGTAGCTGGCATAACTAGTATGCTTTAACCCACTACGCCATCAGACCTTACAAAAGAAGTAGATAGTTCGAGATATGTATATCTCAAACATCTCCACCTCCCGAAGGCACCAGATGAGTGAGGGGTCAGTCTGCATTTTTCGTCAAGCCACTGTCAATGTGAGAGAACTCGTGTCCAGCTTATAAGCCTATACTTGCATAAACCACAAGTGAAGATTAACAATCTTTGGACAACACCCACCAGTGGGACTCGAACCCAGAAAGCACAACTACCTTCCAGTAGCTGGCATAACTAGTATGCTTTAACCCACTACGCCATCAGACCTTACAAAAGAAGTAGATAGTTCGAGATATGTATATCTCAAACATCTCCACCTCCCGAAGGCACCAGATGAGTGAGGGGTCAGTCTGCATTTTTCGTCAAGCCACTGTCAATGTGAGAGAACTCGTGTCCAGCTTATAAGCCTATACTTGCATAAACCACAAGTGAAGATTAACAATCTTTGGACAACACCCACCAGTGGGACTCGAACCCAGAAAGCACAACTACCTTCCAGTAGCTGGCATAACTAGTATGCTTTAACCCACTACGCCATCAGACCTTACAAAAGAAGTAGATAGTTCGAGATATGTATATCTCAAACATCTCCACCTCCCGAAGGCACCAGATGAGTGAGGGGTCAGTCTGCATTTTTCGTCAAGCCACTGTCAATGTGAGAGAACTCGTGTCCAGCTTATAAGCCTATACTTGCATAAACCACAAGTGAAGATTAACAATCTTTGGACAACACCCACCAGTGGGACTCGAACCCAGAAAGCACAACTACCTTCCAGTAGCTGGCATAACTAGTATGCTTTAACCCACTACGCCATCAGACCTTACAAAAGAAGTAGATAGTTCGAGATATGTATATCTCAAACATCTCCACCTCCCGAAGGCACCAGATGAGTGAGGGGTCAGTCTGCATTTTTCGTCAAGCCACTGTCAATGTGAGAGAACTCGTGTCCAGCTTATAAGCCTATACTTGCATAAACCACAAGTGAAGATTAACAATCTTTGGACAACACCCACCAGTGGGACTCGAACCCAGAAAGCACAACTACCTTCCAGTAGCTGGCATAACTAGTATGCTTTAACCCACTACGCCATCAGACCTTACAAAAGAAGTAGATAGTTCGAGATATGTATATCTCAAACATCTCCACCTCCCGAAGGCACCAGAAGGCATCTGGTGCCTTCGGGAGGTGGAGATGTTTGAGATATACATATCTCGAACTATCTACTTCTTTTGTAAGGTCTGATGGCGTAGTGGGTTAAAGCATACTAGTTATGCCAGCTACTGGAAGGTAGTTGTGCTTTCTGGGTTCGAGTCCCACTGGTGGGTGTTGTCCAAAGATTGTTAATCTTCACTTGTGGTTTATGCAAGTATAGGCTTATAAGCTGGACACGAGTTCTCTCACATTGACAGTGGCTTGACGAAAAATGCAGACTGACCCCTCACTCATCTGGTGCCTTCGGGAGGTGGAGATGTTTGAGATATACATATCTCGAACTATCTACTTCTTTTGTAAGGTCTGATGGCGTAGTGGGTTAAAGCATACTAGTTATGCCAGCTACTGGAAGGTAGTTGTGCTTTCTGGGTTCGAGTCCCACTGGTGGGTGTTGTCCAAAGATTGTTAATCTTCACTTGTGGTTTATGCAAGTATAGGCTTATAAGCTGGACACGAGTTCTCTCACATTGACAGTGGCTTGACGAAAAATGCAGACTGACCCCTCACTCATCTGGTGCCTTCGGGAGGTGGAGATGTTTGAGATATACATATCTCGAACTATCTACTTCTTTTGTAAGGTCTGATGGCGTAGTGGGTTAAAGCATACTAGTTATGCCAGCTACTGGAAGGTAGTTGTGCTTTCTGGGTTCGAGTCCCACTGGTGGGTGTTGTCCAAAGATTGTTAATCTTCACTTGTGGTTTATGCAAGTATAGGCTTATAAGCTGGACACGAGTTCTCTCACATTGACAGTGGCTTGACGAAAAATGCAGACTGACCCCTCACTCATCTGGTGCCTTCGGGAGGTGGAGATGTTTGAGATATACATATCTCGAACTATCTACTTCTTTTGTAAGGTCTGATGGCGTAGTGGGTTAAAGCATACTAGTTATGCCAGCTACTGGAAGGTAGTTGTGCTTTCTGGGTTCGAGTCCCACTGGTGGGTGTTGTCCAAAGATTGTTAATCTTCACTTGTGGTTTATGCAAGTATAGGCTTATAAGCTGGACACGAGTTCTCTCACATTGACAGTGGCTTGACGAAAAATGCAGACTGACCCCTCACTCATCTGGTGCCTTCGGGAGGTGGAGATGTTTGAGATATACATATCTCGAACTATCTACTTCTTTTGTAAGGTCTGATGGCGTAGTGGGTTAAAGCATACTAGTTATGCCAGCTACTGGAAGGTAGTTGTGCTTTCTGGGTTCGAGTCCCACTGGTGGGTGTTGTCCAAAGATTGTTAATCTTCACTTGTGGTTTATGCAAGTATAGGCTTATAAGCTGGACACGAGTTCTCTCACATTGACAGTGGCTTGACGAAAAATGCAGACTGACCCCTCACTCATCTGGTGCCTTCGGGAGGTGGAGATGTTTGAGATATACATATCTCGAACTATCTACTTCTTTTGTAAGGTCTGATGGCGTAGTGGGTTAAAGCATACTAGTTATGCCAGCTACTGGAAGGTAGTTGTGCTTTCTGGGTTCGAGTCCCACTGGTGGGTGTTGTCCAAAGATTGTTAATCTTCACTTGTGGTTTATGCAAGTATAGGCTTATAAGCTGGACACGAGTTCTCTCACATTGACAGTGGCTTGACGAAAAATGCAGACTGACCCCTCACTCATCTGGTGCCTTCGGGAGGTGGAGATGTTTGAGATATACATATCTCGAACTATCTACTTCTTTTGTAAGGTCTGATGGCGTAGTGGGTTAAAGCATACTAGTTATGCCAGCTACTGGAAGGTAGTTGTGCTTTCTGGGTTCGAGTCCCACTGGTGGGTGTTGTCCAAAGATTGTTAATCTTCACTTGTGGTTTATGCAAGTATAGGCTTATAAGCTGGACACGAGTTCTCTCACATTGACAGTGGCTTGACGAAAAATGCAGACTGACCCCTCACTCATCTGGTGCCTTCGGGAGGTGGAGATGTTTGAGATATACATATCTCGAACTATCTACTTCTTTTGTAAGGTCTGATGGCGTAGTGGGTTAAAGCATACTAGTTATGCCAGCTACTGGAAGGTAGTTGTGCTTTCTGGGTTCGAGTCCCACTGGTGGGTGTTGTCCAAAGATTGTTAATCTTCACTTGTGGTTTATGCAAGTATAGGCTTATAAGCTGGACACGAGTTCTCTCACATTGACAGTGGCTTGACGAAAAATGCAGACTGACCCCTCACTCATCTGGTGCCTTCGGGAGGTGGAGATGTTTGAGATATACATATCTCGAACTATCTACTTCTTTTGTAAGGTCTGATGGCGTAGTGGGTTAAAGCATACTAGTTATGCCAGCTACTGGAAGATATATATATATATATATATATATATATATATATATATATATATATATATATATATTAGTATATTTTGGTAGCAGTCTTTCCTGTAGACATATATTATTAAATATGACCGAAAAAGTAAGATTAATAATTCTAACACGAATTTTCTCAATCTTTCGTACATTACGCTTCACTGTTGGAGGTAAATCAAAAATCACTTCTCCAAAATTCATTTTTATTTCTAGTCTGACGCGACACGGGCGCGTTTCGTAAAACTTATTACATTTTCAAAGACTTCACAAATACACAACTGATTAGAACTTACGTATCTCTGCTATTATATCTACATTTGAGTGAGGTGGGAGGGATGACTTGGCATATAGTGATGTGGCATTAACACAAGACAGAACATGAGGGGATATTAATAGGGTATTAAAAGTATCAACACAAGACAGAACACGAAACAATGGGTATTGAATAGAAGTGTTTGTAGAAAGCCTATTGGTCCATATTTCTTGATGCTTCTATATTGGAGCGGAGTCTTGAGGTGGGTAGAATATAGTTGTGCAATAATTGGCTGTTGATTGCTGGTGTTGACTTCTTGATGTGTAGTGCCTCGCAAACGTCAAGCCGCCTGCTATCGCTGTATCTATCGATGATTTCTGTGTTGTTTACTAGGATTTCTCTGGCGATGGTTTGGTTGTGGGAAGAGATTAAGGAACTCCATTCCTTAATAGGGCTCCATTAAGGAACATATAATCTCTTCCCATAACCAAACCATCGCCAGAGAAATCCTAGTAAACAACACAGAAATCATCGATAGATACAGCGATAGCAGGCGGCTTGACGTTTGCGAGGCACTACACATCAAGAAGTCAACACCAGCAATCAACAGCCAATTATTGCACAACTATATTCTACCCACCTCAAGACTCCGCTCCAATATAGAAGCATCAAGAAATATGGACCAATAGGCTTTCTACAAACACTTCTATTCAATACCCATTGTTTCGTGTTCTGTCTTGTGTTGATACTTTTAATACCCTATTAATATCCCCTCATGTTCTGTCTTGTGTTAATGCCACATCACTATATGCCAAGTCATCCCTCCCACCTCACTCAAATGTAGATATAATAGCAGAGATACGTAAGTTCTAATCAGTTGTGTATTTGTGAAGTCTTTGAAAATGTAATAAGTTTTACGAAACGCGCCCGTGTCGCGTCAGACTAGAAATAAAAATGAATTTTGGAGAAGTGATTTTTGATTTACCTCCAACAGTGAAGCGTAATGTACGAAAGATTGAGAAAATTCGTGATAGAATTATTAATCTTACTTTTTCGGTCATATTTAATAATATATATATATATATATATATATATATATATATATATATATATATATATATATATATATTTATATATATATATATTTATATATATATACATATATATATATTTATTTTTTATTTTATTTATTTATTTTTTAAAAATATGTTATATTTATAAATATGTATGTATATTTAAATATTGATATATACCTGAGGGTCCAGGAGGCCATCTGTGTCCCCTCAGATGGTCTCCCTTCTCACAGTTTGTGTCTATGGATGTGTGTCTGTGTGTGTGTTTATCCCTGTGAGTGTCCGTGTGAGTGTGTGTCCGGTTATGCCTGTGGGTCCACGAGGCCATCTGTGTCCCCTCAGATGGTCTCCCTTATCACAGTCTATGGGTGTGTGTGAGTGCCCCTGTGAGTGTTCGGGTGAGGGTGTGTGTGTGTGTGAGTGTCCGGGTTTGTGTGAGGTTTGGTTCCAGGAAACATCCTTCCCCTTGCCCTCCCCATATCTCCTCCCTTATTCCCACCGTGGGTTCGAATCCCAGGTGATTAAACCTGCCGTAAGTCCATGGATCCAAGGTATCCATCCGTGGGCCCAACGGATTTCACCCCTTCCTCACTTTCCAAGGGCCAGGTCAATTCCAGCTATCCAGGAAACCTGTCGAAACAGAGGCAGCTACAGGAGGGGACACACAAATATTTGTGCCCTGCAGTTACACACCCGTTCCGACAGGCTCGATCGCAATCTATCCAGATGAGAACACGTTCTCTTCCGACTAGACCACGCTGGAGTCGCTGTATGTCCCAAATTTGGTTCCTTTATTTATAGTTAGTATTTTTGGTGTATTAATTGATTTGTTTAAACAATTTTAATGACTTAGGTAGAGTGATTTAGGGAGTTGGCGGGGAGGTCGGGTTGTGTGTGTAGTGGATTGTACGAGATCGTGGTTTGTTAGTATTTATCTAGTTGTGTTCACCTAGTTGTGCTTGCGAGGGTTGAGCTCTGCTCTTTCGGCCCGCCTCTCAACTGAAAATCAATCAATTATTAATAACTAATAAAAAAAAATTCCAAACACACAGACACACACACACACCCAGGAAGCAGCCCGCAACAGCTGTCTAACGCTCATTTACATATTTACTGCTAAGTAACAGAGGGCATCAGAATGATAGAAACTCTGCTGATTTCCGTTGGTGCCATCACCGGGGGAACGAATGAGCTAGGATTACGAGTCGGGAGCGACGTCCACTCAGCAATAAAGCCCCCTAGTTTGTGTATTAGTGCAAAAGATAATTTGGGAGAGGTTAAGGGAAAGGAATGACGTTTGGTGGCCTTAAAAGCTCTGGAAGGGAGGGGAGTTGCCAGTTATGAATTAAAATTGTTATTTTTTTAAGATAGGATATATATGCAAAAGACGTTGCGAGATATAGTAAGAAAAGTGTTTCTGACTGAAGTTAGGTACTGTGTGATTGACTTGTATGTTAGGAAAAAGAATATTTATTAGAAACTTCGATAATCTTTAGAAATGTTTCTTCGCAAATAGTTGCAAATTATTGTGTGAAAAGCCTATGGTTACTGTACCTTAAACAAACACTCGTGAGCACAATTAGTCCACGGGATTCAGAGAGAGTGAGAATGAACAGCGAAATAGTAACAAAAAATGTGACAATGAGGGGAAACTATGTCATTCAAACGTTAACCATATAAATTACAGTAACACTAACTGAGCGTCCACATATATATTCCAATCAATTTATGTTAACCATTTTAGGGTTGGTTAGGTTCGGTTATATATCTACATTAGTTTTAACTCAAATGAAAAGAACTTAACTCATACATAATGAAATGAACAGTTTTATCATTTCATAAGAAAAAAATTAGAGAAAATATATTAATTCAGGAAAACTTGGCTTATTAGGCAAATCGGGCCTTGCATAGTAGGCTGAGAAGTGCGTTTCGGCTACTAGGTACGACAAATATATATATATATATATATGTATGTCGTACCTAGTAGCCAGAACTCACTTCTCAGCCTAATATGCAAGGCCCAATTTGCCTAATAAGCCAAGTTTTCATGAATTAATGTTTTTTCGTCTACCTAGCCTAACCTATCCTAGCTTTTTTTGGCTGCCTAACCTAACCTTACCTATATATATAGGTTAGGTTAGGTTAGGTAGGGTTGGTTAGGTTCGGTCATATATCTACGTTAATTTTAACTCCAATAAAAAAAATTGACCTCATACATAGTGAAAAGGGTAGCTTTATCATTTCATAAGAAAAAAATTATAGTAAATATATTAATTCAGGAAAACTTGGCTTATTAGGCAAATCGGGCCTTGAATAGTAGGCTGAGAAGTGAGTTCTGGCTACTAGGTACGACATATATATATATATATATATATATATATATATATATATATATATATATATATATATATATATATATATATTTATATATATATACGAAAGTACTTATGGAAATTCCTATTTCATTTTCCTCCATGGTCTGACATTGCCATATATATATATATATATATATATATATATATATATATATATATATATATATATATATATATATATATATATATATATATATATATATATATATATATATATATATATATATATGTCGTACCTAGTAGCCAGAACACACTTCTCAGCCTACTATGCAAGGCCCGATTTGCCTAATAAGCCAAGTTTTCATGAATTAATTGTTTTTCGACTACCTAACCTACCTAACCTAACCTAACCTAACTTTTTCGGCTACCTAACCTAACCTAACCTATAAAGATAGGCTAGGTTAGGTCAGGTAGGGTTGGTTAGGTTCAGCCATATATCTACGTTAATTTTAACGCCAATAAAAAAAATTAACCTCATACATAATGAAATGGGTAGCTTTATCATTTCATTAGAAAAAAATTAGAGAAAATATATTAATTCAGGAAAACTTGGCTTATTTGGCAAATCAGGCCTTGCATAGTAGGCCGAAAAGTGCATTCTGGCTACTAGATACGACATATATATATATATGTCGTACCGAGTAGCCAGAACGCACTTCTCAGCTTACTATGCATGGCCCGATTTGCCTAATAAGCCAAGTTTTCCTGAATTAATATAGTTTCTCTAATTGTTTTCTTATGAAATGATAAAGCTACTCATTTCATTATGTATGAGGTCAATTTTTTTTTATTGGAGTTAAAATTAACGTAGATATATGACCGAACCTAACCAACCCTACCTAACCTAACCTAACCTATCTTTATAGGTTAGGTTAGGTTAGGTAGCCAAAAAAGTTAGGTTAGGTTAGGTTAGGTAGGTTAGGTAGTCGAAAACACATTAATTCATGAAAACTTGGCTTATTAGGCAAATCAGGCCTTGCATATTAGGCTGAGAAGTGCGTTCTGGCTACTAGGTACGACATATATATATATATATATATATATATATATATATATATATATATATATATATATATATATATATATATATATATATATATATATATATATATATATATATATATATATATATATATGACAATGTCAGACCACGGAGGAAAATGAAACAGGAATTTCCTTAAGTACTTTCGTATATTAAATACATCTTCAGAAAGAAGATTCCTTCTGAAGATGTATTTAATATACGAAAGTACTCAAGGAAATTCCTGTTTCATTTTCCTCCGTGGTCTGACATTGTCACATTCCTAATCACGTGTTCATTTTCGTGATATACACACACACACATATATATATATATATATATATATATATATATATATATATATATATATATATATATATATATATATATATATATATATATATTTATTTTTTATTTCATTTATTTATTTTTTAAAAATATGTTATATTTATAAATATGTATGTATATTTAAATATTGATATATTCCTGTGGGTCCAGGAGGCCATCTGTGTCCCCTCAGATGGTCTCCCTTATCACAGTTTGTGTCTATGGATGTGTGTCTGTGTGTGTGTTTATCCCTGTGAGTGTCCGTGTGAGTGTGTGAGAGTTCGGTTGCGTGTGTGTCCGGTTATGCCTGTGGGTCCACGAGGCCATCTGTGTCCCCTCAGATGGTCTCCCTTATCACAGTCTATGGGTGTGTGTGAGTGTGAGTGCCCCTGTGAGTGTTCGGGTGAGGGTGTGTGTGTGTGAGTGTCCGGGTTTATGTGAGGTTTGGTTCCAGGAAACATCCTTCCCCTTCCCCTCCCCATATCTCCTCCCTTATTCCCACCGTGGGTTCGAATCCCAGGTGATTAGACCTGCCCTAAGTCCATGGATCCAAGGTATCCATCCGTGGGCCCAACGGATTTCACCCCTTCCCCACTTTCCAAGGGCCAGGTCAATTCTAGCTATCCAGGAAACCTGTCGAAACAGAGGCAGCTACAGGAGGGGACACACAAATATTTGTGCCCTGCAGTTACACACCCGTTCCGACAGGCTCGATCGCAATCTATCCAGATGAGAACACGTTCTCTTCCGACTAGACCACGCTGGAGTCGCTGTATGTCTCAAATTTGGTTCCTTTATTTATAGTTAGTATTTTTGGTGTATTAATTGATTTGTTTTAATTTTTTAATGACTTAGGTAGAGTGATTTAGGGAGTTGGGGGGGAGGCTGGGTTGTGTGTGTAGTGGATTGTACGAGATCGTGGTTTGTTAGTATTTATCTAGTTGTGTTCACCTAGTTGTGCTTGCGAGGGTTGAGCTCTGCTCTTTCGGCCCGCCTCTCAACTGCCAATCAATCAATTATTAATAACTAATAAAAAAAAATTCCACACACACACCCAGGAAGCAGCCCGCAACAGCTGTCTAACGCTCATTTACATATTTACTGCTAAGTAACAGAGGGCATCAGAATGATAGAAACTCTGCTGATTTCCGTTTGTGCCATCACCAGGGGATCGAATGAGCTAGGATTACGAGTCGGGAGCGACGTCCACTCAGCAATAAAGCCCCCTAGTTTGTGTATTGGTGCAAAAGATAATTTGGGAGAGGTTAAGGGAAAGGAATGATGTTTGGTGGCCTTGAAAGCTCTGGAGGGGAGGGGGGTTGCCAGTTATGAATTAAAATTGTTATTTTTTTAAGATAGGATATATATGCAAAAGACGTTGCGAGATATAGTAAGAAAAGTGTTTCTGACTGAAGTTAGGTACTGTGTGATTGACTTGTATGTTAGGAAAAAGAATATTTATTAGAAACTTCGATAATCTTTAGAAATGTTTCTTCGCAAATAGTTGCAAATTATTGTGTGAAAAGCCTATGGTTACTGTACCTTAAACAAACACTCGTGAGCACAATTAGTCCACGGGATTCAGAGAGAGTGAGAATGAACAGCGAAATAGTAACAAAAAATGTGACAATGAGGGGAAACTATGTCATTCAAACGTTAACCATATAAATTACAGTAACACTAACTGAGCGTCCACATATATATTCCAATCAATTTATGTTAACCATTTTAGGGTTGGTTAGGTTCGGTTATATATCTACATTAGTTTTAACTCAAATGAAAAGAACTTAACTCATACATAATGAAATGAACAGTTTTATCATTTCATAAGAAAAAAATTAGAGAAAATATATTAATTCAGGAAAACTTGGCTTATTAGGCAAATCGGGCCTTGCATAGTAGGCTGAGAAGTGCGTTTCGGCTACTAGGTACGACAAATATATATATATATATGTATGTCGTACCTAGTAGCCAGAACTCACTTCTCAGCCTAATATGCAAGGCCCAATTTGCCTAATAAGCCAAGTTTTCATGAATTAATGTTTTTTCGTCTACCTAGCCTAACCTATCCTAGCTTTTTTTGGCTACCTAACCTAACCTTACCTATATATATAGGTTAGGTTAGGTTAGGTAGGGTTGGTTAGGTTCGGTCATATATCTACGTTAATTTTAACTCCAATAAAAAAAATTGACCTCATACATAGTGAAAAGGGTAGCTTTATCATTTCATAAGAAAAAAATTATAGTAAATATATTAATTCAGGAAAACTTGGCTTATTAGGCAAATCGGGCCTTGAATAGTAGGCTGAGAAGTGAGTTCTGGCTACTAGGTACGACATATATATATATATATATATATATATATATATATATATGTCGTACCTAGTAGCCAGAACGCACTTATCAGCCTACTATGCAAGGCCCGATTTGCCTAATAAGCCAAGTTTTCCTGAATTAATATATTTTATCTAATTTTTTTCTTATGAAATGATAAAGCTACCCATTTCATTATGTATGAGGTAAATTTTTTTTTATTGGAGTTAAAATTAACGTAGATATATGACCGAACCTAACCAACCCTACCTAACCTAACCTAACCTATCTTTATAGGTTAGGTTAGGTTAGGTAGCCGAAAAAGTTAGGTTAGGTTAGGTTAGGTAGGTTAGGTTGTCGAAACACAATTAATTCATGATAACTTGGCTTATTAGGCAAATCGGGCCTTGCATAGTAAGCTGAGAAGTGCGTTCTGGCTACTAGGTACGACATATATATATATATATATATATATATATATATATATATATATATATATATATACGAAAGTACTTATGGAAATTCCTATTTCATTTTCCTCCATGGTCTGACATTGCCATATATATATATATATATATATATATATATATATATATATATATATATATATATATATATATATATATATATATATATATATATATATATATATATATATATATATATATATATGTCGTACCTAGTAGCCAGAACTCACTTCTCAGCCTACTATTCAAGGCCCGATTTGCCTAATAAGCCAAGTTTTCCTGTTATAATATAATTACTATAATTTTTTTCTTATGAAATGATAAACCAACCCTTTTCTCTATGTATGAGGTCAATTTTTTTTTATTGGAGGTAAAATTAACGTAGATATATGACCGAACCTAACCAACCCTACCTAACCTAACCTAACCTATATTTATAGGTAAGGTTAGGTTAGGTAGCCAAAAAAAGCTAGGTTAGGTTAGGTTAGGTAGGTTAGGTAGACGAAAAAACATTAATTCATGAAAACTTGGCTTATTAGGCAAATCAGGCCTTGAATAGTAGGCTGAGAAGTGCGTTCTGGCTATTAGGTACGACATATATATATATATATATATATATATATATGTCGTACCTAGTAGCCAGAACACACTTCTCAGCCTACTATGCAAGGCCCGATTTGCCTAATAAGCCAAGTTTTCATGAATTAATTGTTTTTCGACTACCTAACCTACCTAACCTAACCTAACCTAACTTTTTCGGCTACCTAACCTAACCTAACCTATAAAGATAGGCTAGGTTAGGTCAGGTAGGGTTGGTTAGGTTCAGCCATATATCTACGTTAATTTTAACGCCAATAAAAAAAATTAACCTCATACATAATGAAATGGGTAGCTTTATCATTTCATTAGAAAAAAATTAGAGAAAATATATTAATTCAGGAAAACTTGGCTTATTTGGCAAATCGGGCCTTGCATAGTAGGCCGAAAAGTGCATTCTGGCTACTAGATACGACATATATATATATATGTCGTACCGAGTAGCCAGAACGCACTTCTCAGCTTACTATGCATGGCCCGATTTGCCTAATAAGCCAAGTTTTCCTGAATTAATATAGTTTCTCTAATTGTTTTCTTATGAAATGATAAAGCTACTCATTTCATTATGTATGAGGTCAATTTTTTTTTATTGGAGTTAAAATTAACGTAGATATATGACCGAACCTAACCAACCCTACCTAACCTAACCTAACCTATCTTTATAGGTTAGGTTAGGTTAGGTAGCCAAAAAAGTTAGGTTAGGTTAGGTTAGGTAGGTTAGGTAGTCGAAAACACATTAATTCATGAAAACTTGGCTTATTAGGCAAATCAGGCCTTGCATATTAGGCTGAGAAGTGCGTTCTGGCTACTAGGTACGACATATATATATATATATATATATATATATATATATATATATATATATATATATATATATATATATATATATATATATATATATATATATATATATATATGACAATGTCAGACCACGGAGGAAAATGAAACAGGAATTTCCTTAAGTACTTTCGTATATTAAATACATCTTCAGAAAGAAGATTCCTTCTGAAGATGTATTTAATATACGAAAGTACTCAAGGATATTCCTGTTTCATTTTCCTCCGTGGTCTGACATTGTCACATTCCTAATCACGTGTTCATTTTCGTGATATACACACACACACATATATATATATATATATATATATATATATATATATATATATATTTATATATATATATATATATATATATTTATTTTTTATTTTATTTATTTATTTTTTAAAAATATGTTATATTTATAAATATGTATGTATATTTAAATATTGATATATTCCTGTGGGTCCAGGAGGCCATCTGTGTCCCCTCAGATGGTCTCCCTTATCACAGTTTGTGTCTATGGATGTGTGTCTGTGTGTGTGTTTATCCCTGTGAGTGTCCGTGTGAGTGTGTGAGAGTTCGGTTGCGTGTGTGTCCGGTTATGCCTGTGGGTCCACGAGGCCATCTGTGTCCCCTCAGATGGTCTCCCTTATCACAGTCTATGGGTGTGTGTGAGTGTGAGTGCCCCTGTGAGTGTTCGGGTGAGGGTGTGTGTGTGTGAGTGTCCGGGTTTATGTGAGGTTTGGTTCCAGGAAACATCCTTCCCCTTCCCCTCCCCATATCTCCTCCCTTATTCCCACCGTGGGTTCGAATCCCAGGTGATTAGACCTGCCCTAAGTCCATGGATCCAAGGTATCCATCCGTGGGCCCAACGGATTTCACCCCTTCCCCACTTTCCAAGGGCCAGGTCAATTCTAGCTATCCAGGAAACCTGTCGAAACAGAGGCAGCTACAGGAGGGGACACACAAATATTTGTGCCCTGCAGTTACACACCCGTTCCGACAGGCTCGATCGCAATCTATCCAGATGAGAACACGTTCTCTTCCGACTAGACCACGCTGGAATCGCTGTATGTCTCAAATTTGGTTCCTTTATTTATAGTTAGTATTTTTGGTGTATTAATTGATTTGTTTTAATTTTTTAATGACTTAGGTAGAGTGATTTAGGGAGTTGGGGGGGAGGCTGGGTTGTGTGTGTAGTGGATTGTACGAGATCGTGGTTTGTTAGTATTTATCTAGTTGTGTTCACCTAGTTGTGCTTGCGAGGGTTGAGCTCTGCTCTTTCGGCCCG
The DNA here is from genome assembly GCF_040958095.1 of Procambarus clarkii. Taxonomy (NCBI): domain Eukaryota; kingdom Metazoa; phylum Arthropoda; class Malacostraca; order Decapoda; family Cambaridae; genus Procambarus; species Procambarus clarkii. The sequence continues at coordinate 129,694 of NW_027189259.1, forward strand.
CCTCTCAACTGCCAATCAATCAATTATTAATAACTAATAAAAAAAATTCCACACACACACCCAGGAAGCAGCCCGCAACAGCTGTCTAACGCTCATTTACATATTTACTGCTAAGTAACAGAGGGCATCAGAATGATAGAAACTCTGCTGATTTCCGTTTGTGCCATCACCAGGGGATCGAATGAGCTAGGATTACGAGTCGGGAGCGACGTCCACTCAGCAATAAAGCCCCCTAGTTTGTGTATTGGTGCAAAAGATAATTTGGGAGAGGTTAAGGGAAAGGAATGATGTTTGGTGGCCTTGAAAGCTCTGGAGGGGAGGGGGGTTGCCAGTTATGAATTAAAATTGTTATTTTTTTAAGATAGGATATATATGTAAAAGACGTTGCGAGATAAAGTAAGAAAAGTGTTTCTGACTGAAGTTAGGTACTGTGTGATTGACTTGTATGTTAGGAAAAAGAATATTTATTAGAAACTTAGATAATCTTCAGAAATGTTTCTTCTTAAATAGTTGCAAATTATTGTGTGAAAAGCCTATGGTTACCGTACCTTAAACAAACACTCGTGAGCACAATTAGTCCACGGGATTCAGAGAGAGTGAGAATGAACAGCGAAATAGTAACAAAAAATGTGACAATGAGGGGAAACTATGTCATTCAAACGTTAACCATATAAATTACAGTAACACTAACTGAGCGTCCACATATATATTCCAATCAATTTATGTTAACCATTTTAGGGTTGGTTAGGTTCGGTTATATATCTACATTAGTTTTAACTCAAATGAAAAGAACTTAACTCATACATAATGAAATGAACAGTTTTATCATTTCATAAGAAAAAAATTAGAGAAAATATATTAATTCAGGAAAACTTGGCTTATTAGGCAAATCGGGCCTTGCATAGTAGGCTGAGAAGTGCGTTTCGGCTACTAGGTACGACAAATATATATATATATATGTATGTCGTACCTAGTAGCCAGAACTCACTTCTCAGCCTACTATGCAAGGCCCAATTTGCCTAATAAGCCAAGTTTTCATGAATTAATGTTTTTTCGTCTACCTAACCTAACCTATCCTAGCTTTTTTTGGCTACCTAACCTAACCTTACCTATATATATAGGTTAGGTTAGGTTAGGTAGGGTTGGTTAGGTTCGGTCATATATCTACGTTAATTTTAACTCCAATAAAAAAAATTGACCTCATACATAGTGAAAAGGGTAGCTTTATCATTTCATAAGAAAAAAATTATAGTAAATATATTAATTCAGGAAAACTTGGCTTATTAGGCAAATCGGGCCTTGAATAGTAGGCTGAGAAGTGAGTTCTGGCTACTAGGTACGACATATATATATATATATATGTCGTACCTAGTAGCCAGAACTCACTTCTCAGCCTACTATTCAAGGCCCGATTTGCCTAATAAGCCAAGTTTTCCTGAATTAATAAATTTACTATAATTTTTTTCTTATGAAATGATAAAGCAACCCTTTTCTCTATGTATGAGGTCAATTTTTTTTTATTGGAGTTAAAATTAACGTAGATATATGACCGAACCTAACCAACCCTACCTAACCTAACCTAACCTATATTTATAGGTAAGGTTAGGTTAGGTAGCCAAAAAAAGCTAGGTTAGGTTAGGTTAGGTAGGTTAGGTAGACGAAAAAACATTAATTCATGAAAACTTGGCTTATTAGGCAAATCGGGCCTTGAATAGTAGGCTGAGAAGTGCGTTCTGGCTATTAGGTACGACATATATATATATATATATATATATATATATATATATATATATATATATATATATATATATATATATATATATATGAAAGTACTTATGGAAATTCCTGTTTCATTTTCCTCCATGGTCTGACATTGCCATATATATATATATATATATATATATATATATATGTCGTACCTAGTAGCCAGAACTCACTTATCAGCCTACTATGCAAGGCCCAATTTGACTAATAAGCCAAGTTTTCATGAAATAATTGTTTTTCGACTACCTAACCTACCTAACCTAACCTAACCTAACTTTTTGGGTTACCTAACCTAACCTAACCTATAAAGATAGGTTAGGTTAGGTTAGGTAGGGTTGGTTAGGTTTGGTCATATATCTACGTTAATTTAAACTCCAATAAAAAAAAATTGACCTCATACATAATGAAATGGGTAGATTTATCATTTCATAAGAAAAAAGTTAGAGAAAATATATTAATTCAGGAAAACTTGGCTTATTAGGCAAATCGGGCCTTGCATAGTAGGCTGACAAGTGCATTCTGGCTATTAGGTACGACATATATATATATATATATATATATACATATATATATATATATATATATATATATATATATATGTCGTACCGAGTAGCCAGAACGCACTTCTCAGCTTACTATGCATGGCCCGATTTGCCTAATAAGCCAAGTTTTCCTGAATTAATATAGTTTCTCTAATTGTTTTCTTATGAAATGATAAAGCTACTCATTTCATTATGTATGAGGTCAATTTTTTTTTATTGGAGTTAAAATTAACGTAGATATATGACCGAACCTAACCAACCCTACCTAACCTAACCTAACCTATCTTTATAGGTTAGGTTAGGTTAGGTAGCCAAAAAAGTTAGGTTAGGTTAGGTTAGGTAGGTTAGGTAGTCGAAAACACATTAATTCATGAAAACTTGGCTTATTAGGCAAATCAGGCCTTGCATATTAGGCTGAGAAGTGCGTTCTGGCTACTAGGTACGACATATATATATATATATATATATATATATATATATATATATATATATATATATATATATATATATATATATATATATGACAATGTCAGACCCCGGAGGAAAATGAAACAGGAATTTCCTTAAGTACTTTCGTATATTAAATACATCTTCAGAAAGAAGATTCCTTCTGAAGATGTATTTAATATACGAAAGTACTCAAGGAAATTCCTGTTTCATTTTCCTCCGTTGTCTGACATTGTCACAATCTTAATCACGTGTTCATTTTCGTGATATACACACACATATATATATATATATATATATATATATATATATATATATATATATATATATATATATATATATATATATATATATATATATATATATATATATATATATATATTTATTTTTTATTTTATTTATTTATTTTTAAAAAATATGTTATATTTATAAATATGTATGTATATTTAAATATTGATATATTCCTGTGGGTCCAGGAGGCCATCTGTGTCCCCTCAGATGGTCTCCCTTATCACAGTTTGTGTCTATGGATGTGTGTCTGTGTGTGTGTTTATCCCTGTGAGTGTCCGTGTGAGTGTGTGAGAGTTCGGTTGCGTGTGTGTCCGGTTATGCCTGTGGGTCCACGAGGCCATCTGTGTCCCCTCAGATGGTCTCCCTTATCACAGTCTATGGGTGTGTGTGAGTGTGAGTGCCCCTGTGAGTGTTCGGGTGAGGGTGTGTGTGTGTGAGTGTCCGGGTTTATGTGAGGTTTGGTTCCAGGAAACATCCTTCCCCTTCCCCTCCCCATATCTCCTCCCTTATTCCCACCGTGGGTTCGAATCCCAGGTGATTAGACCTGCCCTAAGTCCATGGATCCAAGGTATCAATCCGTGGGCCCAACGGATTTCACCCCTTCCCCACTTTCCAAGGGCCAGGTCAATTCTAGCTATCCAGGAAACCTGTCGAAACAGAGGCAGCTACAGGAGGGGACACACAAATATTTGTGCCCTGCAGTTACACACCCGTTCCGACAGGCTCGATCGCAATCTATCCACATGAGAACACGTTCTCTTCCGACTAGACCACGCTGGAGTCGCTGTATGTCTCAAATTTGGTTCCTTTATTTATAGTTAGTATTTTTGGTGTATTAATTGATTTGTTTTAATTTTTTAATGACTTAGGTAGAGTGATTTAGAGAGTTGGGGGGGAGGCTGGGTTGTGTGTGTAGTGGATTGTACGAGATCGTGGTTTGTTAGTATTTATCTAGTTGTGTTCACCTAGTGGTGCTTGCGAGGGTTGAGCTCTGCTCTTTCGGCCCGCCTCTCAACTGCCAATCAATCAATTATTAATAACTAATAAAAAAAAATTCCACACACACACCCAGGAAGCAGCTCGCAACAGCTGTCTAACGCTCATTTACATATTTACTGCTAAGTAACAGAGGGCATCAGAATGATAGAAACTCTGCTGATTTCCGTTTGTGCCATCACCGGGGGATCGAATGAGCTAGGATTACGAGTCGGGAGCGACGTCCACTCAGCAATAAAGCCCCCTAGTTTGTGTATTGGTGCAAAAGATATTTTGGGAGAGGTTAAGGGAAAGGAATGATGTTTGGTGGCCTTGAAAGCTCTGGAGGGGAGGGGGGTTGCCAGTTATGAATTAAAATTGTTATTTTTTTAAGATAGGATATATATGCAAAAGACGTTGCGAGATAAAGTAAGAAAAGTGTTTCTGACTGAAGTTAGGTACTGTGTGATGGACTTGTATGTTAGGAAAAAGAATATTTATTAGAAACTTAGATAATCTTCAGAAATGTTTCTTCTTAAATAGTTGCAAATTATTGTGTGAAAAGCCTATGGTTACCGTACCTTAAACAAACACTCGTGAGCACAATTAGTCCACGGGATTCAGAGAGAGTGAGAATGAACAGCGAAATAGTAACAAAAAATGTGACAATGAGGGGAAACTATGTCATTCAAACGTTAACCATATAAATTACAGTAACACTAACTGAGCGTCCACATACATATTCCAATCAATTTATGTTAACCATTTTAGGGTTGGTTAGGTTCGGTTATATATCTACATTAGTTTTAACTCAAATGAAAAGAACTTAACTCATACATAATGAAATGAGCAGTTTTATCATTTCATAAGAAAAAAATTAGAGAAAATATATTAATTCAGGAAAACTTGGCTTATTAGGAAAATCGGGCCTTGCATAGTAGGCTGAGAAGTGCGTTCTGGCTACTAGGTACGACATATATATATATATATATATATATATATATATATATATATATATATATGACAATGTCAGACCACGGAGGAAAATGAAACAGGAATTTCCTTAAGTACTTTCGTATATTAAATACATCTTCAGAAAGAAGATTCCTTCTGAAGATGTATTTAATATACGAAAGTACTCAAGGAAATTCCTGTTTCATTTTCCTCCGTTGTCTGACATTGTCACATTCTTAATCACGTGTTCATTTTCGTGATATACACACACATATATATATATATATATATATATATATATATATATATATATATATATATATATATATATATATATATATATATATATATATATATATATATATATATATATATATATATTTATTTTTTATTTTATTTATTTATTTTTAAAAAATATGTAATATTTATAAATATGTATGTATATTTAAATATTGATATATTCCTGTGGGTCCAGGAGGCCATCTGTGTCCCCTCAGATGGTCTCCCTTATCACAGTTTGTGTCTATGGATGTGTGTCTGTGTGTGTGTTTATCCCTGTGAGTGTCCGTGTGAGTGTGTGAGAGTTCGGTTGCGTGTGTGTCCGGTTATGCCTGTGGGTCCACGAGGCCATCTGTGTCCCCTCAGATGGTCTCCCTTATCACAGTCTATGGGTGTGTGTGAGTGTGAGTGCCCCTGTGAGTGTTCGGGTGAGGGTGTGTGTGTGTGAGTGTCCGGGTTTATGTGAGGTTTGGTTCCAGGAAACATCCTTCCCCTTCCCCTCCCCATATCTCCTCCCTTATTCCCACCGTGGGTTCGAATCCCAGGTGATTAGACCTGCTAGGTCTAATCAGGTTAAACTAGGTTAAGGGAAAGGAATGATGTTTGGTGGCCTTGAAAGCTCTGGAGGGGAGGGGGGTTGCCAGTTATGAATTAAAATTGTTATTTTTTTAAGATAGGATATATATGTAAAAGACGTTGCGAGATAAAGTAAGAAAAGTGTTTCTGACTGAAGTTAGGTACTGTGTGATTGACTTGTATGTTAGGAAAAAGAATATTTATTAGAAACTTAGATAATCTTCAGAAATGTTTCTTCTTAAATAGTTGCAAATTATTGTGTGAAAAGCCTATGGTTACCGTACCTTAAACAAACACTCGTGAGCACAATTAGTCCACGGGATTCAGAGAGAGTGAGAATGAACAGCGAAATAGTAACAAAAAATGTGACAATGAGGGGAAACTATGTCATTCAAACGTTAACCATATAAATTACAGTAACACTAACTGAGCGTCCACATATATATTCCAATCAATTTATGTTAACCATTTTAGGGTTGGTTAGGTTCGGTTATATATCTACATTAGTTTTAACTCAAATGAAAAGAACTTAACTCATACATAATGAAATGAACAGTTTTATCATTTCATAAGAAAAAAATTAGAGAAAATATATTAATTCAGGAAAACTTGGCTTATTAGGCAAATCGGGCCTTGCATAGTAGGCTGAGAAGTGCGTTTCGGCTACTAGGTACGACAAATATATATATATATATGTATGTCGTACCTAGTAGCCAGAACTCACTTCTCAGCCTACTATGCAAGGCCCAATTTGCCTAATAAGCCAAGTTTTCATGAATTAATGTTTTTTCGTCTACCTAACCTAACCTATCCTAGCTTTTTTTGGCTACCTAACCTAACCTTACCTATATATATAGGTTAGGTTAGGTTAGGTAGGGTTGGTTAGGTTCGGTCATATATCTACGTTAATTTTAACTCCAATAAAAAAAATTGACCTCATACATAGTGAAAAGGGTAGCTTTATCATTTCATAAGAAAAAAATTATAGTAAATATATTAATTCAGGAAAACTTGGCTTATTAGGCAAATCGGGCCTTGAATAGTAGGCTGAGAAGTGAGTTCTGGCTACTAGGTACGACATATATATATATATATATATATATATATATATATATATATATATATATATATATATATATATATATATATATATATATATATATATATGAAAGTACTTATGGAAATTCCTGTTTCATTTTCCTCCATGGTCTGACATTGCCATATATATATATATATATATATATATATATATATGTCGTACCTAGTAGCCAGAACTCACTTATCAGCCTACTATGCAAGGCCCAATTTGACTAATAAGCCAAGTTTTCATGAAATAATTGTTTTTCGACTACCTAACCTACCTAACCTAACCTAACCTAACTTTTTGGGTTACCTAACCTAACCTAACCTATAAAGATAGGTTAGGTTAGGTTAGGTAGGGTTGGTTAGGTTTGGTCATATATCTACGTTAATTTAAACTCCAATAAAAAAAAATTGACCTCATACATAATGAAATGGGTAGATTTATCATTTCATAAGAAAAAAGTTAGAGAAAATATATTAATTCAGGAAAACTTGGCTTATTAGGCAAATCGGGCCTTGCATAGTAGGCTGACAAGTGCATTCTGGCTATTAGGTACGACATATATATATATATATATATATATACATATATATATATATATATATATATATATATATATGTCGTACCGAGTAGCCAGAACGCACTTCTCAGCTTACTATGCATGGCCCGATTTGCCTAATAAGCCAAGTTTTCCTGAATTAATATAGTTTCTCTAATTGTTTTCTTATGAAATGATAAAGCTACTCATTTCATTATGTATGAGGTCAATTTTTTTTTATTGGAGTTAAAATTAACGTAGATATATGACCGAACCTAACCAACCCTACCTAACCTAACCTAACCTATCTTTATAGGTTAGGTTAGGTTAGGTAGCCAAAAAAGTTAGGTTAGGTTAGGTTAGGTAGGTTAGGTAGTCGAAAACACATTAATTCATGAAAACTTGGCTTATTAGGCAAATCAGGCCTTGCATATTAGGCTGAGAAGTGCGTTCTGGCTACTAGGTACGACATATATATATATATATATATATATATATATATATATATATATATATATATATATATATATATATATATATATATATGACAATGTCAGACCCCGGAGGAAAATGAAACAGGAATTTCCTTAAGTACTTTCGTATATTAAATACATCTTCAGAAAGAAGATTCCTTCTGAAGATGTATTTAATATACGAAAGTACTCAAGGAAATTCCTGTTTCATTTTCCTCCGTTGTCTGACATTGTCACAATCTTAATCACGTGTTCATTTTCGTGATATACACACACATATATATATATATATATATATATATATATATATATATATATATATATATATATATATATATATATATATATATATATATATATATATATATATATATATATATTTATTTTTTATTTTATTTATTTATTTTTAAAAAATATGTTATATTTATAAATATGTATGTATATTTAAATATTGATATATTCCTGTGGGTCCAGGAGGCCATCTGTGTCCCCTCAGATGGTCTCCCTTATCACAGTTTGTGTCTATGGATGTGTGTCTGTGTGTGTGTTTATCCCTGTGAGTGTCCGTGTGAGTGTGTGAGAGTTCGGTTGCGTGTGTGTCCGGTTATGCCTGTGGGTCCACGAGGCCATCTGTGTCCCCTCAGATGGTCTCCCTTATCACAGTCTAAGGGTGTGTGTGAGTGTGAGTGCCCCTGTGAGTGTTCGGGTGAGGGTGTGTGTGTGTGAGTGTCCGGGTTTATGTGAGGTTTGGTTCCAGGAAACATCCTTCCCCTTCCCCTCCCCATATCTCCTCCCTTATTCCCACCGTGGGTTCGAATCCCAGGTGATTAGACCTGCCCTAAGTCCATGGATCCAAGGTATCAATCCGTGGGCCCAACGGATTTCACCCCTTCCCCACTTTCCAAGGGCCAGGTCAATTCTAGCTATCCAGGAAACCTGTCGAAACAGAGGCAGCTACAGGAGGGGACACACAAATATTTGTGCCCTGCAGTTACACACCCGTTCCGACAGGCTCGATCGCAATCTATCCACATGAGAACACGTTCTCTTCCGACTAGACCACGCTGGAGTCGCTGTATGTCTCAAATTTGGTTCCTTTATTTATAGTTAGTATTTTTGGTGTATTAATTGATTTGTTTTAATTTTTTAATGACTTAGGTAGAGTGATTTAGAGAGTTGGGGGGGAGGCTGGGTTGTGTGTGTAGTGGATTGTACGAGATCGTGGTTTGTTAGTATTTATCTAGTTGTGTTCACCTAGTGGTGCTTGCGAGGGTTGAGCTCTGCTCTTTCGGCCCGCCTCTCAACTGCCAATCAATCAATTATTAATAACTAATAAAAAAAAATTCCACACACACACCCAGGAAGCAGCTCGCAACAGCTGTCTAACGCTCATTTACATATTTACTGCTAAGTAACAGAGGGCATCAGAATGATAGAAACTCTGCTGATTTCCGTTTGTGCCATCACCGGGGGATCGAATGAGCTAGGATTACGAGTCGGGAGCGACGTCCACTCAGCAATAAAGCCCCCTAGTTTGTGTATTGGTGCAAAAGATATTTTGGGAGAGGTTAAGGGAAAGGAATGATGTTTGGTGGCCTTGAAAGCTCTGGAGGGGAGGGGGGTTGCCAGTTATGAATTAAAATTGTTATTTTTTTAAGATAGGATATATATGCAAAAGACGTTGCGAGATAAAGTAAGAAAAGTGTTTCTGACTGAAGTTAGGTACTGTGTGATGGACTTGTATGTTAGGAAAAAGAATATTTATTAGAAACTTAGATAATCTTCAGAAATGTTTCTTCTTAAATAGTTGCAAATTATTGTGTGAAAAGCCTATGGTTACCGTACCTTAAACAAACACTCGTGAGCACAATTAGTCCACGGGATTCAGAGAGAGTGAGAATGAACAGCGAAATAGTAACAAAAAATGTGACAATGAGGGGAAACTATGTCATTCAAACGTTAACCATATAAATTACAGTAACACTAACTGAGCGTCCACATACATATTCCAATCAATTTATGTTAACCATTTTAGGGTTGGTTAGGTTCGGTTATATATCTACATTAGTTTTAACTCAAATGAAAAGAACTTAACTCATACATAATGAAATGAGCAGTTTTATCATTTCATAAGAAAAAAATTAGAGAAAATATATTAATTCAGGAAAACTTGGCTTATTAGGAAAATCGGGCCTTGCATAGTAGGCTGAGAAGTGCGTTCTGGCTACTAGGTACGACATATATATATATATATATATATATATATATATATATATATATGACAATGTCAGACCACGGAGGAAAATGAAACAGGAATTTCCTTAAGTACTTTCGTATATTAAATACATCTTCAGAAAGAAGATTCCTTCTGAAGATGTATTTAATATACGAAAGTACTCAAGGAAATTCCTGTTTCATTTTCCTCCGTTGTCTGACATTGTCACATTCTTAATCACGTGTTCATTTTCGTGATATACACACACATATATATATATATATATATATATATATATATATATATATATATATATATATATATATATATATATATATATATATATATATATATATATATATATATATATATATATATATATTTATTTTTTATTTTATTTATTTATTTTTAAAAAATATGTAATATTTATAAATATGTATGTATATTTAAATATTGATATATTCCTGTGGGTCCAGGAGGCCATCTGTGTCCCCTCAGATGGTCTCCCTTATCACAGTTTGTGTCTATGGATGTGTGTCTGTGTGTGTGTTTATCCCTGTGAGTGTCCGTGTGAGTGTGTGAGAGTTCGGTTGCGTGTGTGTCCGGTTATGCCTGTGGGTCCACGAGGCCATCTGTGTCCCCTCAGATGGTCTCCCTTATCACAGTCTATGGGTGTGTGTGAGTGTGAGTGCCCCTGTGAGTGTTCGGGTGAGGGTGTGTGTGTGTGAGTGTCCGGGTTTATGTGAGGTTTGGTTCCAGGAAACATCCTTCCCCTTCCCCTCCCCATATCTCCTCCCTTATTCCCACCGTGGGTTCGAATCCCAGGTGATTAGACCTGCTAGGTCTAATCAGGTTAAACTAGGTTAAGGGAAAGGAATGATGTTTGGTGGCCTTGAAAGCTCTGGAGGGGAGGGGGGTTGCCAGTTATGAATTAAAATTGTTATTTTTTTAAGATAGGATATATATGTAAAAGACGTTGCGAGATAAAGTAAGAAAAGTGTTTCTGACTGAAGTTAGGTACTGTGTGATTGACTTGTATGTTAGGAAAAAGAATATTTATTAGAAACTTAGATAATCTTCAGAAATGTTTCTTCTTAAATAGTTGCAAATTATTGTGTGAAAAGCCTATGGTTACCGTACCTTAAACAAACACTCGTGAGCACAATTAGTCCACGGGATTCAGAGAGAGTGAGAATGAACAGCGAAATAGTAACAAAAAATGTGACAATGAGGGGAAACTATGTCATTCAAACGTTAACCATATAAATTACAGTAACACTAACTGAGCGTCCACATACATATTCCAATCAATTTATGTTAACCATTTTAGGGTTGGTTAGGTTCGGTTATATATCTACATTAGTTTTAACTCAAATGAAAAGAACTTAACTCATACATAATGAAATGAGCAGTTTTATCATTTCATAAGAAATAAATTAGAGAAAATATATTAATTCAGGAAAACTTGGCTTATTAGGAAAATCGGGCCTTGCATAGTAGGCTGAGAAGTGCGTTCTGGCTACTAGGTACGACATATATATATATATATATATATATATATATATATATATATATATATATATATATATATATATATATATATATATATATATATGTCGTACCTAGTAGCCCGAACTCACTTCTCAGCCTACTATGCAAGGCCTGATTTGCCTAATAAGCCAAGTTTTCCTAAATTAATATATTTTCTCTATTTTTTTTCTTATGAAATGATAAAGCTACCCATTTCATTATGTATAAGGTCAATTTTTTTTTATTTGAGTTAAAATTAACGTAGATATATGACCGAACCTAACCAACCCTACCTAACCTAACCTAACCTATCTTTATAGGTTAGGTTAGCTTAGGTAGCCGAAAAAGTTAGGTTAGGTTAGGTTAGGTAGGTTAGGTTGTCGAAAAACAATTAATTCATGAAAACTTGGCTTATTAGGCAAATCGGGCCATGCATAGTAGGCTGAGAAGTGAGTTCTGGCTACTAGGTACGACATATATATATATATATATATATATGACAATGTCAGACCCCGGAGGAAAATGAAACAGGAATTTCCTTAAGTACTTTCGTATATTAAATACATCTTCAGAAAGAAGATTCCTTCTGAAGATGTATTTAATATACGAAAGTACTCAAGGAAATTCCTGTTTCATTTTCCTCCGTTGGCTGACATTGTCACAATCTTAATCACGTGTTCATTTTCGTGATATACACACACATATATATATATATATATATATATATATATATATATATATATATATATATATATATATATATATATATATATTTATTTTTTATTTTATTTATTTATTTTTAAAAAATATGTTATATTTATAAATATGTATGTATATTTAAATATTGATATATTCCTGTGGGTCCAGGAGGCCATCTGTGTCCCCTCAGATGGTCTCCCTTATCACAGTTTGTGTCTATGGATGTGTGTCTGTGTGTGTGTTTATCCCTGTGAGTGTCCGTGTGAGTGTGTGAGAGTTCGGTTGCGTGTGTGTCCGGTTATGCCTGTGGGTCCACGAGGCCATCTGTGTCCCCTCAGATGGTCTCCCTTATCACAGTCTATGGGTGTGTGTGAGTGTGAGTGCCCCTGTGAGTGTTCGGGTGAGGGTGTGTGTGTGTGAGTGTCCGGGTTTATGTGAGGTTTGGTTCCAGGAAACATCCTTCCCCTTCCCCTCCCCATATCTCCTCCCTTATTCCCACCGTGGGTTCGAATCCCAGGTGATTAGACCTGCCCTAAGTCCATGGATCCAAGGTATCAATCCGTGGGCCCAACGGATTTCACCCCTTCCCCACTTTCCAAGGGCCAGGTCAATTCTAGCTATCCAGGAAACCTGTCGAAACAGAGGCAGCTACAGGAGGGGACACACAAATATTTGTGCCCTGCAGTTACACACCCGTTCCGACAGGCTCGATCGCAATCTATCCACATGAGAACACGTTCTCTTCCGACTAGACCACGCTGGAGTCGCTGTATGTCTCAAATTTGGTTCCTTTATTTATAGTTAGTATTTTTGGTGTATTAATTGATTTGTTTTAATTTTTTAATGACTTAGGTAGAGTGATTTAGAGAGTTGGGGGGGAGGCTGGGTTGTGTGTGTAGTGGATTGTACGAGATCGTGGTTTGTTAGTATTTATCTAGTTGTGTTCACCTAGTGGTGCTTGCGAGGGTTGAGCTCTGCTCTTTCGGCCCGCCTCTCAACTGCCAATCAATCAATTATTAATAACTAATAAAAAAAAATTCCACACACACACCCAGGAAGCAGCTCGCAACAGCTGTCTAACGCTCATTTACATATTTACTGCTAAGTAACAGAGGGCATCAGAATGATAGAAACTCTGCTGATTTCCGTTTGTGCCATCACCGGGGGATCGAATGAGCTAGGATTACGAGTCGGGAGCGACGTCCACTCAGCAATAAAGCCCCCTAGTTTGTGTATTGGTGCAAAAGATAATTTGGGAGAGGTTAAGGGAAAGGAATGATGTTTGGTGGCCTTGAAAGCTCTGGAGGGGAGGGGGGTTGCCAGTTATGAATTAAAATTGTTATTTTTTTAAGATAGGATATATATGCAAAAGACGTTGCGAGATAAAGTAAGAAAAGTGTTTCTGACTGAAGTTAGGTACTGTGTGATGGACTTGTATGTTAGGAAAAAGAATATTTATTAGAAACTTAGATAATCTTCAGAAATGTTTCTTCTTAAATAGTTGCAAATTATTGTGTGAAAAGCCTATGGTTACCGTACCTTAAACAAACACTCGTGAGCACAATTAGTCCACGGGATTCAGAGAGAGTGAGAATGAACAGCGAAATAGTAACAAAAAATGTGACAATGAGGGGAAACTATGTCATTCAAACGTTAACCATATAAATTACAGTAACACTAACTGAGCGTCCACATACATATTCCAATCAATTTATGTTAACCATTTTAGGGTTGGTTAGGTTCGGTTATATATCTACATTAGTTTTAACTCAAATGAAAAGAACTTAACTCATACATAATGAAATGAGCAGTTTTATCATTTCATAAGAAAAAAATTAGAGAAAATATATTAATTCAGGAAAACTTGGCTTATTAGGAAAATCGGGCCTTGCATAGTAGGCTGAGAAGTGCGTTCTGGCTACTAGGTACGACATATATATATATATATATATATATATATATGACAATGTCAGACCACGGAGGAAAATGAAACAGGAATTTCCTTAAGTACTTTCGTATATTAAATACATCTTCAGAAAGAAGATTCCTTCTGAAGATGTATTTAATATACGAAAGTACTCAAGGAAATTCCTGTTTCATTTTCCTCCGTTGTCTGACATTGTCACATTCTTAATCACGTGTTCATTTTCGTGATATACACACACATATATATATATATATATATATATATATATATATATATATATATATATATATATATATATATATATATATATATATATATATATATTTATTTTTTATTTTATTTATTTATTTTTAAAAAATATGTTATATTTATAAATATGTATGTATATTTAAATATTGATATATTCCTGTGGGTCCAGGAGGCCATCTGTGTCCCCTCAGATGGTCTCCCTTATCACAGTTTGTGTCTATGGATGTGTGTCTGTGTGTGTGTTTATCCCTGTGAGTGTCCGTGTGAGTGTGTGAGAGTTCGGTTGCGTGTGTGTCCGGTTATGCCTGTGGGTCCACGAGGCCATCTGTGTCCCCTCAGATGGTCTCCCTTATCACAGTCTATGGGTGTGTGTGAGTGTGAGTGCCCCTGTGAGTGTTCGGGTGAGGGTGTGTGTGTGTGAGTGTCCGGGTTTATGTGAGGTTTGGTTCCAGGAAACATCCTTCCCCTTCCCCTCCCCATATCTCCTCCCTTATTCCCACCGTGGGTTCGAATCCCAGGTGATTAGACCTGCTAGGTCTAATCAGGTTAAACTAGGTTAAGGGAAAGGAATGATGTTTGGTGGCCTTGAAAGCTCTGGAGGGGAGGGGGGTTGCCAGTTATGAATTAAAATTGTTATTTTTTTAAGATAGGATATATATGTAAAAGACGTTGCGAGATAAAGTAAGAAAAGTGTTTCTGACTGAAGTTAGGTACTGTGTGATTGACTTGTATGTTAGGAAAAAGAATATTTATTAGAAACTTAGATAATCTTCAGAAATGTTTCTTCTTAAATAGTTGCAAATTATTGTGTGAAAAGCCTATGGTTACCGTACCTTAAACAAACACTCGTGAGCACAATTAGTCCACGGGATTCAGAGAGAGTGAGAATGAACAGCGAAATAGTAACAAAAAATGTGACAATGAGGGGAAACTATGTCATTCAAACGTTAACCATATAAATTACAGTAACACTAACTGAGCGTCCACATACATATTCCAATCAATTTATGTTAACCATTTTAGGGTTGGTTAGGTTCGGTTATATATCTACATTAGTTTTAACTCAAATGAAAAGAACTTAACTCATACATAATGAAATGAGCAGTTTTATCATTTCATAAGAAAAAAATTAGAGAAAATATATTAATTCAGGAAAACTTGGCTTATTAGGAAAATCGGGCCTTGCATAGTAGGCTGAGAAGTGCGTTCTGGCTACTAGGTACGACATATATATATATATATATATATATATATATATATATATATATATATATATATATATATATATATATATATATATATATATATATATATGACAATGTCAGACCCCGGAGGAAAATGAAACAGGAATTTCCTTAAGTACTTTCGTATATTAAATACATCTTCAGAAAGAAGATTCCTTCTGAAGATGTATTTAATATACGAAAGTACTCAAGGAAATTCCTGTTTCATTTTCCTCCGTTGGCTGACATTGTCACAATCTTAATCACGTGTTCATTTTCGTGATATACACACACATATATATATATATATATATATATATATATATATATATATATATATATATATATATATATATATATATTTATTTTTTATTTTATTTATTTATTTTTAAAAAATATGTTATATTTATAAATATATATGTATATTTAAATATTGATATATTCCTGTGGGTCCAGGAGGCCATCTGTGTCCCCTCAGATGGTCTCCCTTATCACAGTTTGTGTCTATGGATGTGTGTCTGTGTGTGTGTTTATCCCTGTGAGTGTCCGTGTGAGTGTGTGAGAGTTCGGTTGCGTGTGTGTCCGGTTATGCCTGTGGGTCCACGAGGCCATCTGTGTCCCCTCAGATGGTCTCCCTTATCACAGTCTATGGGTGTGTGTGAGTGTGAGTGCCCCTGTGAGTGTTCGGGTGAGGGTGTGTGTGTGTGAGTGTCCGGGTTTATGTGAGGTTTGGTTCCAGGAAACATCCTTCCCCTTCCCCTCCCCATATCTCCTCCCTTATTCCCACCGTGGGTTCGAATCCCAGGTGATTAGACCTGCCCTAAGTCCATGGATCCAAGGTATCAATCCGTGGGCCCAACGGATTTCACCCCTTCCCCACTTTCCAAGGGCCAGGTCAATTCTAGCTATCCAGGAAACCTGTCGAAACAGAGGCAGCTACAGGAGGGGACACACAAATATTTGTGCCCTGCAGTTACACACCCGTTCCGACAGGCTCGATCGCAATCTATCCACATGAGAACACGTTCTCTTCCGACTAGACCACGCTGGAGTCGCTGTATGTCTCAAATTTGGTTCCTTTATTTATAGTTAGTATTTTTGGTGTATTAATTGATTTGTTTTAATTTTTTAATGACTTAGGTAGAGTGATTTAGAGAGTTGGGGGGGAGGCTGGGTTGTGTGTGTAGTGGATTGTACGAGATCGTGGTTTGTTAGTATTTATCTAGTTGTGTTCACCTAACGGTGCTTGCGAGGGTTGAGCTCTGCTCTTTCGGCCCGCCTCTCAACTGCCAATCAATCAATTATTAATAACTAATAAAAAAAAATTCCACACACACACCCAGGAAGCAGCTCGCAACAGCTGTCTAACGCTCATTTACATATTTACTGCTAAGTAACAGAGGGCATCAGAATGATAGAAACTCTGCTGATTTCCGTTTGTGCCATCACCGGGGGATCGAATGAGCTAGGATTACGAGTCGGGAGCGACGTCCACTCAGCAATAAAGCCCCCTAGTTTGTGTATTGGTGCAAAAGATAATTTGGGAGAGGTTAAGGGAAAGGAATGATGTTTGGTGGCCTTGAAAGCTCTGGAGGGGAGGGGGGTTGCCAGTTATGAATTAAAATTGTTATTTTTTTAAGATAGGATATATATGCAAAAGACGTTGCGAGATAAAGTAAGAAAAGTGTTTCTGACTGAAGTTAGGTACTGTGTGATGGACTTGTATGTTAGGAAAAAGAATATTTATTAGAAACTTAGATAATCTTCAGAAATGTTTCTTCTTAAATAGTTGCAAATTATTGTGTGAAAAGCCTATGGTTACCGTACCTTAAACAAACACTCGTGAGCACAATTAGTCCACGGGATTCAGAGAGAGTGAGAATGAACAGCGAAATAGTAACAAAAAATGTGACAATGAGGGGAAACTATGTCATTCAAACGTTAACCATATAAATTACAGTAACACTAACTGAGCGTCCACATACATATTCCAATCAATTTATGTTAACCATTTTAGGGTTGGTTAGGTTCGGTTATATATCTACATTAGTTTTAACTCAAATGAAAAGAACTTAACTCATACATAATGAAATGAGCAGTTTTATCATTTCATAAGAAAAAAATTAGAGAAAATATATTAATTCAGGAAAACTTGGCTTATTAGGAAAATCGGGCCTTGCATAGTAGGCTGAGAAGTGCGTTCTGGCTACTAGGTACGACATATATATATATATATATATATATATATATGACAATGTCAGACCACGGAGGAAAATGAAACAGGAATTTCCTTAAGTACTTTCGTATATTAAATACATCTTCAGAAAGAAGATTCCTTCTGAAGATGTATTTAATATACGAAAGTACTCAAGGAAATTCCTGTTTCATTTTCCTCCGTTGTCTGACATTGTCACATTCTTAATCACGTGTTCATTTTCGTGATATACACACACATATATATATATATATATATATATATATATATATATATATATATATATATATATATATATATATATATATATATATATATATATATATATATATATATATATATATATATTTATTTTTTATTTTATTTATTTATTTTTAAAAAATATGTTATATTTATAAATATGTATGTATATTTAAATATTGATATATTCCTGTGGGTCCAGGAGGCCATCTGTGTCCCCTCAGATGGTCTCCCTTATCACAGTTTGTGTCTATGGATGTGTGTCTGTGTGTGTGTTTATCCCTGTGAGTGTCCGTGTGAGTGTGTGAGAGTTCGGTTGCGTGTGTGTGTCCGGTTATGCCTGTGGGTCCACGAGGCCATCTGTGTCCCCTCAGATGGTCTCCCTTATCACAGTCTATGGGTGTGTGTGAGTGTGAGTGCCCCTGTGAGTGTTCGGGTGAGGGTGTGTGTGTGTGAGTGTCCGGGTTTATGTGAGGTTTGGTTCCAGGAAACATCCTTCCCCTTCCCCTCCCCATATCTCCTCCCTTATTCCCACCGTGGGTTCGAATCCCAGGTGATTAGACCTGCTAGGTCTAATCAGGTTAAACTAGGTTAAGGGAAAGGAATGATGTTTGGTGGCCTTGAAAGCTCTGGAGGGGAGGGGGGTTGCCAGTTATGAATTAAAATTGTTATTTTTTTAAGATAGGATATATATGTAAAAGACGTTGCGAGATAAAGTAAGAAAAGTGTTTCTGACTGAAGTTAGGTACTGTGTGATTGACTTGTATGTTAGGAAAAAGAATATTTATTAGAAACTTAGATAATCTTCAGAAATGTTTCTTCTTAAATAGTTGCAAATTATTGTGTGAAAAGCCTATGGTTACCGTACCTTAAACAAACACTCGTGAGCACAATTAGTCCACGGGATTCAGAGAGAGTGAGAATGAACAGCGAAATAGTAACAAAAAATGTGACAATGAGGGGAAACTATGTCATTCAAACGTTAACCATATAAATTACAGTAACACTAACTGAGCGTCCACATACATATTCCAATCAATTTATGTTAACCATTTTAGGGTTGGTTAGGTTCGGTTATATATCTACATTAGTTTTAACTCAAATGAAAAGAACTTAACTCATACATAATGAAATGAGCAGTTTTATCATTTCATAAGAAAAAAATTAGAGAAAATATATTAATTCAGGAAAACTTGGCTTATTAGGAAAATCGGGCCTTGCATAGTAGGCTGAGAAGTGCGTTCTGGCTACTAGGTACGACATATATATATATATATATATATATATATATATATATATATATATATATATATATATATATATATATATATATATATATATATATATATATATATATATATGACAATGTCAGACCACGGAGGAAAATGAAACAGGAATTTCCTTAAGTACTTTCGTATATTAAATACATCTTCAGAAAGAAGATTTCTTCTGAAGATGTATTTAATATACGAAAGTACTCAAGGAAATTCCTGTTTCATTTTCCTCCGTTGTCTGACATTGTCACATTCTTAATCACGTGTTCATTTTCGTGATATACACACACATATATATATATATATATATATATATATATATATATATATATATATATATATATATATATATATATATATATATATATATATATATATATATATATATATATTTATTTTTTATTTTATTTATTTATTTTTAAAAAATATGTTATATTTATAAATATGTATGTATATTTAAATATTGATATATTCCTGTGGGTCCAGGAGGCCATCTGTGTCCCCTCAGATGGTCTCCCTTATCACAGTTTGTGTCTATGGATGTGTGTCTGTGTGTGTGTTTATCCCTGTGAGTGTCCGTGTGAGTGTGTGAGAGTTCGGTTGCGTGTGTGTCCGGTTATGCCTGTGGGTCCACGAGGCCATCTGTGTCCCCTCAGATGGTCTCCCTTATCACAGTCTATGGGTGTGTGTGAGTGTGAGTGCCCCTGTGAGTGTTCGGGTGAGGGTGTGTGTGTGTGAGTGTCCGGGTTTATGTGAGGTTTGGTTCCAGGAAACATCCTTCCCCTTCCCCTCCCCATATCTCCTCCCTTATTCCCACCGTGGGTTCGAATCCCAGGTGATTAGACCTGCTAGGTCTAATCAGGTTAAACTAGGTTAAGGGAAAGGAATGATGTTTGGTGGCCTTGAAAGCTCTGGAGGGGAGGGGGGTTGCCAGTTATGAATTAAAATTGTTATTTTTTTAAGATAGGATATATATGTAAAAGACGTTGCGAGATAAAGTAAGAAAAGTGTTTCTGACTGAAGTTAGGTACTGTGTGATTGACTTGTATGTTAGGAAAAAGAATATTTATTAGAAACTTAGATAATCTTCAGAAATGTTTCTTCTTAAATAGTTGCAAATTATTGTGTGAAAAGCCTATGGTTACCGTACCTTAAACAAACACTCGTGAGCACAATTAGTCCACGGGATTCAGAGAGAGTGAGAATGAACAGCGAAATAGTAACAAAAAATGTGACAATGAGGGGAAACTATGTCATTCAAACGTTAACCATATAAATTACAGTAACACTAACTGAGCGTCCACATACATATTCCAATCAATTTATGTTAACCATTTTAGGGTTGGTTAGGTTCGGTTATATATCTACATTAGTTTTAACTCAAATGAAAAGAACTTAACTCATACATAATGAAATGAGCAGTTTTATCATTTCATAAGAAAAAAATTAGAGAAAATATATTAATTCAGGAAAACTTGGCTTATTAGGAAAATCGGGCCTTGCATAGTAGGCTGAGAACTGCGTTCTGGCTACTAGGTACGACATATATATATATATATATATATATATATGACAATGTCAGACCACGGAGGAAAATGAAACAGGAATTTCCTTAAGTACTTTCGTATATTAAATACATCTTCAGAAAGAAGATTCCTTCTGAAGATGTATTTAATATACGAAAGTACTCAAGGAAATTCCTGTTTCATTTTCCTCCGTTGTCTGACATTGTCACATTCTTAATCACGTGTTCATTTTCGTGATATACACACACATATATATATATATATATATATATATATATATATATATATATATATATATATATATATATATATATATATATATATATATATATTTATTTTTTATTTTATTTATTTATTTTTAAAAAATATGTTATATTTATAAATATGTATGTATATTTAAATATTGATATATTCCTGTGGGTCCAGGAGGCCATCTGTGTCCCCTCAGATGGTCTCCCTTATCACAGTTTGTGTCTATGGATGTGTGTCTGTGTGTGTGTTTATCCCTGTGAGTGTCCGTGTGAGTGTGTGAGAGTTCGGTTGCGTGTGTGTCCGGTTATGCCTGTGGGTCCACGAGGCCATCTGTGTCCCCTCAGATGGTCTCCCTTATCACAGTCTATGGGTGTGTGTGAGTGTGAGTGCCCCTGTGAGTGTTCGGGTGAGGGTGTGTGTGTGTGAGTGTCCGGGTTTATGTGAGGTTTGGTTCCAGGAAACATCCTTCCCCTTCCCCTCCCCATATCTCCTCCCTTATTCCCACCGTGGGTTCGAATCCCAGGTGATTAGACCTGCTAGGTCTAATCAGGTTAAACTAGGTTAAGGGAAAGGAATGATGTTTGGTGGCCTTGAAAGCTCTGGAGGGGAGGGGGGTTGCCAGTTATGAATTAAAATTGTTATTTTTTTAAGATAGGATATATATGTAAAAGACGTTGCGAGATAAAGTAAGAAAAGTGTTTCTGACTGAAGTTAGGTACTGTGTGATTGACTTGTATGTTAGGAAAAAGAATATTTATTAGAAACTTAGATAATCTTCAGAAATGTTTCTTCTTAAATAGTTGCAAATTATTGTGTGAAAAGCCTATGGTTACCGTACCTTAAACAAACACTCGTGAGCACAATTAGTCCACGGGATTCAGAGAGAGTGAGAATGAACAGCGAAATAGTAACAAAAAATGTGACAATGAGGGGAAACTATGTCATTCAAACGTTAACCATATAAATTACAGTAACACTAACTGAGCGTCCACATACATATTCCAATCAATTTATGTTAACCATTTTAGGGTTGGTTAGGTTCGGTTATATATCTACATTAGTTTTAACTCAAATGAAAAGAACTTAACTCATACATAATGAAATGAGCAGTTTTATCATTTCATAAGAAAAAAATTAGAGAAAATATATTAATTCAGGAAAACTTGGCTTATTAGGAAAATCGGGCCTTGCATAGTAGGCTGAGAAGTGCGTTCTGGCTACTAGGTACGACATATATATATATATATATATATATATATATATATATATATATATATATATATATATATATATATATATGACAATGTCAGACCCCGGAGGAAAATGAAACAGGAATTTCCTTAAGTACTTTCGTATATTAAATACATCTTCAGAAAGAAGATTCCTTCTGAAGATGTATTTAATATACGAAAGTACTCAAGGAAATTCCTGTTTCATTTTCCTCCGTTGTCTGACATTGTCACAATCTTAATCACGTGTTCATTTTCGTGATATACACACACACATATATATATATATATATATATATATATATATATATATATATATATATATATATATATATATATATATATATATTTATTTTTTATTTTATTTATTTATTTTTAAAAAATATGTTATATTTATAAATATGTATGTATATTTAAATATTGATATATTCCTGTGGGTCCAGGAGGCCATCTGTGTCCCCTCAGATGGTCTCCCTTATCACAGTTTGTGTCTATGGATGTGTGTCTGTGTGTGTGTTTATCCCTGTGAGTGTCCGTGTGAGTGTGTGAGAGTTCGGTTGCGTGTGTGTCCGGTTATGCCTGTGGGTCCACGAGGCCATCTGTGTCCCCTCAGATGGTCTCCCTTATCACAGTCTATGGGTGTGTGTGAGTGTGAGTGCCCCTGTGAGTGTTCGGGTGAGGGTGTGTGTGTGTGAGTGTCCGGGTTTATGTGAGGTTTGGTTCCAGGAAACATCCTTCCCCTTCCCCTCCCCATATCTCCTCCCTTATTCCCACCGTGGGTTCGAATCCCAGGTGATTAGACCTGCCCTAAGTCCATGGATCCAAGGTATCAATCCGTGGGCCCAACGGATTTCACCCCTTCCCCACTTTCCAAGGGCCAGGTCAATTCTAGCTATCCAGGAAACCTGTCGAAACAGAGGCAGCTACAGGAGGGGACACACAAATATTTGTGCCCTGCAGTTACACACCCGTTCCGACAGGCTCGATCGCAATCTATCCACATGAGAACACGTTCTCTTCCGACTAGACCACGCTGGAGTCGCTGTATGTCTCAAATTTGGTTCCTTTATTTATAGTTAGTATTTTTGGTGTATTAATTGATTTGTTTTAATTTTTTAATGACTTAGGTAGAGTGATTTAGAGAGTTGGGGGGGAGGCTGGGTTGTGTGTGTAGTGGATTGTACGAGATCGTGGTTTGTTAGTATTTATCTAGTTGTGTTCACCTAGTGGTGCTTGCGAGGGTTGAGCTCTGCTCTTTCGGCCCGCCTCTCAACTGCCAATCAATCAATTATTAATAACTAATAAAAAAAAATTCCACACACACACCCAGGAAGCAGCTCGCAACAGCTGTCTAACGCTCATTTACATATTTACTGCTAAGTAACAGAGGGCATCAGAATGATAGAAACTCTGCTGATTTCCGTTTGTGCCATCACCGGGGGATCGAATGAGCTAGGATTACGAGTCGGGAGCGACGTCCACTCAGCAATAAAGCCCCCTAGTTTGTGTATTGGTGCAAAAGATATTTTGGGAGAGGTTAAGGGAAAGGAATGATGTTTGGTGGCCTTGAAAGCTCTGGAGGGGAGGGGGGTTGCCAGTTATGAATTAAAATTGTTATTTTTTTAAGATAGGATATATATGCAAAATACGTTGCGAGATAAAGTAAGAAAAGTGTTTCTGACTGAAGTTAGGTACTGTGTGATGGACTTGTATGTTAGGAAAAAGAATATTTATTAGAAACTTAGATAATCTTCAGAAATGTTTCTTCTTAAATAGTTGCAAATTATTGTGTGAAAAGCCTATGGTTACCGTACCTTAAACAAACACTCGTGAGCACAATTAGTCCACGGGATTCAGAGAGAGTGAGAATGAACAGCGAAATAGTAACAAAAAATGTGACAATGAGGGGAAACTATGTCATTCAAACGTTAACCATATAAATTACAGTAACACTAACTGAGCGTCCACATACATATTCCAATCAATTTATGTTAACCATTTTAGGGTTGGTTAGGTTCGGTTATATATCTACATTAGTTTTAACTCAAATGAAAAGAACTTAACTCATACATAATGAAATGAGCAGTTTTATCATTTCATAAGAAAAAAATTAGAGAAAATATATTAATTCAGGAAAACTTGGCTTATTAGGAAAATCGGGCCTTGCATAGTAGGCTGAGAAGTGCGTTCTGGCTACTAGGTACGACATATATATATATATATATATATATATATATGACAATGTCAGACCACGGAGGAAAATGAAACAGGAATTTCCTTAAGTACTTTCGTATATTAAATACATCTTCAGAAAGAAGATTCCTTCTGAAGATGTATTTAATATACGAAAGTACTCAAGGAAATTCCTGTTTCATTTTCCTCCGTTGTCTGACATTGTCACATTCTTAATCACGTGTTCATTTTCGTGATATACACACACATATATATATATATATATATATATATATATATATATATATATATATATATATATATATATATATATATATATATATATTTATTTTTTATTTTATTTATTTATTTTTAAAAAATATGTTATATTTATAAATATGTATGTATATTTAAATATTGATATATTCCTGTGGGTCCAGGAGGCCATCTGTGTCCCCTCAGATGGTCTCCCTTATCACAGTTTGTGTCTATGGATGTGTGTCTGTGTGTGTGTTTATCCCTGTGAGTGTCCGTGTGAGTGTGTGAGAGTTCGGTTGCGTGTGTGTCCGGTTATGCCTGTGGGTCCACGAGGCCATCTGTGTCCCCTCAGATGGTCTCCCTTATCACAGTCTATGGGTGTGTGTGAGTGTGAGTGCCCCTGTGAGTGTTCGGGTGAGGGTGTGTGTGTGTGAGTGTCCGGGTTTATGTGAGGTTTGGTTCCAGGAAACATCCTTCCCCTTCCCCTCCCCATATCTCCTCCCTTATTCCCACCGTGGGTTCGAATCCCAGGTGATTAGACCTGCTAGGTCTAATCAGGTTAAACTAGGTTAAGGGAAAGGAATGATGTTTGGTGGCCTTGAAAGCTCTGGAGGGGAGGGGGGTTGCCAGTTATGAATTAAAATTGTTATTTTTTTAAGATAGGATATATATGTAAAAGACGTTGCGAGATAAAGTAAGAAAAGTGTTTCTGACTGAAGTTAGGTACTGTGTGATTGACTTGTATGTTAGGAAAAAGAATATTTATTAGAAACTTAGATAATCTTCAGAAATGTTTCTTCTTAAATAGTTGCAAATTATTGTGTGAAAAGCCTATGGTTACCGTACCTTAAACAAACACTCGTGAGCACAATTAGTCCACGGGATTCAGAGAGAGTGAGAATGAACAGCGAAATAGTAACAAAAAATGTGACAATGAGGGGAAACTATGTCATTCAAACGTTAACCATATAAATTACAGTAACACTAACTGAGCGTCCACATACATATTCCAATCAATTTATGTTAACCATTTTAGGGTTGGTTAGGTTCGGTTATATATCTACATTAGTTTTAACTCAAATGAAAAGAACTTAACTCATACATAATGAAATGAGCAGTTTTATCATTTCATAAGAAAAAAATTAGAGAAAATATATTAATTCAGGAAAACTTGGCTTATTAGGAAAATCGGGCCTTGCATAGTAGGCTGAGAAGTGCGTTCTGGCTACTAGGTACGACATATATATATATATATATATATATATATGACAATGTCAGACCACGGAGGAAAATGAAACAGGAATTTCCTTAAGTACTTTCGTATATTAAATACATCTTCAGAAAGAAGATTCCTTCTGAAGATGTATTTAATATACGAAAGTACTCAAGGAAATTCCTGTTTCATTTTCCTCCGTTGTCTGACATTGTCACATTCTTAATCACGTGTTCATTTTCGTGATATACACACACATATATATATATATATATATATATATATATATATATATATATATATATATATATATATATATATATATATATATATATTTATTTTTTATTTTATTTATTTATTTTTAAAAAATATGTTATATTTATAAATATGTATGTATATTTAAATATTGATATATTCCTGTGGGTCCAGGAGGCCATCTGTGTCCCCTCAGATGGTCTCCCTTATCACAGTTTGTGTCTATGGATGTGTGTCTGTGTGTGTGTTTATCCCTGTGAGTGTCCGTGTGAGTGTGTGAGAGTTCGGTTGCGTGTGTGTCCGGTTATGCCTGTGGGTCCACGAGGCCATCTGTGTCCCCTCAGATGGTCTCCCTTATCACAGTCTATGGGTGTGTGTGAGTGTGAGTGCCCCTGTGAGTGTTCGGGTGAGGGTGTGTGTGTGTGAGTGTCCGGGTTTATGTGAGGTTTGGTTCCAGGAAACATCCTTCCCCTTCCCCTCCCCATATCTCCTCCCTTATTCCCACCGTGGGTTCGAATCCCAGGTGATTAGACCTGCTAGGTCTAATCAGGTTAAACTAGGTTAAGGGAAAGGAATGATGTTTGGTGGCCTTGAAAGCTCTGGAGGGGAGGGGGGTTGCCAGTTATGAATTAAAATTGTTATTTTTTTAAGATAGGATATATATGTAAAAGACGTTGCGAGATAAAGTAAGAAAAGTGTTTCTGACTGAAGTTAGGTACTGTGTGATTGACTTGTATGTTAGGAAAAAGAATATTTATTAGAAACTTAGATAATCTTCAGAAATGTTTCTTCTTAAATAGTTGCAAATTATTGTGTGAAAAGCCTATGGTTACCGTACCTTAAACAAACACTCGTGAGCACAATTAGTCCACGGGATTCAGAGAGAGTGAGAATGAACAGCGAAATAGTAACAAAAAATGTGACAATGAGGGGAAACTATGTCATTCAAACGTTAACCATATAAATTACAGTAACACTAACTGAGCGTCCACATACATATTCCAATCAATTTATGTTAACCATTTTAGGGTTGGTTAGGTTCGGTTATATATCTACATTAGTTTTAACTCAAATGAAAAGAACTTAACTCATACATAATGAAATGAGCAGTTTTATCATTTCATAAGAAAAAAATTAGAGAAAATATATTAATTCAGGAAAACTTGGCTTATTAGGAAAATCGGGCCTTGCATAGTAGGCTGAGAAGTGCGTTCTGGCTACTAGGTACGACATATATATATATATATATATATATATATATATATATATGACAATGTCAGACCACGGAGGAAAATGAAACAGGAATTTCCTTAAGTACTTTCGTATATTAAATACATCTTCAGAAAGAAGATTCCTTCTGAAGATGTATTTAATATACGAAAGTACTCAAGGAAATTCCTGTTTCATTTTCCTCCGTTGTCTGACATTGTCACATTCTTAATCACGTGTTCATTTTCGTGATATACACACACATATATATATATATATATATATATATATATATATATATATATATATATATATATATATATATATATATATATATATATATATATATTTATTTTTTATTTTATTTATTTATTTTTAAAAAATATGTTATATTTATAAATATGTATGTATATTTAAATATTGATATATTCCTGTGGGTCCAGGAGGCCATCTGTGTCCCCTCAGATGGTCTCCCTTATCACAGTTTGTGTCTATGGATGTGTGTCTGTGTGTGTGTTTATCCCTGTGAGTGTCCGTGTGAGTGTGTGAGAGTTCGGTTGCGTGTGTGTCCGGTTATGCCTGTGGGTCCACGAGGCCATCTGTGTCCCCTCAGATGGTCTCCCTTATCACAGTCTATGGGTGTGTGTGAGTGTGAGTGCCCCTGTGAGTGTTCGGGTGAGGGTGTGTGTGTGTGAGTGTCCGGGTTTATGTGAGGTTTGGTTCCAGGAAACATCCTTCCCCTTCCCCTCCCCATATCTCCTCCCTTATTCCCACCGTGGGTTCGAATCCCAGGTGATTAGACCTGCTAGGTCTAATCAGGTTAAACTAGGTTAAGGGAAAGGAATGATGTTTGGTGGCCTTGAAAGCTCTGGAGGGGAGGGGGGTTGCCAGTTATGAATTAAAATTGTTATTTTTTTAAGATAGGATATATATGTAAAAGACGTTGCGAGATAAAGTAAGAAAAGTGTTTCTGACTGAAGTTAGGTACTGTGTGATTGACTTGTATGTTAGGAAAAAGAATATTTATTAGAAACTTAGATAATCTTCAGAAATGTTTCTTCTTAAATAGTTGCAAATTATTGTGTGAAAAGCCTATGGTTACCGTACCTTAAACAAACACTCGTGAGCACAATTAGTCCACGGGATTCAGAGAGAGTGAGAATGAACAGCGAAATAGTAACAAAAAATGTGACAATGAGGGGAAACTATGTCATTCAAACGTTAACCATATAAATTACAGTAACACTAACTGAGCGTCCACATACATATTCCAATCAATTTATGTTAACCATTTTAGGGTTGGTTAGGTTCGGTTATATATCTACATTAGTTTTAACTCAAATGAAAAGAACTTAACTCATACATAATGAAATGAGCAGTTTTATCATTTCATAAGAAAAAAATTAGAGAAAATATATTAATTCAGGAAAACTTGGCTTATTAGGAAAATCGGGCCTTGCATAGTAGGCTGAGAAGTGCGTTCTGGCTACTAGGTACGACATATATATATATATATATATATATATATATGACAATGTCAGACCACGGAGGAAAATGAAACAGGAATTTCCTTAAGTACTTTCGTATATTAAATACATCTTCAGAAAGAAGATTCCTTCTGAAGATGTATTTAATATACGAAAGTACTCAAGGAAATTCCTGTTTCATTTTCCTCCGTTGTCTGACATTGTCACATTCTTAATCACGTGTTCATTTTCGTGATATACACACACATATATATATATATATATATATATATATATATATATATATATATATATATATATATATATATATATATATATATATATATATATTTATTTTTTATTTTATTTATTTATTTTTAAAAAATATGTTATATTTATAAATATGTATGTATATTTAAATATTGATATATTCCTGTGGGTCCAGGAGGCCATCTGTGTCCCCTCAGATGGTCTCCCTTATCACAGTTTGTGTCTATGGATGTGTGTCTGTGTGTGTGTTTATCCCTGTGAGTGTCCGTGTGAGTGTGTGAGAGTTCGGTTGCGTGTGTGTCCGGTTATGCCTGTGGGTCCACGAGGCCATCTGTGTCCCCTCAGATGGTCTCCCTTATCACAGTCTATGGGTGTGTGTGAGTGTGAGTGCCCCTGTGAGTGTTCGGGTGAGGGTGTGTGTGTGTGAGTGTCCGGGTTTATGTGAGGTTTGGTTCCAGGAAACATCCTTCCCCTTCCCCTCCCCATATCTCCTCCCTTATTCCCACCGTGGGTTCGAATCCCAGGTGATTAGACCTGCTAGGTCTAATCAGGTTAAACTAGGTTAAGGGAAAGGAATGATGTTTGGTGGCCTTGAAAGCTCTGGAGGGGAGGGGGGTTGCCAGTTATGAATTAAAATTGTTATTTTTTTAAGATAGGATATATATGTAAAAGACGTTGCGAGATAAAGTAAGAAAAGTGTTTCTGACTGAAGTTAGGTACTGTGTGATTGACTTGTATGTTAGGAAAAAGAATATTTATTAGAAACTTAGATAATCTTCAGAAATGTTTCTTCTTAAATAGTTGCAAATTATTGTGTGAAAAGCCTATGGTTACCGTACCTTAAACAAACACTCGTGAGCACAATTAGTCCACGGGATTCAGAGAGAGTGAGAATGAACAGCGAAATAGTAACAAAAAATGTGACAATGAGGGGAAACTATGTCATTCAAACGTTAACCATATAAATTACAGTAACACTAACTGAGCGTCCACATACATATTCCAATCAATTTATGTTAACCATTTTAGGGTTGGTTAGGTTCGGTTATATATCTACATTAGTTTTAACTCAAATGAAAAGAACTTAACTCATACATAATGAAATGAGCAGTTTTATCATTTCATAAGAAAAAAATTAGAGAAAATATATTAATTCAGGAAAACTTGGCTTATTAGGAAAATCGGGCCTTGCATAGTAGGCTGAGAAGTGCGTTCTGGCTACTAGGTACGACATATATATATATATATATATATATATATATATATATATATATATATATATATGACAATGTCAGACCACGGAGGAAAATGAAACAGGAATTTCCTTAAGTACTTTCGTACTATTAAATACATCTTCAGAAAGAAGATTCCTTCTGAAGATGTATTTAATATACGAAAGTACTCAAGGAAATTCCTGTTTCATTTTCCTCCGTTGTCTGACATTGTCACATTCTTAATCACGTGTTCATTTTCGTGATATACACACACATATATATATATATATATATATATATATATATATATATATATATATATATATATATATATATATATATATATATATTTATTTTTTATTTTATTTATTTATTTTTAAAAAATATGTTATATTTATAAATATGTATGTATATTTAAATATTGATATATTCCTGTGGGTCCAGGAGGCCATCTGTGTCCCCTCAGATGGTCTCCCTTATCACAGTTTGTGTCTATGGATGTGTGTCTGTGTGTGTGTTTATCCCTGTGAGTGTCCGTGTGAGTGTGTGAGAGTTCGGTTGCGTGTGTGTCCGGTTATGCCTGTGGGTCCACGAGGCCATCTGTGTCCCCTCAGATGGTCTCCCTTATCACAGTCTATGGGTGTGTGTGAGTGTGAGTGCCCCTGTGAGTGTTCGGGTGAGGGTGTGTGTGTGTGAGTGTCCGGGTTTATGTGAGGTTTGGTTCCAGGAAACATCCTTCCCCTTCCCCTCCCCATATCTCCTCCCTTATTCCCACCGTGGGTTCGAATCCCAGGTGATTAGACCTGCTAGGTCTAATCAGGTTAAACTAGGTTAAGGGAAAGGAATGATGTTTGGTGGCCTTGAAAGCTCTGGAGGGGAGGGGGGTTGCCAGTTATGAATTAAAATTGTTATTTTTTTAAGATAGGATATATATGTAAAAGACGTTGCGAGATAAAGTAAGAAAAGTGTTTCTGACTGAAGTTAGGTACTGTGTGATTGACTTGTATGTTAGGAAAAAGAATATTTATTAGAAACTTAGATAATCTTCAGAAATGTTTCTTCTTAAATAGTTGCAAATTATTGTGTGAAAAGCCTATGGTTACCGTACCTTAAACAAACACTCGTGAGCACAATTAGTCCACGGGATTCAGAGAGAGTGAGAATGAACAGCGAAATAGTAACAAAAAATGTGACAATGAGGGGAAACTATGTCATTCAAACGTTAACCATATAAATTACAGTAACACTAACTGAGCGTCCACATACATATTCCAATCAATTTATGTTAACCATTTTAGGGTTGGTTAGGTTCGGTTATATATCTACATTAGTTTTAACTCAAATGAAAAGAACTTAACTCATACATAATGAAATGAGCAGTTTTATCATTTCATAAGAAAAAAATTAGAGAAAATATATTAATTCAGGAAAACTTGGCTTATTAGGAAAATCGGGCCTTGCATAGTAGGCTGAGAAGTGCGTTCTGGCTACTAGGTACGACATATATATATATATATATATATATATATATATATATATATATATATATGACAATGTCAGACCACGGAGGAAAATGAAACAGGAATTTCCTTAAGTACTTTCGTATATTAAATACATCTTCAGAAAGAAGATTCCTTCTGAAGATGTATTTAATATACGAAAGTACTCAAGGAAATTCCTGTTTCATTTTCCTCCGTTGTCTGACATTGTCACATTCTTAATCACGTGTTCATTTTCGTGATATACACACACATATATATATATATATATATATATATATATATATATATATATATATATATATATATATATATATATATATATATATATATATATTTATTTTTTATTTTATTTATTTATTTTTAAAAAATATGTTATATTTATAAATATGTATGTATATTTAAATATTGATATATTCCTGTGGGTCCAGGAGGCCATCTGTGTCCCCTCAGATGGTCTCCCTTATCACAGTTTGTGTCTATGGATGTGTGTCTGTGTGTGTGTTTATCCCTGTGAGTGTCCGTGTGAGTGTGTGAGAGTTCGGTTGCGTGTGTGTCCGGTTATGCCTGTGGGTCCACGAGGCCATCTGTGTCCCCTCAGATGGTCTCCCTTATCACAGTCTATGGGTGTGTGTGAGTGTGAGTGCCCCTGTGAGTGTTCGGGTGAGGGTGTGTGTGTGTGAGTGTCCGGGTTTATGTGAGGTTTGGTTCCAGGAAACATCCTTCCCCTTCCCCTCCCCATATCTCCTCCCTTATTCCCACCGTGGGTTCGAATCCCAGGTGATTAGACCTGCTAGGTCTAATCAGGTTAAACTAGGTTAAGGGAAAGGAATGATGTTTGGTGGCCTTGAAAGCTCTGGAGGGGAGGGGGGTTGCCAGTTATGAATTAAAATTGTTATTTTTTTAAGATAGGATATATATGTAAAAGACGTTGCGAGATAAAGTAAGAAAAGTGTTTCTGACTGAAGTTAGGTACTGTGTGATTGACTTGTATGTTAGGAAAAAGAATATTTATTAGAAACTTAGATAATCTTCAGAAATGTTTCTTCTTAAATAGTTGCAAATTATTGTGTGAAAAGCCTATGGTTACCGTACCTTAAACAAACACTCGTGAGCACAATTAGTCCACGGGATTCAGAGAGAGTGAGAATGAACAGCGAAATAGTAACAAAAAATGTGACAATGAGGGGAAACTATGTCATTCAAACGTTAACCATATAAATTACAGTAACACTAACTGAGCGTCCACATACATATTCCAATCAATTTATGTTAACCATTTTAGGGTTGGTTAGGTTCGGTTATATATCTACATTAGTTTTAACTCAAATGAAAAGAACTTAACTCATACATAATGAAATGAGCAGTTTTATCATTTCATAAGAAAAAAATTAGAGAAAATATATTAATTCAGGAAAACTTGGCTTATTAGGAAAATCGGGCCTTGCATAGTAGGCTGAGAAGTGCGTTCTGGCTACTAGGTACGACATATATATATATATATATATATATATATATATGACAATGTCAGACCACGGAGGAAAATGAAACAGGAATTTCCTTAAGTACTTTCGTATATTAAATACATCTTCAGAAAGAAGATTCCTTCTGAAGATGTATTTAATATACGAAAGTACTCAAGGAAATTCCTGTTTCATTTTCCTCCGTTGTCTGACATTGTCACATTCTTAATCACGTGTTCATTTTCGTGATATACACACACATATATATATATATATATATATATATATATATATATATATATATATATATATATATATATATATATATATATATATATATATATATATATATATATTTATTTTTTATTTTATTTATTTATTTTTAAAAAATATGTTATATTTATAAATATGTATGTATATTTAAATATTGATATATTCCTGTGGGTCCAGGAGGCCATCTGTGTCCCCTCAGATGGTCTCCCTTATCACAGTTTGTGTCTATGGATGTGTGTCTGTGTGTGTGTTTATCCCTGTGAGTGTCCGTGTGAGTGTGTGAGAGTTCGGTTGCGTGTGTGTCCGGTTATGCCTGTGGGTCCACGAGGCCATCTGTGTCCCCTCAGATGGTCTCCCTTATCACAGTCTATGGGTGTGTGTGAGTGTGAGTGCCCCTGTGAGTGTTCGGGTGAGGGTGTGTGTGTGTGAGTGTCCGGGTTTATGTGAGGTTTGGTTCCAGGAAACATCCTTCCCCTTCCCCTCCCCATATCTCCTCCCTTATTCCCACCGTGGGTTCGAATCCCAGGTGATTAGACCTGCTAGGTCTAATCAGGTTAAACTAGGTTAAGGGAAAGGAATGATGTTTGGTGGCCTTGAAAGCTCTGGAGGGGAGGGGGGTTGCCAGTTATGAATTAAAATTGTTATTTTTTTAAGATAGGATATATATGTAAAAGACGTTGCGAGATAAAGTAAGAAAAGTGTTTCTGACTGAAGTTAGGTACTGTGTGATTGACTTGTATGTTAGGAAAAAGAATATTTATTAGAAACTTAGATAATCTTCAGAAATGTTTCTTCTTAAATAGTTGCAAATTATTGTGTGAAAAGCCTATGGTTACCGTACCTTAAACAAACACTCGTGAGCACAATTAGTCCACGGGATTCAGAGAGAGTGAGAATGAACAGCGAAATAGTAACAAAAAATGTGACAATGAGGGGAAACTATGTCATTCAAACGTTAACCATATAAATTACAGTAACACTAACTGAGCGTCCACATACATATTCCAATCAATTTATGTTAACCATTTTAGGGTTGGTTAGGTTCGGTTATATATCTACATTAGTTTTAACTCAAATGAAAAGAACTTAACTCATACATAATGAAATGAGCAGTTTTATCATTTCATAAGAAAAAAATTAGAGAAAATATATTAATTCAGGAAAACTTGGCTTATTAGGAAAATCGGGCCTTGCATAGTAGGCTGAGAAGTGCGTTCTGGCTACTAGGTACGACATATATATATATATATATATATATATATATATATATATATATATATATATATATATGACAATGTCAGACCACGGAGGAAAATGAAACAGGAATTTCCTTAAGTACTTTCGTATATTAAATACATCTTCAGAAAGAAGATTCCTTCTGAAGATGTATTTAATATACGAAAGTACTCAAGGAAATTCCTGTTTCATTTTCCTCCGTTGTCTGACATTGTCACATTCTTAATCACGTGTTCATTTTCGTGATATACACACACATATATATATATATATATATATATATATATATATATATATATATATATATATATATATATATATATATATATATATATATTTATTTTTTATTTTATTTATTTATTTTTAAAAAATATGTTATATTTATAAATATGTATGTATATTTAAATATTGATATATTCCTGTGGGTCCAGGAGGCCATCTGTGTCCCCTCAGATGGTCTCCCTTATCACAGTTTGTGTCTATGGATGTGTGTCTGTGTGTGTGTTTATCCCTGTGAGTGTCCGTGTGAGTGTGTGAGAGTTCGGTTGCGTGTGTGTCCGGTTATGCCTGTGGGTCCACGAGGCCATCTGTGTCCCCTCAGATGGTCTCCCTTATCACAGTCTATGGGTGTGTGTGAGTGTGAGTGCCCCTGTGAGTGTTCGGGTGAGGGTGTGTGTGTGTGAGTGTCCGGGTTTATGTGAGGTTTGGTTCCAGGAAACATCCTTCCCCTTCCCCTCCCCATATCTCCTCCCTTATTCCCACCGTGGGTTCGAATCCCAGGTGATTAGACCTGCTAGGTCTAATCAGGTTAAACTAGGTTAAGGGAAAGGAATGATGTTTGGTGGCCTTGAAAGCTCTGGAGGGGAGGGGGGTTGCCAGTTATGAATTAAAATTGTTATTTTTTTAAGATAGGATATATATGTAAAAGACGTTGCGAGATAAAGTAAGAAAAGTGTTTCTGACTGAAGTTAGGTACTGTGTGATTGACTTGTATGTTAGGAAAAAGAATATTTATTAGAAACTTAGATAATCTTCAGAAATGTTTCTTCTTAAATAGTTGCAAATTATTGTGTGAAAAGCCTATGGTTACCGTACCTTAAACAAACACTCGTGAGCACAATTAGTCCACGGGATTCAGAGAGAGTGAGAATGAACAGCGAAATAGTAACAAAAAATGTGACAATGAGGGGAAACTATGTCATTCAAACGTTAACCATATAAATTACAGTAACACTAACTGAGCGTCCACATACATATTCCAATCAATTTATGTTAACCATTTTAGGGTTGGTTAGGTTCGGTTATATATCTACATTAGTTTTAACTCAAATGAAAAGAACTTAACTCATACATAATGAAATGAGCAGTTTTATCATTTCATAAGAAAAAAATTAGAGAAAATATATTAATTCAGGAAAACTTGGCTTATTAGGAAAATCGGGCCTTGCATAGTAGGCTGAGAAGTGCGTTCTGGCTACTAGGTACGACATATATATATATATATATATATATATATATATATATGACAATGTCAGACCACGGAGGAAAATGAAACAGGAATTTCCTTAAGTACTTTCGTATATTAAATACATCTTCAGAAAGAAGATTCCTTCTGAAGATGTATTTAATATACGAAAGTACTCAAGGAAATTCCTGTTTCATTTTCCTCCGTTGTCTGACATTGTCACATTCTTAATCACGTGTTCATTTTCGTGATATACACACACATATATATATATATATATATATATATATATATATATATATATATATATATATATATATATATATATATATATATATATATATATTTATTTTTTATTTTATTTATTTATTTTTAAAAAATATGTTATATTTATAAATATGTATGTATATTTAAATATTGATATATTCCTGTGGGTCCAGGAGGCCATCTGTGTCCCCTCAGATGGTCTCCCTTATCACAGTTTGTGTCTATGGATGTGTGTCTGTGTGTGTGTTTATCCCTGTGAGTGTCCGTGTGAGTGTGTGAGAGTTCGGTTGCGTGTGTGTCCGGTTATGCCTGTGGGTCCACGAGGCCATCTGTGTCCCCTCAGATGGTCTCCCTTATCACAGTCTATGGGTGTGTGTGAGTGTGAGTGCCCCTGTGAGTGTTCGGGTGAGGGTGTGTGTGTGTGAGTGTCCGGGTTTATGTGAGGTTTGGTTCCAGGAAACATCCTTCCCCTTCCCCTCCCCATATCTCCTCCCTTATTCCCACCGTGGGTTCGAATCCCAGGTGATTAGACCTGCTAGGTCTAATCAGGTTAAACTAGGTTAAGGGAAAGGAATGATGTTTGGTGGCCTTGAAAGCTCTGGAGGGGAGGGGGGTTGCCAGTTATGAATTAAAATTGTTATTTTTTTAAGATAGGATATATATGTAAAAGACGTTGCGAGATAAAGTAAGAAAAGTGTTTCTGACTGAAGTTAGGTACTGTGTGATTGACTTGTATGTTAGGAAAAAGAATATTTATTAGAAACTTAGATAATCTTCAGAAATGTTTCTTCTTAAATAGTTGCAAATTATTGTGTGAAAAGCCTATGGTTACCGTACCTTAAACAAACACTCGTGAGCACAATTAGTCCACGGGATTCAGAGAGAGTGAGAATGAACAGCGAAATAGTAACAAAAAATGTGACAATGAGGGGAAACTATGTCATTCAAACGTTAACCATATAAATTACAGTAACACTAACTGAGCGTCCACATACATATTCCAATCAATTTATGTTAACCATTTTAGGGTTGGTTAGGTTCGGTTATATATCTACATTAGTTTTAACTCAAATGAAAAGAACTTAACTCATACATAATGAAATGAGCAGTTTTATCATTTCATAAGAAAAAAATTAGAGAAAATATATTAATTCAGGAAAACTTGGCTTATTAGGAAAATCGGGCCTTGCATAGTAGGCTGAGAAGTGCGTTCTGGCTACTAGGTACGACATATATATATATATATATATATATATATATATATATATGACAATGTCAGACCACGGAGGAAAATGAAACAGGAATTTCCTTAAGTACTTTCGTATATTAAATACATCTTCAGAAAGAAGATTCCTTCTGAAGATGTATTTAATATACGAAAGTACTCAAGGAAATTCCTGTTTCATTTTCCTCCGTTGTCTGACATTGTCACATTCTTAATCACGTGTTCATTTTCGTGATATACACACACATATATATATATATATATATATATATATATATATATATATATATATATATATATATATATATATATATATATATATATATTATTTTTTATTTTATTTATTTATTTTTAAAAAATATGTTATATTTATAAATATGTATGTATATTTAAATATTGATATATTCCTGTGGGTCCAGGAGGCCATCTGTGTCCCCTCAGATGGTCTCCCTTATCACAGTTTGTGTCTATGGATGTGTGTCTGTGTGTGTGTTTATCCCTGTGAGTGTCCGTGTGAGTGTGTGAGAGTTCGGTTGCGTGTGTGTCCGGTTATGCCTGTGGGTCCACGAGGCCATCTGTGTCCCCTCAGATGGTCTCCCTTATCACAGTCTATGGGTGTGTGTGAGTGTGAGTGCCCCTGTGAGTGTTCGGGTGAGGGTGTGTGTGTGTGAGTGTCCGGGTTTATGTGAGGTTTGGTTCCAGGAAACATCCTTCCCCTTCCCCTCCCCATATCTCCTCCCTTATTCCCACCGTGGGTTCGAATCCCAGGTGATTAGACCTGCTAGGTCTAATCAGGTTAAACTAGGTTAAGGGAAAGGAATGATGTTTGGTGGCCTTGAAAGCTCTGGAGGGGAGGGGGGTTGCCAGTTATGAATTAAAATTGTTATTTTTTTAAGATAGGATATATATGTAAAAGACGTTGCGAGATAAAGTAAGAAAAGTGTTTCTGACTGAAGTTAGGTACTGTGTGATTGACTTGTATGTTAGGAAAAAGAATATTTATTAGAAACTTAGATAATCTTCAGAAATGTTTCTTCTTAAATAGTTGCAAATTATTGTGTGAAAAGCCTATGGTTACCGTACCTTAAACAAACACTCGTGAGCACAATTAGTCCACGGGATTCAGAGAGAGTGAGAATGAACAGCGAAATAGTAACAAAAAATGTGACAATGAGGGGAAACTATGTCATTCAAACGTTAACCATATAAATTACAGTAACACTAACTGAGCGTCCACATACATATTCCAATCAATTTATGTTAACCATTTTAGGGTTGGTTAGGTTCGGTTATATATCTACATTAGTTTTAACTCAAATGAAAAGAACTTAACTCATACATAATGAAATGAGCAGTTTTATCATTTCATAAGAAAAAAATTAGAGAAAATATATTAATTCAGGAAAACTTGGCTTATTAGGAAAATCGGGCCTTGCATAGTAGGCTGAGAAGTGCGTTCTGGCTACTAGGTACGACATATATATATATATATATATATATATATATATATATATATATATATATATGACAATGTCAGACCACGGAGGAAAATGAAACAGGAATTTCCTTAAGTACTTTCGTATATTAAATACATCTTCAGAAAGAAGATTCCTTCTGAAGATGTATTTAATATACGAAAGTACTCAAGGAAATTCCTGTTTCATTTTCCTCCGTTGTCTGACATTGTCACATTCTTAATCACGTGTTCATTTTCGTGATATACACACACATATATATATATATATATATATATATATATATATATATATATATATATATATATATATATATATATATATATATTTATTTTTTATTTTATTTATTTATTTTTAAAAAATATGTTATATTTATAAATATGTATGTATATTTAAATATTGATATATTCCTGTGGGTCCAGGAGGCCATCTGTGTCCCCTCAGATGGTCTCCCTTATCACAGTTTGTGTCTATGGATGTGTGTCTGTGTGTGTGTTTATCCCTGTGAGTGTCCGTGTGAGTGTGTGAGAGTTCGGTTGCGTGTGTGTCCGGTTATGCCTGTGGGTCCACGAGGCCATCTGTGTCCCCTCAGATGGTCTCCCTTATCACAGTCTATGGGTGTGTGTGAGTGTGAGTGCCCCTGTGAGTGTTCGGGTGAGGGTGTGTGTGTGTGAGTGTCCGGGTTTATGTGAGGTTTGGTTCCAGGAAACATCCTTCCCCTTCCCCTCCCCATATCTCCTCCCTTATTCCCACCGTGGGTTCGAATCCCAGGTGATTAGACCTGCTAGGTCTAATCAGGTTAAACTAGGTTAAGGGAAAGGAATGATGTTTGGTGGCCTTGAAAGCTCTGGAGGGGAGGGGGGTTGCCAGTTATGAATTAAAATTGTTATTTTTTTAAGATAGGATATATATGTAAAAGACGTTGCGAGATAAAGTAAGAAAAGTGTTTCTGACTGAAGTTAGGTACTGTGTGATTGACTTGTATGTTAGGAAAAAGAATATTTATTAGAAACTTAGATAATCTTCAGAAATGTTTCTTCTTAAATAGTTGCAAATTATTGTGTGAAAAGCCTATGGTTACCGTACCTTAAACAAACACTCGTGAG
Source organism: Procambarus clarkii (assembly GCF_040958095.1). Classification (NCBI taxonomy): domain Eukaryota; kingdom Metazoa; phylum Arthropoda; class Malacostraca; order Decapoda; family Cambaridae; genus Procambarus; species Procambarus clarkii. The sequence continues at coordinate 170,262 of NW_027189259.1, forward strand.
CACAATTAGTCCACGGGATTCAGAGAGAGTGAGAATGAACAGCGAAATAGTAACAAAAAATGTGACAATGAGGGGAAACTATGTCATTCAAACGTTAACCATATAAATTACAGTAACACTAACTGAGCGTCCACATACATATTCCAATCAATTTATGTTAACCATTTTAGGGTTGGTTAGGTTCGGTTATATATCTACATTAGTTTTAACTCAAATGAAAAGAACTTAACTCATACATAATGAAATGAGCAGTTTTATCATTTCATAAGAAAAAAATTAGAGAAAATATATTAATTCAGGAAAACTTGGCTTATTAGGAAAATCGGGCCTTGCATAGTAGGCTGAGAAGTGCGTTCTGGCTACTAGGTACGACATATATATATATATATATATATATATATATATATATGACAATGTCAGACCACGGAGGAAAATGAAACAGGAATTTCCTTAAGTACTTTCGTATATTAAATACATCTTCAGAAAGAAGATTCCTTCTGAAGATGTATTTAATATACGAAAGTACTCAAGGAAATTCCTGTTTCATTTTCCTCCGTTGTCTGACATTGTCACATTCTTAATCACGTGTTCATTTTCGTGATATACACACACATATATATATATATATATATATATATATATATATATATATATATATATATATATATATATATATATATATATATATATATATATTTATTTTTTATTTTATTTATTTATTTTTAAAAAATATGTTATATTTATAAATATGTATGTATATTTAAATATTGATATATTCCTGTGGGTCCAGGAGGCCATCTGTGTCCCCTCAGATGGTCTCCCTTATCACAGTTTGTGTCTATGGATGTGTGTCTGTGTGTGTGTTTATCCCTGTGAGTGTCCGTGTGAGTGTGTGAGAGTTCGGTTGCGTGTGTGTCCGGTTATGCCTGTGGGTCCACGAGGCCATCTGTGTCCCCTCAGATGGTCTCCCTTATCACAGTCTATGGGTGTGTGTGAGTGTGAGTGCCCCTGTGAGTGTTCGGGTGAGGGTGTGTGTGTGTGAGTGTCCGGGTTTATGTGAGGTTTGGTTCCAGGAAACATCCTTCCCCTTCCCCTCCCCATATCTCCTCCCTTATTCCCACCGTGGGTTCGAATCCCAGGTGATTAGACCTGCTAGGTCTAATCAGGTTAAACTAGGTTAAGGGAAAGGAATGATGTTTGGTGGCCTTGAAAGCTCTGGAGGGGAGGGGGGTTGCCAGTTATGAATTAAAATTGTTATTTTTTTAAGATAGGATATATATGTAAAAGACGTTGCGAGATAAAGTAAGAAAAGTGTTTCTGACTGAAGTTAGGTACTGTGTGATTGACTTGTATGTTAGGAAAAAGAATATTTATTAGAAACTTAGATAATCTTCAGAAATGTTTCTTCTTAAATAGTTGCAAATTATTGTGTGAAAAGCCTATGGTTACCGTACCTTAAACAAACACTCGTGAGCACAATTAGTCCACGGGATTCAGAGAGAGTGAGAATGAACAGCGAAATAGTAACAAAAAATGTGACAATGAGGGGAAACTATGTCATTCAAACGTTAACCATATAAATTACAGTAACACTAACTGAGCGTCCACATACATATTCCAATCAATTTATGTTAACCATTTTAGGGTTGGTTAGGTTCGGTTATATATCTACATTAGTTTTAACTCAAATGAAAAGAACTTAACTCATACATAATGAAATGAGCAGTTTTATCATTTCATAAGAAAAAAATTAGAGAAAATATATTAATTCAGGAAAACTTGGCTTATTAGGAAAATCGGGCCTTGCATAGTAGGCTGAGAAGTGCGTTCTGGCTACTAGGTACGACATATATATATATATATATATATATATATATATATATATGACAATGTCAGACCACGGAGGAAAATGAAACAGGAATTTCCTTAAGTACTTTCGTATATTAAATACATCTTCAGAAAGAAGATTCCTTCTGAAGATGTATTTAATATACGAAAGTACTCAAGGAAATTCCTGTTTCATTTTCCTCCGTTGTCTGACATTGTCACATTCTTAATCACGTGTTCATTTTCGTGATATACACACACATATATATATATATATATATATATATATATATATATATATATATATATATATATATATATATATATTTATTTTTTATTTTATTTATTTATTTTTAAAAAATATGTTATATTTATAAATATGTATGTATATTTAAATATTGATATATTCCTGTGGGTCCAGGAGGCCATCTGTGTCCCCTCAGATGGTCTCCCTTATCACAGTTTGTGTCTATGGATGTGTGTCTGTGTGTGTGTTTATCCCTGTGAGTGTCCGTGTGAGTGTGTGAGAGTTCGGTTGCGTGTGTGTCCGGTTATGCCTGTGGGTCCACGAGGCCATCTGTGTCCCCTCAGATGGTCTCCCTTATCACAGTCTATGGGTGTGTGTGAGTGTGAGTGCCCCTGTGAGTGTTCGGGTGAGGGTGTGTGTGTGTGAGTGTCCGGGTTTATGTGAGGTTTGGTTCCAGGAAACATCCTTCCCCTTCCCCTCCCCATATCTCCTCCCTTATTCCCACCGTGGGTTCGAATCCCAGGTGATTAGACCTGCTAGGTCTAATCAGGTTAAACTAGGTTAAGGGAAAGGAATGATGTTTGGTGGCCTTGAAAGCTCTGGAGGGGAGGGGGGTTGCCAGTTATGAATTAAATATTGTTATTTTTTTAAGATAGGATATATATGTAAAAGACGTTGCGAGATAAAGTAAGAAAAGTGTTTCTGACTGAAGTTAGGTACTGTGTGATTGACTTGTATGTTAGGAAAAAGAATATTTATTAGAAACTTAGATAATCTTCAGAAATGTTTCTTCTTAAATAGTTGCAAATTATTGTGTGAAAAGCCTATGGTTACCGTACCTTAAACAAACACTCGTGAGCACAATTAGTCCACGGGATTCAGAGAGAGTGAGAATGAACAGCGAAATAGTAACAAAAAATGTGACAATGAGGGGAAACTATGTCATTCAAACGTTAACCATATAAATTACAGTAACACTAACTGAGCGTCCACATACATATTCCAATCAATTTATGTTAACCATTTTAGGGTTGGTTAGGTTCGGTTATATATCTACATTAGTTTTAACTCAAATGAAAAGAACTTAACTCATACATAATGAAATGAGCAGTTTTATCATTTCATAAGAAAAAATTAGAGAAAATATATTAATTCAGGAAAACTTGGCTTATTAGGAAAATCGGGCCTTGCATAGTAGGCTGAGAAGTGCGTTCTGGCTACTAGGTACGACATATATATATATATATATATATATATATATATATATATATATATATATATATATATATATATATATATATATATATATATATATATATATATATATATATATATATATATGACAATGTCAGACCACGGAGGAAAATGAAACAGGAATTTCCTTAAGTACTTTCGTATATTAAATACATCTTCAGAAAGAAGATTCCTTCTGAAGATGTATTTAATATACGAAAGTACTCAAGGAAATTCCTGTTTCATTTTCCTCCGTTGTCTGACATTGTCACATTCTTAATCACGTGTTCATTTTCGTGATATACACACACACATATATATATATATATATATATATATATATATATATATATATATATATATATATATATATATATATATATTTATTTTTTATTTTATTTATTTATTTTTAAAAAATATGTTATATTTATAAATATGTATGTATATTTAAATATTGATATATTCCTGTGGGTCCAGGAGGCCATCTGTGTCCCCTCAGATGGTCTCCCTTATCACAGTTTGTGTCTATGGATGTGTGTCTGTGTGTGTGTTTATCCCTGTGAGTGTCCGTGTGAGTGTGTGAGAGTTCGGTTGCGTGTGTGTCCGGTTATGCCTGTGGGTCCACGAGGCCATCTGTGTCCCCTCAGATGGTCTCCCTTATCACAGTCTATGGGTGTGTGTGAGTGTGAGTGCCCCTGTGAGTGTTCGGGTGAGGGTGTGTGTGTGTGAGTGTCCGGGTTTATGTGAGGTTTGGTTCCAGGAAACATCCTTCCCCTTCCCCTCCCCATATCTCCTCCCTTATTCCCACCGTGGGTTCGAATCCCAGGTGATTAGACCTGCCCTAAGTCCATGGATCCAAGGTATCAATCCGTGGGCCCAACGGATTTCACCCCTTCCCCACTTTCCAAGGGCCAGGTCAATTCTAGCTATCCAGGAAACCTGTCGAAACAGAGGCAGCTACAGGAGGGGACACACAAATATTTGTGCCCTGCAGTTACACACCCGTTCCGTACAGGCTCGATCGCAATCTATCCACATGAGAACACGTTCTCTTCCGACTAGACCACGCTGGAGTCGCTGTATGTCTCAAATTTGGTTCCTTTATTTATAGTTAGTATTTTTGGTGTATTAATTGATTTGTTTTAATTTTTTAATGACTTAGGTAGAGTGATTTAGAGAGTTGGGGGGGAGGCTGGGTTGTGTGTGTAGTGGATTGTACGAGATCGTGGTTTGTTAGTATTTATCTAGTTGTGTTCACCTAGTGGTGCTTGCGAGGGTTGAGCTCTGCTCTTTCGGCCCGCCTCTCAACTGCCAATCAATCAATTATTAATAACTAATAAAAAAAAATTCCACACACATACCCAGGAAGCAGCTCGCAACAGCTGTCTAACGCTCATTTACATATTTACTGCTAAGTAACAGAGGGCATCAGAATGATAGAAACTCTGCTGATTTCCGTTTGTGCCATCACCGGGGGATCGAATGAGCTAGGATTACGAGTCGGGAGCGACGACCACTCAGCAATAAAGCCCCCTAGTTTGTGTATTGGTGCAAAAGATATTTTGGGAGAGGTTAAGGGAAAGGAATGATGTTTGGTGGCCTTGAAAGCTCTGGAGGGGAGGGGGGTTGCCAGTTATGAATTAAAATTGTTATTTTTTTAAGATAGGATATATATGTAAAAGACGTTGCGAGATAAAGTAAGAAAAGTGTTTCTGACTGAAGTTAGGTACTGTGTGATTGACTTGTATGTTAGGAAAAAGAATATTTATTAGAAACTTAGATAATCTTCAGAAATGTTTCTTCTTAAATAGTTGCAAATTATTGTGTGAAAAGCCTATGGTTACCGTACCTTAAACAAACACTCGTGAGCACAATTAGTCCACGGGATTCAGAGAGAGTGAGAATGAACAGCGAAATAGTAACAAAAAATGTGACAATGAGGGGAAACTATGTCATTCAAACGTTAACCATATAAATTACAGTAACACTAACTGAGCGTCCACATACATATTCCAATCAATTTATGTTAACCATTTTAGGGTTGGTTAGGTTCGGTTATATATCTACATTAGTTTTAACTCAAATGAAAAGAACTTAACTCATACATAATGAAATGAGCAGTTTTATCATTTCATAAGAAAAAAATTAGAGAAAATATATTAATTCAGGAAAACTTGGCTTATTAGGAAAATCGGGCCTTGCATAGTAGGCTGAGAAGTGCGTTCTGGCTACTAGGTACGACATATATATATATATATATATATATATATATATATATATATATATGACAATGTCAGACCACGGAGGAAAATGAAACAGGAATTTCCTTAAGTACTTTCGTATATTAAATACATCTTCAGAAAGAAGATTCCTTCTGAAGATGTATTTAATATACGAAAGTACTCAAGGAAATTCCTGTTTCATTTTCCTCCGTTGTCTGACATTGTCACATTCTTAATCACGTGTTCATTTTCGTGATATACACACACATATATATATATATATATATATATATATATATATATATATATATATATATATATATATATATATATTTATTTTTTATTTTATTTATTTATTTTTAAAAAATATGTTATATTTATAAATATGTATGTATATTTAAATATTGATATATTCCTGTGGGTCCAGGAGGCCATCTGTGTCCCCTCAGATGGTCTCCCTTATCACAGTTTGTGTCTATGGATGTGTGTCTGTGTGTGTGTTTATCCCTGTGAGTGTCCGTGTGAGTGTGTGAGAGTTCGGTTGCGTGTGTGTCCGGTTATGCCTGTGGGTCCACGAGGCCATCTGTGTCCCCTCAGATGGTCTCCCTTATCACAGTCTATGGGTGTGTGTGAGTGTGAGTGCCCCTGTGAGTGTTCGGGTGAGGGTGTGTGTGTGTGAGTGTCCGGGTTTATGTGAGGTTTGGTTCCAGGAAACATCCTTCCCCTTCCCCTCCCCATATCTCCTCCCTTATTCCCACCGTGGGTTCGAATCCCAGGTGATTAGACCTGCTAGGTCTAATCAGGTTAAACTAGGTTAAGGGAAAGGAATGATGTTTGGTGGCCTTGAAAGCTCTGGAGGGGAGGGGGGTTGCCAGTTATGAATTAAAATTGTTATTTTTTTAAGATAGGATATATATGTAAAAGACGTTGCGAGATAAAGTAAGAAAAGTGTTTCTGACTGAAGTTAGGTACTGTGTGATTGACTTGTATGTTAGGAAAAAGAATATTTATTAGAAACTTAGATAATCTTCAGAAATGTTTCTTCTTAAATAGTTGCAAATTATTGTGTGAAAAGCCTATGGTTACCGTACCTTAAACAAACACTCGTGAGCACAATTAGTCCACGGGATTCAGAGAGAGTGAGAATGAACAGCGAAATAGTAACAAAAAATGTGACAATGAGGGGAAACTATGTCATTCAAACGTTAACCATATAAATTACAGTAACACTAACTGAGCGTCCACATACATATTCCAATCAATTTATGTTAACCATTTTAGGGTTGGTTAGGTTCGGTTATATATCTACATTAGTTTTAACTCAAATGAAAAGAACTTAACTCATACATAATGAAATGAGCAGTTTTATCATTTCATAAGAAAAAAATTAGAGAAAATATATTAATTCAGGAAAACTTGGCTTATTAGGAAAATCGGGCCTTGCATAGTAGGCTGAGAAGTGCGTTCTGGCTACTAGGTACGACACATATATATATATATATATATATATATATATATATATATATATATATATATATATATATATATATATATATATTAGTATATTTTGGTAGCAGTCTTTCCTGTAGACATATATTATTAAATATGACCGAAAAAGTAAGATTAATAATTCTAACACGAATTTTCTCAATCTTTCGTACATTACGCTTCACTGTTGGAGGTAAATTAAAAATCACTTCTCCAAAATTCATTTTTATTTCTAGTCTGACGCGACACGGGCGCGTTTCGTAAAACTTATTACATTTTCAAAGACTTCACAAATACACAACTGATTAGAACTTACGTATCTCTGATTTTATATCTACATTTGAGTGAGGTGGGAGGGGTGATGTGGCATTAACACAAGACAGAACAAGAGGGGATATTAATAGGGTATTAAAAGTATCAACACAAGACAGAACAGAAACAATGGGTATTGAATAGAAGTGTTTGTAGAAAGCCTATTGGTCCATATTTCTTGATGCTTCTATATTGGAGCGGAGTCTTGAGGTGGGTAGAATATAGTTGTGCAATAATTGGCTGTTGATTGCTGGTGTTGACTCTTGATGTGTAGTGCCTCGCAAACGTCAAGCCGCCTGCTATCGCTGTATCTATCGATGATTTCTGTGTTGTTTACTAGGATTTCTCTGGCGATGGTTTGGTTATGGGAAGAGATTATATGTTCCTTAATGGAGCCCTGTTGCTTATGCATCGTTAAACGCCTAGAAAGAGATGTTGTTGTCTTGCCTATATACTGGGTTTTTGGAGCTTACAGTCCCCAAGTGGGCATTTGAAGGCATAGACGACGTTAGTCTCTTTTAAAGCGTTCTGTTTTGTGTCTGGAGAGTTTCTCATGAGTAGGCTGGCCGTTTTCTGGTTTTATAGTAAATCGTCAGTTGTATCCTCTGATTTTTGTCTGTAGGGATAACGTTCCTATTAACAATATCTTTCAGGACCCTTTCCTCCGTTTTATGAGCTGTGGAAAAGAAGTTCCTGTAAAATAGTCTAATAGGGGGTATAGGTGTTGTGTTAGTTGTCTCTTCAGAGGTTGCATGGCTTTTCACTTTCCTTCTTATGATGTCTTCGATGAAACCATTGGAGAAGCCGTTATTGACTAGAACCTGCCTTACCCTACAGAGTTCTTCGTCGACTTGCTTCCATTCTGAGCTGTGGCTGAGAGCACGGTCGACGTATGCGTTAACAACACTCCTCTTGTACCTGTCAGGGCAGTCGCTGTTGGCATTTAGGCACATTCCTATGTTTGTTTCCTTAGTGTAGACTGCAGTGTGGAAACCTCCGCCCTTTTCCATGACTGTTACATCTAGAAAAGGCAGCTTCCCATCCTTTTCCGTCTCGTAAGTGAAACGCAGCACGGAACTCTGCTCAAATGCCTCCTTCAGCTCCTGCAGATGTCTGACATCAGGTACCTGTGTAAAAATGTCGTCAACATACCTGCAGTATATGGCCGGTTTCAAGTTCATGTCGACTAAGACTTTTTGCTCGATGGTACCCATGTAGAAGTTTGCAAACAGGACACCTAGGGGAGAACCCATGGCGACCCATCTACTTGCTTATACATGTGCCCATCCGGGCTCAAGAAGGGTGCCTCTTTAGTACAAGCTTGGAGTAGTTTCCTCAGAATACTTTCTGGCATGTCAAGAGGAGTACAGGCTGGATCACGATACACTCTGTCGGCTATCATTCCGATTGTCTCGTCCACAGGTACGTTGGTAAACAGCGATTCTACGTCCAACGAGGCTCTTATCCCTGTGGCCCGTGTGCCCCGCAGTAAGTCCACAAATTCCTTTGGAGACTTCAGGCTGAAGGCGCAAGGAACATAAGGAGTCAGCAGGCCGTTGAGTCGCTTCGCCAGTCTGTACGTGGGTGTGGGTATCTGGCTAATGATTGGCCGAAGTGGGTTTCCAGGCTTGTGCGTTTTGACATTTCCATACGCATATCCAGGTTTATATATCCAGGCTGAGGAAACTACTCCAAGCTTGTACTAAAGAGGCACCCTTCTTGAGCCCGGATGGGCACATGTATAAGCAAGTAGATGGGGTCGCCATGGGTTCTCCCCTAGGTGTCCGTTTGCAAACTTCTACATGGGTACCATCGAGCAAAAAGTCTTAGTCGACATGAACTTGAAACCGGCCATATACTGCAGGTATGTTGACGACATTTTTACACAGGTACCTGATGTCAGACATCTGCAGGAGCTGAAGGAGGCATTTGAGCAGAGTTCCGTGCTGCGTTTCACTTACGAGACGGAAAAGGATGGGAAGCTGCCTTTTCTAGATGTAACAGTCATGGAAAAGGGCGGAGGTTTCCACACTGCAGTCTACACTAAGGAAACAAACATAGGAATGTGCCTAAATGCCAACAGCGACTGCCCTGACAGGTACAAGAGGAGTGTTGTTAACGCATACGTCGACCGTGCTCTCAGCCACAGCTCAGAATGGAAGCAAGTCGACGAAGAACTCTGTAGGGTAAGGCAGGTTCTAGTCAATAACGGCTTCTCCAATGGTTTCATCGAAGACATCATAAGAAGGAAAGTGAAAAGCCATGCAACCTCTGAAGAGACAACTAACACAACACCTATACCCCCTATTAGACTATTTTACAGGAACTTCTTTTCCACAGCTCATAAAACGGAGGAAAGGGTCCTGAAAGATATTGTTAATAGGAACGTTATCCCTACAGACAAAAATCAGAGGATACAACTGACGATTTACTATAAAACCAGAAAAACGGCCAGCCTACTCATGAGAAACTCTCCAGACACAAAACAGAACGCTTTAAAAGAGACTAACGTCGTCTATGCCTTCAAATGCCCACTTGGGGACTGTAAGCTCCAAAAAACCCAGTATATAGGCAAGACAACAACATCTCTTTCTAGGCGTTTAACGATGCATAAGCAACAGGGCTCCATTAAGGAACATATAATCTCTTCCCATAACCAAACCATCGCCAGAGAAAATCCTAGTAAACAACACAGAAATCATCGATAGATACAGCGATAGCAGGCGGCTTGACGTTTGCGAGGCACTACACATCAAGAAGTCAACACCAGCAATCAACAGCCAATTATTGCACAACTATATTCTACCCACCTCAAGACTCCGCTCCAATATAGAAGCATCAAGAAATATGGACCAATAGGCTTTCTACAAACACTTCTATTCAATACCCATTGTTTCTGTTCTGTCTTGTGTTGATACTTTTAATACCCTATTAATATCCCCTCTTGTTCTGTCTTGTGTTAATGCCACATCACCCCTCCCACCTCACTCAAATGTAGATATAAAATCAGAGATACGTAAGTTCTAATCAGTTGTGTATTTGTGAAGTCTTTGAAAATGTAATAAGTTTTACGAAACGCGCCCGTGTCGCGTCAGACTAGAAATAAAAATGAATTTTGGAGAAGTGATTTTTAATTTACCTCCAACAGTGAAGCGTAATGTACGAAAGATTGAGAAAATTCGTGTTAGAATTATTAATCTTACTTTTTCGGTCATATTTAATAATATATATATATATATATATATATATATATATATGACAATGTCAGACCACGGAGGAAAATGAAACAGGAATTTCCTTAAGTACTTTCGTATATTAAATACATCTTCAGAAAGAAGATTCCTTCTGAAGATGTATTTAATATACGAAAGTACTCAAGGAAATTCCTGTTTCATTTTCCTCCGTTGTCTGACATTGTCACATTCTTAATCACGTGTTCATTTTCGTGATATACACACACACACATATATATATATATATATATATATATATATATATATATATATATATATATATATATATATATATATATATATATATTTATTTTTTATTTTATTTATTTATTTTTTAAAAAATATGTTATATTTATAAATATGTATGTATATTTAAATATTGATATATTCCTGTGGGTCCAGGAGGCCATCTGTGTCCCCTCAGATGGTCTCCCTTATCACAGTTTGTGTCTATGGATGTGTGTCTGTGTGTGTGTTTATCCCTGTGAGTGTCCGTGTGAGTGTGTGAGAGTTCGGTTGCGTGTGTGTCCGGTTATGCCTGTGGGTCCACGAGGCCATCTGTGTCCCCTCAGATGGTCTCCCTTATCACAGTCTATGGGTGTGTGTGAGTGTGAGTGCCCCTGTGAGTGTTCGGGTGAGGGTGTGTGTGTGTGAGTGTCCGGGTTATGTGAGGTTTGGTTCCAGGAAACATCCTTCCCCTTCCCCTCCCCATATCTCCTCCCTTATTCCCACCGTGGGTTCGAATCCCAGGTGATTAGACCTGCCCTAAGTCCATGGATCCAAGGTATCAATCCGTGGGCCCAACGGATTTCACCCCTTCCCCACTTTCCAAGGGCCAGGTCAATTCTAGCTATCCAGGAAACCTGTCGAAACAGAGGCAGCTACAGGAGGGGACACACAAATATTTGTGCCCTGCAGTTACACACCCGTTCCGACAGGCTCGATCGCAATCTATCCACATGAGAACACGTTCTCTTCCGACTAGACCACGCTGGAGTCGCTGTATGTCTCAAATTTGGTTCCTTTATTTATAGTTAGTATTTTTGGTGTATTAATTGATTTGTTTTAATTTTTTAATGACTTAGGTAGAGTGATTTAGAGAGTTGGGGGGGAGGCTGGGTTGTGTGTGTAGTGGATTGTACGAGATCGTGGTTTGTTAGTATTTATCTAGTTGTGTTCACCTAGTGGTGCTTGCGAGGGTTGAGCTCTGCTCTTTCGGCCCGCCTCTCAACTGCCAATCAATCAATTATTAATAACTAATAAAAAAAAATTCCACACACATACCCAGGAAGCAGCTCGCAACAGCTGTCTAACGCTCATTTACATATTTACTGCTAAGTAACAGAGGGCATCAGAATGATAGAAACTCTGCTGATTTCCGTTTGTGCCATCACCGGGGGATCGAATGAGCTAGGATTACGAGTCGGGAGCGACGTCCACTCAGCAATAAAGCCCCCTAGTTTGTGTATTGGTGCAAAAGATATTTTGGGAGAGGTTAAGGGAAAGGAATGATGTTTGGTGGCCTTGAAAGCTCTGGAGGGGAGGGGGGTTGCCAGTTATGAATTAAAATTGTTATTTTTTTAAGATAGGATATATATGTAAAAGACGTTGCGAGATAAAGTAAGAAAAGTGTTTCTGACTGAAGTTAGGTACTGTGTGATTGACTTGTATGTTAGGAAAAAGAATATTTATTAGAAACTTAGATAATCTTCAGAAATGTTTCTTCTTAAATAGTTGCAAATTATTGTGTGAAAAGCCTATGGTTACCGTACCTTAAACAAACACTCGTGAGCACAATTAGTCCACGGGATTCAGAGAGAGTGAGAATGAACAGCGAAATAGTAACAAAAAATGTGACAATGAGGGGAAACTATGTCATTCAAACGTTAACCATATAAATTACAGTAACACTAACTGAGCGTCCACATACATATTCCAATCAATTTATGTTAACCATTTTAGGGTTGGTTAGGTTCGGTTATATATCTACATTAGTTTTAACTCAAATGAAAAGAACTTAACTCATACATAATGAAATGAGCAGTTTTATCATTTCATAAGAAAAAAATTAGAGAAAATATATTAATTCAGGAAAACTTGGCTTATTAGGAAAATCGGGCCTTGCATAGTAGGCTGAGAAGTGCGTTCTGGCTACTAGGTACGACACATATATATATATATATATATATATTATATATATATATATATATATATTATATATATATATATGTACAATGTCAGACCACGGAGGAAAATGAAACAGGAATTTCCTTAAGTACTTTCGTATATTAAATACATCTTCAGAAAGAAGATTCCTTCTGAAGATGTATTTAATATACGAAAGTACTCAAGGAAATTCCTGTTTCATTTTCCTCCGTTGTCTGACATTGTCACATTCTTAATCACGTGTTTCATTTTCGTGATATACACACACACATATATATATATATATATATATATATATATATATATATATTATATATATATATATATATATATATATATATATATATATATATATTTATTTTTATTTTATTTATTTATTTTAAAAAATATGTTATATTTATAATATGTATGTATATTTAAATATTGATATATTCCTGTGGGTCCAGGAGGCCATCTGTGTCCCCCTCAGATGGTCTCCCTTATCACGTTTGTGTCTATGGATGTGTGTCTGTGTGTGTGTTTATCCCTGTGAGTGTCCGTGTGAGTGTGTGAGAGTTCGGTTGCGTGTGTGTCCGGTTATGCCTGTGGGTCCACGAGGCCATCTGTGTCCCCTCAGATGGTCTCCCTTATCACAGTCTATGGGTGTGTGTGAGTGTGAGTGCCCCTGTGAGTGTTCGGGTGAGGGTGTGTGTGTGTGAGTGTCCGGGTTATGTGAGGTTTGGTTCCAGGAAACATCCTTCCCCTTCCCCTCCCCATATCTCCTCCCTTATTCCCACCGTGGGTTCGAATCCCAGGTGATTAGACCTGCCCTAAGTCCATGGATCCAAGGTATCAATCCGTGGGCCCAACGGATTTCACCCCTTCCCCACTTTCCAAGGGCCAGGTCAATTCTAGCTATCCAGGAAACCTGTCGAAACAGAGGCAGCTACAGGAGGGGACACACAAATATTTGTGCCCTGCAGTTACACACCCGTTCCGACAGGCTCGATCGCAATCTATCCAGATGAGAACACGTTCTCTTCCGACTAGACCACGCTGGAGTCGCTGTATGTCTCAAATTTGGTTCCTTTATTTATAGTTAGTATTTTTGGTGTATTAATTGATTTGTTTTAATTTTTAATGACTTAGGTAGAGTGATTTAGAGAGTTGGGGGGAGGCTGGTTGTGTGTGTAGTGGATTGTACGAGATCGTGGTTTGTTAGTATTTATCTAGTTGTGTTCACCTAGTGGTGCTTGCGAGGGTTGAGCTCTGCTCTTTCGGCCCGCCTCTCAACTGCCAATCAATCAATTATTAATAACTAATAAAAAAAAATTCCACACACATACCCAGGAAGCAGCTCGCAACAGCTGTCTAACGCTCATTACATATTTACTGCTAAGTAACAGAGGGCATCAGAATGATAGAAACTCTGCTGATTTCCGTTTGTGCCATCACCGGGGGATCGAATGAGCTAGGATTACGAGTCGGGAGCGACGTCCACTCAGCAATAAAGCCCCCTAGTTTGTGTATTGGTGCAAAAGATATTTGGGAGAGGTTAAGGGAAAGGAATGATGTTTGGTGGCCTTGAAAGCTCTGGAGGGGAGGGGGGTTGCCAGTTATGAATTAAAATTGTTATTTTTTTAAGATAGGATATATATGTAAAAGACGTTGCGAGATAAAGTAAGAAAAGTGTTTCTGACTGAAGTTAGGTACTGTGTGATTGACTTGTATGTTAGGAAAAAGAATATTTATTAGAAACTTAGATAATCTTCAGAAATGTTTCTTCTTAAATAGTTGCAAATTATTGTGTGAAAAGCCTATGGTTACCGTACCTTAACAAACACTCGTGAGCACAATTAGTCCACGGGATTCAGAGAGAGTGAGAATGAACAGCGAAATAGTAACAAAAAATGTGACAATGAGGGGAAACTATGTCATTCAAACGTTAACCATATAAATTACAGTAACACTAACTGAGCGTCCACATACATATTCCAATCAATTTATGTTAACCATTTTAGGGTTGGTTAGGTTCGGTTATATATCTACATTAGTTTTAACTCAAATGAAAAGAACTTAACTCATACATAATGAAATGAGCAGTTTTATCATTTCATAAGAAAAAAATTAGAGAAAATATATTAATTCAGGAAAACTTGGCTTATTAGGAAAATCGGGCCTTGCATAGTAGGCTTGAGAAGTGCGTTCTGGCTACTAGGTACGACATATATATAGATATATATATATATATATATATATATATATATATATATATATATATATATATAATATATATATATATATATATATATATATATATATATATATATATATATATATATATATATATATATATATATATGTCAGACCACGGAGGAAAATGAAACAGGAATTTCCTTAAGTACTTTCGTATATTAAATACATCTCAGAAAGAAGATTCCTTCTGAAGATGTATTTAATATACGAAAGTACTCAAGGAAATTCCTGTTTCATTTTCCTCCGTGGTCTGACATTGTCACATTCTTAATCACGTGTTCATTTTCGTGATATACACACACACATATATATATATATATATATATATATATATATATATATATATATATATATATATATATATATATATATATATATATATTTATTTTATTTATTTATTTTTTAAAAATATGTTATATTTATAAATATGTATGTATATTTAAATATTGATATATACCTGTGGGTCCAGGAGGCCATCTGTGTCCCCTCAGATGGTCTCCCTTATCACAGTTTGTGTCTATGGATGTGTGTCTGTGTGTGTGTTTATCCCTGTGAGTGTCCGTGTGAGTGTGTGAGAGTCCGGTTGCGTGTGCGTCCGGTTATGCCTGTGGGTCCACGAGGCCATCTGTGTCCCCTCAGATGGTCTCCCTTATCACAGTCTATGGGTGTGTGTGAGTGTGAGTGCCCCTGTGAGTGTTCGGGTGAGGGTGTGTGTGTGTGAGTGTCCGGGTTTATGTGAGGTTTGGTTCCAGGAAACATCCTTCCCCTTCCCCTCCCCATATCTCCTCCCTTATTCCCACCGTGGGTTCGAATCCCAGGTGATTAGACCTGCCCTAAGTCCATGGATCCAAGGTATCCATCCGTGAGCCCAACGGATTTCACCCCTTCCCCACTTTCCAAGGGCCAGGTCAATTCTAGCTATCCAGGAAACCTGTCGAAACAGAGGCTGCTACAGGAGGGGACACACAAATATTTGTGCCCTGCAGTTACACACCCGTTCCGACAGGCTCGATCGCAATCTATCCAGATGAGAACACGTTCTCTTCCGACTAGACCACGCTGGAGTCGCTGTATGTCTCAAATTTGGTTCCTTTATTTATAGTTAGTATTTTTGGTGTATTAATTGATTTGTTTTAATTTTTTAATGACTTAGGTAGAGTGATTTAGGGAGTTGGGGGGGAGGCTGGGTTGTGTGTGTAGTGGATTGTACGAGATCGTGGTTTGTTAGTATTTATCTAGTTGTGTTCACCTAGTTGTGCTTGCGAGGGTTGAGCTCTGCTCTTTCGGCCCGCCTCTCAACTGCCAATCAATCAATTATTATTAACTAATAAAAAAAATTCCACACACACACAGACACACACACACACCCAGGAAGCAGCCCGCAACAGCTGTCTAACGCTCATTTACATATTTACTGCTAAGTAACAGAGGGCATCAGAATGATAGAAACTCTGCTGATTTCCGTTTGTGCCATCACCGGGGGATCGAATGAGCTAGGATTACGAGTCGGGAGCGACGTCCACTCAGCAATAAAGCCCCCTAGTTTGTGTATTGGTGCAAAAGATAATTTGGGAGAGGTTAAGGGAAAGGAATGATGTTTGGTGGCCTTGAAAGCTCTGGAGGGGAGGGGGGTTGCCAGTTATGAATTAAAATTGTTATTTTTTTAAGATAGGATATATATGTAAAAGACGTTGCGAGATAAAGTAAGAAAAGTGTTTCTGACTGAAGTTAGGTACTGTGTGATTGACTTGTATGTTAGGAAAAAGAATATTTATTAGAAACTTAGATAATCTTCAGAAATGTTTCTTCTTAAATAGTTGCAAATTATTGTGTGAAAAGCCTATGGTTACCGTACCTTAAACAAACACTCGTGAGCACAATTAGTCCACGGGATTCAGAGAGAGTGAGAATGAACAGCGAAATAGTAACAAAAAATGTGACAATGAGGGGAAACTATGTCATTCAAACGTTAACCATATAAATTACAGTAACACTAACTGAGCGTCCACATACATATTCCAATCAATTTATGTTAACCATTTTAGGGTTGGTTAGGTTCGGTTATATATCTACATTAGTTTTAACTCAAATGAAAAGAACTTAACTCATACATAATGAAATGAGCAGTTTTATCATTTCATAAGAAAAAAATTAGAGAAAATATATTAATTCAGGAAAACTTGGCTTATTAGGAAAATCGGGCCTTGCATAGTAGGCTGAGAAGTGCGTTCTGGCTACTAGGTACGACACATATATATATATATATATATATATATATATATATATATATATATATATATATATATATATATATATATATATATTATGACAATGTCAGACCACGGAGGAAAATGAAACAGGAATTTCCTTAAGTACTTTCGTATATTAAATACATCTTCAGAAAGAAGATTCCTTCTGAAGATGTATTTAATATACGAAAGTACTCAAGGAAATTCCTGTTTCATTTTCCTCCGTTGTCTGACATTGTCACATTCTTAATCACGTGTTCATTTTCGTGATATACACACACACACATATATATATATATATATATATATATATATATATATATATATATATATATATATATATATATATATATATATATATTTATTTTTTATTTTATTTATTTATTTTTAAAAAATATGTTATATTTATAAATATGTATGTATATTTAAATATTGATATATTCCTGTGGGTCCAGGAGGCCATCTGTGTCCCCTCAGATGGTCTCCCTTATCACAGTTTGTGTCTATGGATGTGTGTCTGTGTGTGTGTTTATCCCTGTGAGTGTCCGTGTGAGTGTGTGAGAGTTCGGTTGCGTGTGTGTCCGGTTATGCCTGTGGGTCCACGAGGCCATCTGTGTCCCCTCAGATGGTCTCCCTTATCACAGTCTATGGGTGTGTGTGAGTGTGAGTGCCCCTGTGAGTGTTCGGGTGAGGGTGTGTGTGTGTGAGTGTCCGGGTTTATGTGAGGTTTGGTTCCAGGAAACATCCTTCCCCTTCCCCTCCCCATATCTCCTCCCTTATTCCCACCGTGGGTTCGAATCCCAGGTGATTAGACCTGCCCTAAGTCCATGGATCCAAGGTATCAATCCGTGGGCCCAACGGATTTCACCCCTTCCCCACTTTCCAAGGGCCAGGTCAATTCTAGCTATCCAGGAAACCTGTCGAAACAGAGGCAGCTACAGGAGGGGACACACAAATATTTGTGCCCTGCAGTTACACACCCGTTCCGACAGGCTCGATCGCAATCTATCCACATGAGAACACGTTCTCTTCCGACTAGACCACGCTGGAGTCGCTGTATGTCTCAAATTTGGTTCCTTTATTTATAGTTAGTATTTTTGGTGTATTAATTGATTTGTTTTAATTTTTTAATGACTTAGGTAGAGTGATTTAGGAGAGTTGGGGGGGAGGCTGGGTTGTGTGTGTAGTGGATTGTACGAGATCGTGGTTTGTTAGTATTTATCTAGTTGTGTTCACCTAGTGGTGCTTGCGAGGGTTGAGCTCTGCTCTTTCGGCCCGCCTCTCAACTGCCAATCAATCAATTATTAATAACTAATAAAAAAAAATTCCACAACACATACCCAGGAAGCAGCTCGCAACAGCTGTCTAACGCTCATTTACATATTTACTGCTAAGTAACAGAGGGCATCAGAATGATAGAAACTCTGCTGATTTCCGTTTGTGCCATCACCGGGGGATCGAATGAGCTAGGATTACGAGTCGGGAGCGACGTCCACTCAGCAATAAAGCCCCCTAGTTTGTGTATTGGTGCAAAAGATATTTTGGGAGAGGTTAAGGGAAAGGAATGATGTTTGGTGGCCTTGAAAGCTCTGGAGGGGAGGGGGGTTGCCAGTTATGAATTAAAATTGTTATTTTTTTAAGATAGGATATATATGTAAAAGACGTTGCGAGATAAAGTAAGAAAAGTGTTTCTGACTGAAGTTAGGTACTGTGTGATTGACTTGTATGTTAGGAAAAGAATATTTATTAGAAACTTAGATAATCTTCAGAAATGTTTCTTCTTAAATAGTTGCAAATTATTGTGTGAAAAGCCTATGGTTACCGTACCTTAAACAAACACTCGTGAGCACAATTAGTCCACGGGATTCAGAGAGAGTGAGAATGAACAGCGAAATAGTAACAAAAAATGTGACAATGAGGGGAAACTATGTCATTCAAACGTTAACCATATAAATTACAGTAACACTAACTGAGCGTCCACATACATATTCCAATCAATTTATGTTAACCATTTTAGGGTTGGTTAGGTTCGGTTATATATCTACATTAGTTTTAACTCAAATGAAAAGAACTTAACTCATACATAATGAAATGAGCAGTTTTATCATTTCATAAGAAAAAAATTAGAGAAAATATATTAATTCAGGAAAACTTGGCTTATTAGGAAAATCGGGCCTTGCATAGTAGGCTGAGAAGTGCGTTCTGGCTACTAGGTACGACACATATATATATATATATATATATATATATATATATATATATATATATATATTATATATATATATATATATATATATATATATATATATATATGACAATGTCAGACCACGGAGGAAAATGAAACAGGAATTTCCTTAAGTACTTTCGTATATTAAATACATCTTCAGAAAGAAGATTCCTTCTGAAGATGTATTTAATATACGAAAGTACTCAAGGAAATTCCTGTTTCATTTTCCTCCGTTGTCTGACATTGTCACATTCTTAATCACGTGTTCATTTTCGTGATATACACACACACATATATATATATATATATATATAATATATATATATATATATATATATATATATATATATATATATATATATATATATATATATATATATTTATTTTTATTTATTTATTTATTTTTAAAAATATGTTATATTTATAAATATGTATGTATATTTAAATATTGATATATTCCTGTGGGTCCAGGAGGCCATCTGTGTCCCCTCAGATGGTCTCCCTTATCACAGTTTGTGTCTATGGATGTGTGTCTGTGTGTGTGTTTATCCCTGTGAGTGTCCGTGTGAGTGTGTGAGAGTTCGGTTGCGTGTGTGTCCGGTTATGCCTGTGGGTCCACGAGGCCATCTGTGTCCCCTCAGATGGTCTCCCTTATCACAGTCTATGGGTGTGTGTGAGTGTGAGTGCCCCTGTGAGTGTTCGGGTGAGGGTGTGTGTGTGTGTGAGTGTCCGGGTTTATGTGAGGTTTGGTTCCAGGAAACATCCTTCCCCTTCCCCTCCCCATATCTCCTCCCTTATTCCCACCGTGGGTTCGAATCCCAGGTGATTAGACCTGCCCTAAGTCCATGGATCCAAGGTATCAATCCGTGGGCCCAACGGATTTCACCCCTTCCCCACTTTCCAAGGGCCAGGTCAATTCTAGCTATCCAGGAAACCTGTCGAAACAGAGGCAGCTACAGGAGGGGGACACACAAATATTTGTGCCCTGCAGTTACACACCCGTTCCGACAGGCTCGATCGCAATCTATCCAGATGAGAACACGTTCTCTTCCGACTAGACCACGCTGGAGTCGCTGTATGTCTCAAATTTGGTTCCTTTATTTATAGTTAGTATTTTTGGTGTATTAATTGATTTGTTTTAATTTTTTAATGACTTAGGTAGAGTGATTTAGAGAGTTGGGGGGGAGGCTGGGTTGTGTGTGTAGTGGATTGTACGAGATCGTGGTTTGTTAGTATTTATCTAGTTGTGTTCACCTAGTGGTGCTTGCGAGGGTTGAGCTCTGCTCTTTCGGCCCGCCTCTCAACTGCCAATCAATCAATTATTAATAACTAATAAAAAAAAATTCCAACACACACATACCCAGGAAGCAGCTCGCAACAGCTGTCTAACGCTCATTTACATATTTACTGCTAAGTAACAGAGGGCATCAGAATGATAGAAACTCTGCTGATTTCCGTTTGTGCCATCACCGGGGGATCGAATGAGCTAGGATTACGAGTCGGGAGCGACGTCCACTCAGCAATAAAGCCCCCTAGTTTGTGTATTGGTGCAAAAGATATTTTGGGAGAGGTTAAGGGAAAGGAATGATGTTTGGTGGCCTTGAAAGCTCTGGAGGGGAGGGGGGTTGCCAGTTATGAATTAAAATTGTTATTTTTTTAAGATAGGATATATATGTAAAAGACGTTGCGAGATAAAGTAAGAAAAGTGTTTCTGACTGAAGTTAGGTACTGTGTGATTGACTTGTATGTTAGGAAAAAGAATATTTATTAGAAACTTAGATAATCTTCAGAAATGTTTCTTCTTAAATAGTTGCAAATTATTGTGTGAAAAGCCTATGGTTACCGTACCTTAAACAAACACTCGTGAGCACAATTAGTCCACGGGATTCAGAGAGAGTGAGAATGAACAGCGAAATAGTAACAAAAAATGTGACAATGAGGGGAAACTATGTCATTCAAACGTTAACCATATAAATTACAGTAACACTAACTGAGCGTCCACATACATATTCCAATCAATTTATGTTAACCATTTTAGGGTTGGTTAGGTTCGGTTATATATCTACATTAGTTTTAACTCAAATGAAAAGAACTTAACTCATACATAATGAAATGAGCAGTTTTATCATTTCATAAGAAAAAAATTAGAGAAAATATATTAATTCAGGAAAACTTGGCTTATTAGGAAAATCGGGCCTTGCATAGTAGGCTGAGAAGTGCGTTCTGGCTACTAGGTACGACACATATATATATATATATATATATATATATATATATATATATATATATATATATATATATATATATATATATATATATATATATAGACATATGTCAGACCACGGAGGAAAATGAAACAGGAATTTCCTTAAGTACTTTCGTATATTAAATACATCTTCAGAAAGAAGATTCCTTCTGAAGATGTATTTAATATACGAAAGTACTCAAGGAAATTCCTGTTTCATTTTCCTCCGTGGTCTGACATTGTCACATTCTTAATCACGTGTTCATTTTCGTGATATACCACACACACACTATATATATATATATATATATATATATATATATATATATATATATATATATATATATATATATATATATATATATATATATATATATATATATTTATTTTTATTTATTTATTTTTTAAAAAATATGTTATATTTATAAATATGTATGTATATTTAAATATTGATATATACCTGTGGGTCCAGGAGGCCATCTGTGTCCCCTCAGATGGTCTCCCTTATCACAGTTTGTGTCTATGGATGTGTGTCTGTGTGTGTGTTTATCCCTGTGAGTGTCCGTGTGAGTGTGTGAGAGTCCGGTTGCGTGTGTGTCCGGTTATGCCTGTGGGTCCACGAGGCCATCTGTGTCCCCTCAGATGGTCTCCCTTATCACAGTCTATGGGTGTGTGTGAGTGTGAGTGCCCCTGTGAGTGTTCGGGTGAGGGTGTGTGTGTGTGTGAGTGTCCGGGTTTATGTGAGGTTTGGTTCCAGGAAACATCCTTCCCCTTCCCCTCCCCATATCTCCTCCCTTATTCCCACCGTGGGTTCGAATCCCAGGTGATTAGACCTGCCCTAAGTCCATGGATCCAAGGTATCCATCCGTGAGCCCAACGGATTTCACCCCTTCCCCACTTTCCAAGGGCCAGGTCAATTCTAGCTATCCAGGAAACCTGTCGAAACAGAGGCTGCTACAGGAGGGGACACACAAATATTTGTGCCCTGCAGTTACACACCCGTTCCGACAGGCTCGATCGCAATCTATCCAGATGAGAACACGTTCTCTTCCGACTAGACCACGCTGGAGTCGCTGTATGTCTCAAATTTGGTTCCTTTATTTATAGTTAGTATTTTTGGTGTATTAATTGATTTGTTTTAATTTTTTAATGACTTAGGTAGAGTGATTTAGAGAGTTGGGGGGGAGGCTGGGTTGTGTGTGTAGTGGATTGTACGAGATCGTGGTTTGTTAGTATTTATCTAGTTGTGTTCACCTAGTGGTGCTTGCGAGGGTTGAGCTCTGCTCTTTCGGCCCGCCTCTCAACTGCCAATCAATCAATTATTAATAACTAATAAAAAAAATTCCAACACACATACCCAGGAAGCAGCTCGCAACAGCTGTCTAACGCTCATTTACATATTTACTGCTAAGTAACAGAGGGCATCAGAATGATAGAAACTCTGCTGATTTCCGTTTGTGCCATCACCGGGGGATCGAATGAGCTAGGATTACGAGTCGGGAGCGACGTCCACTCAGCAATAAAGCCCCCTAGTTTGTGTATTGGTGCAAAAGATATTTGGGAGAGGTTAAGGGAAAGGAATGATGTTTGGTGGCCTTGAAAGCTCTGGAGGGGAGGGGGGGTTGCCAGTTATGAATTAAAATTGTTATTTTTTTAAGATAGGATATATATGTAAAAGACGTTGCGAGATAAAGTAAGAAAAGTGTTTCTGACTGAAGTTAGGTACTGTGTGATTGACTTGTATGTTAGGAAAAAGAATATTTATTAGAAACTTAGATAATCTTCAGAAATGTTTCTTCTTAAATAGTTGCAAATTATTGTGTGAAAAGCCTATGGTTACCGTACCTTAAACAAACACTCGTGAGCACAATTAGTCCACGGGATTCAGAGAGAGTGAGAATGAACAGCGAAATAGTAACAAAAAATGTGACAATGAGGGGAAAACTATGTCATTCAAACGTTAACCATATAAATTACAGTAACACTAACTGAGCGTCCACATACATATTCCAATCAATTTATGTTAACCATTTTAGGGTTGGTTAGGTTCGGTTATATATCTACATTAGTTTTAACTCAAATGAAAAGAACTTAACTCATACATAATGAAATGAGCAGTTTTATCATTTCATAAGAAAAAAATTAGAGAAAATATATTAATTCAGGAAAACTTGGCTTATTAGGAAAATCGGGCCTTGCATAGTAGGCTGAGAAGTGCGTTCTGGCTACTAGGTACGACATATATATATATATATATATATATATATATATATATATATATATTATATATATATATATATATATATATATATATATATATATATATATATATATATATATATGTCAGACCACGGAGGAAAATGAAACAGGAATTTCCTTAAGTACTTTCGTATATTAAATACATCTTCAGAAAGAAGATTCCTTCTGAAGATGTATTTAATATACGAAAGTACTCAAGGAAATTCCTGTTTCATTTTCCTCCGTGGTCTGACATTGTCACATTCTTAATCACGTGTTCATTTTCGTGATATACACACACACACACACATATATATATATATATATATATATATATATATATATATATATATATATATATATATATATATATATATATATATATATATATATATTTTAATTTTATTTATTTATTTTTTAAAAATATGTTATATTTATAATATGTATGTATATTTAAATATTGATATATACCTGTGGGTCCAGGAGGCCATCTGTGTCCCCTCAGATGGTCTCCCTTATCACAGTTTGTGTCTATGGATGTGTGTCTGTGTGTGTGTTTATCCCTGTGAGTGTCCGTGTGAGTGTGTGAGAGTCCGGTTACGTGTGTGTCCGGTTATGCCTGTGGGTCCACGAGGCCATCTGTGTCCCCTCAGATGGTCTCCCTTATCACAGTCTATGGGTGTGTGTGAGTGTGAGTGCCCCTGTGAGTGTTCGGGTGAGGGTGTGTGTGTGTGTGAGTGTCCGGGTTTATGTGAGGTTTGGTTCCAGGAAACATCCTTCCCCTTCCCCTCCCCATATCTCCTCCCTTATTCCCACCGTGGGTTCGAATCCCAGGTGATTAGACCTGCCCTAAGTCCATGGATCCAAGGTATCCATCCGTGAGCCCAACGGATTTCACCCCTTCCCCACTTTCCAAGGGCCAGGTCAATTCTAGCTATCCAGGAAACCTGTCGAAACAGAGGCTGCTACAGGAGGGGACACACAAATATTTGTGCCCTGCAGTTACACACCCGTTCCGACAGGCTCGATCGCAATCTATCCAGAAGAGAACACGTTCTCTTCCGACTAGACCACGCTGGAGTCGCTGTATGTCTCAAATTTGGTTCCTTTATTTATAGTTAGTATTTTTGGTGTATTAATTGATTTGTTTTAATTTTTTAATGACTTAGGTAGAGTGATTTAGGGAGTTGGGGGGGAGGCTGGGTTGTGTGTGTAGTGGATTGTACGAGATCGTGGTTTGTTAGTATTTATCTAGTTGTGTTCACCTAGTTGTGCTTGCGAGGGTTGAGCTCTGCTCTTTCGGCCCGCCTCTCAACTGCCAATCAATCAATTATTATTAACTAATAAAAAAAATTCCACACACACACAGACACACACACACACCCAGGAAGCAGCCCGCAACAGCTGTCTAACGCTCATTTACATATTTACTGCTAAGTAACAGAGGGCATCAGAATGATAGAAACTCTGCTGATTTCCGTTTGTGCCATCACCGGGGGATCGAATGAGCTAGGATTACGAGTCGGGAGCGACGTCCACTCAGCAATAAAGCCCCCTAGTTTGTGTATTGGTGCAAAAGATAATTTGGGAGAGGTTAAGGGAAAGGAATGATGTTTGGTGGCCTTGAAAGCTCTGGAGGGGAGGGGGGTTGCCAGTTATGAATTAAAATTGTTATTTTTTTAAGATAGGATATATATGCAAAAGACGTTGCGAGATAAAGTAAGAAAAGTGTTTCTGACTGAAGTTAGGTACTGTGTGATTGACTTGTATGTTAGGAAAAAGAATATTTATTAGAAACTTAAATAATCTTTAGAAATGTATCTTCTTAAATAGTTGCAAATTATTGTGTGAAAAGCTTATGGTTACCGTACCTTAAACAAACACTCGTGAGCACAATTAGTCAACGGGATTCAGAGAGAGTGAGAATGAACAGCGAAATAGTAACAAAAAATGTGACAATGAGGGGAAACTATGTCATTCAAACGTTAACCATATAAATTACAGTAACACTAACTGAGCGTCCACATACATATTCCAATCAATTTATGTTAACCATTTTAGGGTTGGTTAGGTTCGGCTATATATCTACATTAGTTTTAACTCAAATGAAAAGAACTTAACTCATACATAATGAAATGAACAGTTTTATCATTTCATAAGAAAAAAAATTAGAGAAAATATATTAATTCAGGAAAACTTGGCTTATTAGGCAAATCGGGCCTTGCATAGTAGGCTGAGAAGTGCGTTCTGGCTACTAGGTACGACATATATATATATATATATATATATATATGTCGTACCTAGTAGCCAGAACTCACTTCTCAGCCTACTATTCAAGGCCCCGATTTGCCTAATAAGCCAAGTTTTCATGAATTAATATATTTACTAAAAATTTTTTCTTATGAAATGATAAAGCAACCCTTTTCTTTATGTATGAGGTCAATTTTTTTTTATTGGAGTGAAAAATAACGTAGAATAATGACCGAACCTAACAACCCTACCTAACTACCTAACCTATATTTATAGGTAAGGTTAGGTTAGGTAGCCAAAAAAAGCTAGGTTAGGTTAGGTTAGGTAGGTTAGGTAGACGAAAAAACATTAATTCATGAAAACTTGGCTTATTAGGCAAATCGGGCGTTGAATAGTAGGCTGAGAAGTGCGTTCTGGCTATTAGGTACGACATATATATATTATATATATATATATATATATATATATATATATATATATATATATATATATATATATATATATATATGTCAGACCACGGAGGAAAATGAAACAGGAATTTCCTTAAGTACTTTCGTATATTAAATACATCTTCAGAAAGAAGATTCCTTCTGAAGATGTATTTAATATACGAAAGTACTCAAGGAAATTCCTGTTTCATTTTCCTCCGTGGTCTGACATTGTCACATTCTTAATCACGTGTTCATTTTCGTGATATACACACACACACACACATATATATATATATATATATATATATATATATATATATATATATATATATATATATATATATATATATATATATATATATATATATATATATATA
Source organism: Procambarus clarkii (assembly GCF_040958095.1). Lineage (NCBI taxonomy): Eukaryota > Metazoa > Arthropoda > Malacostraca > Decapoda > Cambaridae > Procambarus > Procambarus clarkii. The sequence continues at coordinate 197,242 of NW_027189259.1, forward strand.
TATTTTTAATTTTATTTATTTATTTTTTAAAAATATGTTATATTTATAAATATGTATGTATATTTAAATATTGATATATACCTGTGGGTCCAGGAGGCCATCTGTGTCCCCTCAGATGGTCTCCCTTATCACAGTTTGTGTCTATGGATGTGTGTCTGTGTGTGTGTTTATCCCTGTGAGTGTCCGTGTGAGTGTGTGAGAGTCCGGTTACGTGTGTGTCCGGTTATGCCTGTGGGTCCACGAGGCCATCTGTGTCCCCTCAGATGGTCTCCCTTATCACAGTCTATGGTGTGTGTGAGTGTGAGTGCCTGTGAGTGTTCGGGTGAGGGTGTGTGTGTGTGTGAGTGTCCGGGTTTATGTGAGGTTTGGTTCCAGGAAACATCCTTCCCCTTCCCCTCCCCATATCTCCTCCCTTATTCCCACCGTGGGTTCGAATCCCAGGTGATTAGACCTGCCCTAAGTCCATGGATCCAAGGTATCCATCCGTGAGCCCAACGGATTTCACCCCTTCCCCACTTTCCAAGGGCCAGGTCAATTCTAGCTATCCAGGAAACCTGTCGAAACAGAGGCTGCTACAGGAGGGGACACACAAATATTTGTGCCCTGCAGTTACACACCCGTTCCGACAGGCTCGATCGCAATCTATCCAGATGAGAACACGTTCTCTTCCGACTAGACCACGCTGGAGTCGCTGTATGTCTCAAATTTGGTTCCTTTATTTATAGTTAGTATTTTTGGTGTATTAATTGATTTGTTTTAATTTTTTAATGACTTAGGTAGAGTGATTTAGGGAGTTGGGGGGGAGGCTGGGTTGTGTGTGTAGTGGATTGTACGAGATCGTGGTTTGTTAGTATTTATCTAGTTGTGTTCACCTAGTTGTGCTTGCGAGGGTTGAGCTCTGCTCTTTCGGCCCGCCTCTCAACTGCCAATCAATCAATTATTATTAACTAATAAAAAAAATTCCACACACACACAGACACACACACACACCCAGGAAGCAGCCCGCAACAGCTGTCTAACGCTCATTTACATATTTACTGCTAAGTAACAGAGGGCATCAGAATGATAGAAACTCTGCTGATTTCCGTTTGTGCCATCACCGGGGGATCGAATGAGCTAGGATTACGAGTCGGGAGCGACGTCCACTCAGCAATAAAGCCCCCTAGTTTGTGTATTGGTGCAAAAGATAATTTGGGAGAGGTTAAGGGAAAGGAATGATGTTTGGTGGCCTTGAAAGCTCTGGAGGGGAGGGGGGTTGCCAGTTATGAATTAAAATTGTTATTTTTTTAAGATAGGATATATATGCAAAAGACGTTGCGAGATAAAGTAAGAAAAGTGTTTCTGACTGAAGTTAGGTACTGTGTGATTGACTTGTATGTTAGGAAAAAGAATATTTATTAGAAACTTAAATAATCTTTAGAAATGTATCTTCTTAAATAGTTGCAAATTATTGTGTGAAAAGCTTATGGTTACCGTACCTTAAACAAACACTCGTGAGCACAATTAGTCAACGGGATTCAGAGAGAGTGAGAATGAACAGCGAAATAGTAACAAAAAATGTGACAATGAGGGGAAACTATGTCATTCAAACGTTAACCATATAAATTACAGTAACACTAACTGAGCGTCCACATACATATTCCAATCAATTTATGTTAACCATTTTAGGGTTGGTTAGGTTCGGCTATATATCTACATTAGTTTTAACTCAAATGAAAAGAACTTAACTCATACATAATGAAATGAACAGTTTTATCATTTCATAAGAAAAAAATTAGAGAAAATATATTAATTCAGGAAAACTTGGCTTATTAGGCAAATCGGGCCTTGCATAGTAGGCTGAGAAGTGCGTTCTGGCTACTAGGTACGACATATATATATATATATATATATATATATATATATATATATATATATATATATATATATATATATATATATATATATATATATATATATATATATATGTCAGACCACGGAGGAAAATGAAACAGGAATTTCCTTAAGTACTTTCGTATATTAAATACATCTTCAGAAAGAAGATTCCTTCTGAAGATGTATTTAATATACGAAAGTACTCAAGGAAATTCCTGTTTCATTTTCCTCCGTGGTCTGACATTGTCACATTCTTAATCACGTGTTCATTTTCGTGATATACACACACACACACATATATATATATATATATATATATATATATATATATATATATATATATATATATATATATATATATATATATATATATATATATATATATATATATATATATATATATTTTAATTTTATTTATTTATTTTTTAAAAATATGTTATATTTATAAATATGTATGTATATTTAAATATTGATATATACCTGTGGGTCCAGGAGGCCATCTGTGTCCCCTCAGATGGTCTCCCTTATCACAGTTTGTGTCTATGGATGTGTGTCTGTGTGTGTGTTTATCCCTTGTGAGTGTCCGTGTGAGTGTGTGAGAGTCCGGTTACGTGTGTGTCCGGTTATGCCTGTGGGTCCACGAGGCCATCTGTGTCCCCTCAGATGGTCTCCCTTATCACAGTCTATGGGTGTGTGTGAGTGTGAGTGCCCCTGTGAGTGTTCGGGTGAGGGTGTGTGTGTGTGTGAGTGTCCGGGTTTATGTGAGGTTTGGTTCCAGGAAACATCCTTCCCCTTCCCCTCCCCATATCTCCTCCCTTATTCCCACCGTGGGTTCGAATCCCAGGTGATTAGACCTGCCCTAAGTCCATGGATCCAAGGTATCCATCCGTGAGCCCAACGGATTTCACCCCTTCCCCACTTTCCAAGGGCCAGGTCAATTCTAGCTATCCAGGAAACCTGTCGAAACAGAGGCTGCTACAGGAGGGGACACACAAATATTTGTGCCCTGCAGTTACACACCCGTTCCGACAGGCTCGATCGCAAATCTATCCAGATGAGAACACGTTCTCTTCCGACTAGACCACGCTGGAGTCGCTGTATGTCTCAAATTTGGTTCCTTTATTTATAGTTAGTATTTTTGGTGTATTAATTGATTTGTTTTAATTTTTTAATGACTTAGGTAGAGTGATTTAGGGAGTTGGGGGGGAGGCTGGGTTGTGTGTGTAGTGGATTGTACGAGATCGTGGTTTGTTAGTATTTATCTAGTTGTGTTCACCTAGTTGTGCTTGCGAGGGTTGAGCTCTGCTCTTTCGGCCCGCCTCTCAACTGCCAATCAATCAATTATTATTAACTAATAAAAAAAATTCCACACACACACAGACACACACACACACCCAGGAAGCAGCCCGCAACAGCTGTCTAACGCTCATTTACATATTTACTGCTAAGTAACAGAGGGCATCAGAATGATAGAAACTCTGCTGATTTCCGTTTGTGCCATCACCGGGGGATCGAATGAGCTAGGATTACGAGTCGGGAGCGACGTCCACTCAGCAATAAAGCCCCCTAGTTTGTGTATTGGTGCAAAAGATAATTTGGGAGAGGTTAAGGGAAAGGAATGATGTTTGGTGGCCTTGAAAGCTCTGGAGGGGAGGGGGGTTGCCAGTTATGAATTAAATTGTTATTTTTTTAAGATAGGATATATATGCAAAAGACGTTGCGAGATAAAGTAAGAAAAGTGTTTCTGACTGAAGTTAGGTACTGTGTGATTGACTTGTATGTTAGGAAAAAGAATATTTATTAGAAACTTAAATAATCTTTAGAAATGTATCTCTTAAATAGTTGCAAATTATTGTGTGAAAAGCTTATGGTTACCGTACCTTAAACAAACACTCGTGAGCACAATTAGTCAACGGGATTCAGAGAGAGTGAGAATGAACAGCGAAATAGTAACAAAAAATGTGACAATGAGGGGAAACTATGTCATTCAAACGTTAACCATATAAATTACAGTAACACTAACTGAGCGTCCACATACATATTCCAATCAATTTATGTTAACCATTTTAGGGTTGGTTAGGTTCGGTTATATATCTACATTAGTTTTAACTCAAATGAAAAGAACTTAACTCATACATAATGAAATGAACAGTTTTATCATTTCATAAGAAAAAAATTAGAGAAAATATATTAATTCAGGAAACTTGGCTTATTAGGCAAATCGGGCCTTGCATAGTAGGCTGAGAAGTGCGTTCTGGCTACTAGTACGACATATATATATATATATATATATATATATATATATATATATATATATATATATATATATATATATATATATATATATATATATATATATATATATATATGTCAGACCACGGAGGAAAATGAAACAGGAATTTCCTTAAGTACTTTCGTATATTAAATACATCTTCAGAAAGAAGATTCCTTCTGAAGATGTATTTAATATACGAAAGTACTCAAGGAAATTCCTGTTTCATTTTCCTCCGTGGTCTGACATTGTCACATTCTTAATCACGTGTTCATTTTCGTGATATACACACACACACACACATATATATATATATATATATATATATATATATATATATATATATATATATATATATATATATATATATATATATATATATATATATATATATATATATATATTTTAATTTTATTTATTTATTTTTTAAAAATATGTTATATTTATAAATATGTATGTATATTTAAATATTGATATATACCTGTGGGTCCAGGAGGCCATCTGTGTCCCCTCAGATGGTCTCCCTTATCACAGTTTGTGTCTATGGATGTGTGTCTGTGTGTGTGTTTATCCCTGTGAGTGTCCGTGTGAGTGTGTGAGAGTCCGGTTACGTGTGTGTCCGGTTATGCCTGTGGGTCCACGAGGCCATCTGTGTCCCCTCAGATGGTCTCCCTTATCACAGTCTATGGGTGTGTGTGAGTGTGAGTGCCCCTGTGAGTGTTCGGGTGAGGGTGTGTGTGTGTGTGAGTGTCCGGGTTTATGTGAGGTTTGGTTCCAGGAAACATCCTTCCCCTTCCCCTCCCCATATCTCCTCCCTTATTCCCACCGTGGGTTCGAATCCCAGGTGATTAGACCTGCCCTAAGTCCATGGATCCAAGGTATCCATCCGTGAGCCCAACGGATTTCACCCCTTCCCCACTTTCCAAGGGCCAGGTCAATTCTAGCTATCCAGGAAACCTGTCGAAACAGAGGCTGCTACAGGAGGGGACACACAAATATTTGTGCCCTGCAGTTACACACCCGTTCCGACAGGCTCGATCGCAATCTATCCAGATGAGAACACGTTCTCTTCCGACTAGACCACGCTGGAGTCGCTGTATGTCTCAAATTTGGTTCCTTTATTTATAGTTAGTATTTTTGGTGTATTAATTGATTTGTTTTAATTTTTTAATGACTTAGGTAGAGTGATTTAGGGAGTTGGGGGGGAGGCTGGGTTGTGTGTGTAGTGGATTGTACGAGATCGTGGTTTGTTAGTATTTATCTAGTTGTGTTCACCTAGTTGTGCTTGCGAGGGTTGAGCTCTGCTCTTTCGGCCCGCCTCTCAACTGCCAATCAATCAATTATTATTAACTAATAAAAAAAATTCCACACACACACAGACACACACACACACCCAGGAAGCAGCCCGCAACAGCTGTCTAACGCTCATTTACATATTTACTGCTAAGTAACAGAGGGCATCAGAATGATAGAAACTCTGCTGATTTCCGTTTGTGCCATCACCGGGGGATCGAATGAGCTAGGATTACGAGTCGGGAGCGACGTCCACTCAGCAATAAAGCCCCCTAGTTTGTGTATTGGTGCAAAAGATAATTTGGGAGAGGTTAAGGGAAAGGAATGATGTTTGGTGGCCTTGAAAGCTCTGGAGGGGAGGGGGGTTGCCAGTTATGAATTAAAATTGTTATTTTTTTAAGATAGGATATATATGCAAAAGACGTTGCGAGATAAAGTAAGAAAAGTGTTTCTGACTGAAGTTAGGTACTGTGTGATTGACTTGTATGTTAGGAAAAAGAATATTTATTAGAAACTTAAATAATCTTTAGAAATGTATCTTCTTAAATAGTTGCAAATTATTGTGTGAAAAGCTTATGGTTACCGTACCTTAAACAAACACTCGTGAGCACAATTAGTCAACGGGATTCAGAGAGAGTGAGAATGAACAGCGAAATAGTAACAAAAAATGTGACAATGAGGGGAAACTATGTCATTCAAACGTTAACCATATAAATTACAGTAACACTAACTGAGCGTCCACATACATATTCCAATCAATTTATGTTAACCATTTTAGGGTTGGTTAGGTTCGGTTATATATCTACATTAGTTTTAACTCAAATGAAAAGAACTTAACTCATACATAATGAAATGAACAGTTTTATCATTTCATAAGAAAAAAATTAGAGAAAATATATTAATTCAGGAAAACTTGGCTTATTAGGCAAATCGGGCCTTGCATAGTAGGCTGAGAAGTGCGTTCTGGCTACTAGGTACGACATATATATATATATATATATATATATATATATATATATATATATATATATATATATATATATATATATATATATATATATATATATATATGTCAGACCACGGAGGAAAATGAAACAGGAATTTCCTTAAGTACTTTCGTATATTAAATACATCTTCAGAAAGAAGATTCCTTCTGAAGATGTATTTAATATACGAAAGTACTCAAGGAAATTCCTGTTTCATTTTCCTCCGTGGTCTGACATTGTCACATTCTTAATCACGTGTTCATTTTCGTGATACACACACACACACACATATATATATATATATATATATATATATATATATATATATATATATATATATATATATATATATATATATATATATATATATATATTTTAATTTTATTTATTTATTTTTTAAAAATATGTTATATTTATAAATATGTATGTATATTTAAATATTGATATATACCTGTGGGTCCAGGAGGCCATCTGTGTCCCCTCAGATGGTCTCCCTTATCACAGTTTGTGTCTATGGATGTGTGTCTGTGTGTGTGTTTATCCCTGTGAGTGTCCGTGTGAGTGTGTGAGAGTCCGGTTACGTGTGTGTCCGGTTATGCCTGTGGGTCCACGAGGCCATCTGTGTCCCCTCAGATGGTCTCCCTTATCACAGTCTATGGGTGTGTGTGAGTGTGAGTGCCCCTGTGAGTGTTCGGGTGAGGGTGTGTGTGTGTGTGAGTGTCCGGGTTTATGTGAGGTTTGGTTCCAGGAAACATCCTTCCCCTTCCCCTCCCCATATCTCCTCCCTTATTCCCACCGTGGGTTCGAATCCCAGGTGATTAGACCTGCCCTAAGTCCATGGATCCAAGGTATCCATCCGTGAGCCCAACGGATTTCACCCCTTCCCCACTTTCCAAGGGCCAGGTCAATTCTAGCTATCCAGGAAACCTGTCGAAACAGAGGCTGCTACAGGAGGGGACACACAAATATTTGTGCCCTGCAGTTACACACCCGTTCCGACAGGCTCGATCGCAATCTATCCAGATGAGAACACGTTCTCTTCCGACTAGACCACGCTGGAGTCGCTGTATGTCTCAAATTTGGTTCCTTTATTTATAGTTAGTATTTTTGGTGTATTAATTGATTTGTTTTAATTTTTTAATGACTTAGGTAGAGTGATTTAGGGAGTTGGGGGGGAGGCTGGGTTGTGTGTGTAGTGGATTGTACGAGATCGTGGTTTGTTAGTATTTATCTAGTTGTGTTCACCTAGTTGTGCTTGCGAGGGTTGAGCTCTGCTCTTTCGGCCCGCCTCTCAACTGCCAATCAATCAATTATTATTAACTAATAAAAAAAATTCCACACACACACAGACACACACACACACCCAGGAAGCAGCCCGCAACAGCTGTCTAACGCTCATTTACATATTTACTGCTAAGTAACAGAGGGCATCAGAATGATAGAAACTCTGCTGATTTCCGTTTGTGCCATCACCGGGGGATCGAATGAGCTAGGATTACGAGTCGGGAGCGACGTCCACTCAGCAATAAAGCCCCCTAGTTTGTGTATTGGTGCAAAAGATAATTTGGGAGAGGTTAAGGGAAAGGAATGATGTTTGGTGGCCTTGAAAGCTCTGGAGGGGAGGGGGGTTGCCAGTTATGAATTAAAATTGTTATTTTTTTAAGATAGGATATATATGCAAAAGACGTTGCGAGATAAAGTAAGAAAAGTGTTTCTGACTGAAGTTAGGTACTGTGTGATTGACTTGTATGTTAGGAAAAAGAATATTTATTAGAAACTTAAATAATCTTTAGAAATGTATCTTCTTAAATAGTTGCAAATTATTGTGTGAAAAGCTTATGGTTACCGTACCTTAAACAAACACTCGTGAGCACAATTAGTCAACGGGATTCAGAGAGAGTGAGAATGAACAGCGAAATAGTAACAAAAAATGTGACAATGAGGGGAAACTATGTCATTCAAACGTTAACCATATAAATTACAGTAACACTAACTGAGCGTCCACATACATATTCCAATCAATTTATGTTAACCATTTTAGGGTTGGTTAGGTTCGGTTATATATCTACATTAGTTTTAACTCAAATGAAAAGAACTTAACTCATACATAATGAAATGAACAGTTTTATCATTTCATAAGAAAAAAATTAGAGAAAATATATTAATTCAGGAAAACTTGGCTTATTAGGCAAATCGGGCCTTGCATAGTAGGCTGAGAAGTGCGTTCTGGCTACTAGGTACGACATATATATATATATATATATATATATATATATATATATATATATATATATATATATATATATATATATATATATATATATATATATATGTCAGACCACGGAGGAAAATGAAACAGGAATTTCCTTAAGTACTTTCGTATATTAAATACATCTTCAGAAAGAAGATTCCTTCTGAAGATGTATTTAATATACGAAAGTACTCAAGGAAATTCCTGTTTCATTTTCCTCCGTGGTCTGACATTGTCACATTCTTAATCACGTGTTCATTTTCGTGATATACACACACACACACACATATATATATATATATATATATATATATATATATATATATATATATATATATATATATATATATATATATATATATATTTATTTTTTATTTTATTTATTTATTTTTTAAAAATATGTTATATTTATAAATATGTATGTATATTTAAATATTGATATATACCTGTGGGTCCAGGAGGCCATCTGTGTCCCCTCAGATGGTCTCCCTTATCACAGTTTGTGTCTATGGATGTGTGTCTGTGTGTGTGTTTATCCCTGTGAGTGTCCGTGTGAGTGTGTGAGAGTCCGGTTGCGTGTGTGTCCGGTTATGCCTGTGGGTCCACGAGGCCATCTGTGTCCCCTCAGATGGTCTCCCTTATCACAGTCTATGGGTGTGTGTGAGTGTGAGTGCCCCTGTGAGTGTTCGGGTGAGGGTGTGTGTGTGTGTGAGTGTCCGGGTTTATGTGAGGTTTGGTTCCAGGAAACATCCTTCCCCTTCCCCTCCCCATATCTCCTCCCTTATTCCCACCGTGGGTTCGAATCCCAGGTGATTAGACCTGCCCTAAGTCCATGGATCCAAGGTATCCATCCGTGAGCCCAACGGATTTCACCCCTTCCCCACTTTCCAAGGGCCAGGTCAATTCTAGCTATCCAGGAAACCTGTCGAAACAGAGGCAGCTACAGGAGGGGACACACAAATATTTGTGCCCTGCAGTTACACACCCGTTCCGACAGGCTCGATCGCAATCTATCCAGATGAGAACACGTTCTCTTCCGACTAGACCACGCTGGAGTCGCTGTATGTCTCAAATTTGGTTCCTTTATTTATAGTTAGTATTTTTGGTGTATTAATTGATTTGTTTTAATTTTTTAATGACTTAGGTAGAGTGATTATAGGGAGTTGGGGGGGAGGCTGGGTTGTGTGTGTAGTGGATTGTACGAGATCGTGGTTTGTTAGTATTTATCTAGTTGTGTTCACCTAGTTGTGCTTGCGAGGGTTGAGCTCTGCTCTTTCGGCCCGCCTCTCAACTGCCAATCAATCAATTATTATTAACTAATAAAAAAAATTCCACACACACACAGACACACACACACACCCAGGAAGCAGCCCGCAACAGCTGTCTAACGCTCATTTACATATTTACTGCTAAGTAACAGAGGGCATCAGAATGATAGAAACTCTGCTGATTTCCGTTTGTGCCATCACCTGGGGATCGAATGAGCTAGGATTACGAGTCGGGAGCGACGTCCACTCAGCAATAAAGCCCCCTAGTTTGTGTATTGGTGCAAAAGATAATTTGGGAGAGGTTAAGGGAAAGGAATGATGTTTGGTGGCCTTGAAAGCTCTGGAGGGGAGGGGGGTTGCCAGTTATGAATTAAAATTGTTATTTTTTTAAGATAGGATATATATGCAAAAGACGTTGCGAGATAAAGTAAGAAAAGTGTTTCTGACTGAAGTTAGGTACTGTGTGATTGACTTGTATGTTAGGAAAAAGAATATTTATTAGAAACTTAAATAATCTTTAGAAATGTATCTTCTTAAATAGTTGCAAATTATTGTGTGAAAAGCTTATGGTTACCGTACCTTAAACAAACACTCGTGAGCACAATTAGTCAACGGGATTCAGAGAGAGTGAGAATGAACAGCGAAATAGTAACAAAAAATGTGACAATGAGGGGAAACTATGTCATTCAAACGTTAACCATATAAATTACAGTAACACTAACTGAGCGTCCACATACATATTCCAATCAATTTATGTTAACCATTTTAGGGTTGGTTAGGTTCGGTTATATATCTACATTAGTTTTAACTCAAATGAAAAGAACTTAACTCATACATAATAAAATGAACAGTTTTATCATTTCATAAGAAAAAAATTAGAGAAAATATATTAATTCAGGAAAACTTGGCTTATTAGGCAAATCGGGCCTTGCATAGTAGGCTGAGAAGTGCGTTCTGGCTACTAGGTACGACATATATATATATATATATATATATATATATATATATATATATATATATATATATATATATATATATATATATATATATATATTTATATATATATATATATGACAATGTCAGACCACGGAGGAAAATGAAACAGGAATTTCCTTAAGTACTTTCGTATATTAAATACATCTTCAGAAAGAAGATTCCTTCTGAAGATGTATTTAATATACGAAAGTACTCAAGGAAATTCCTGTTTCATTTTCCTCCGTGGTCTGACATTGTCACATTCTTAATCACGTGTTCATTTTCGTGATATACACACACACACACACATATATATATATATATATATATATATATATATATATATATATATATATATATATATATATATATATATATATATATATATATATATTATATATATATATTTATTTATTTTTTATTTATTTATTTATTTTTTAAAAATATGTTATATTTATAAATATGTATGTATATTTAAATATTGATATATACCTGTGGGTCCAGGAGGCCATCTGTGTCCCCTCAGATGGTCTCCCTTATCGCAGTTTGTGTCTATGGATGTGTGTCTGTGTGTGTGTTTATCCCTGTGAGTGTCCGTGTGAGTGTGTGAGAGTCCGGTTGCGTGTGTGTCCGGTTATGCCTGTGGGTCCACGAGGCCATCTGTGTCCCCTCAGATGGTCTCCCTTATCACAGTCTATGGGTGTGTGTGAGTGTGAGTGCCCCTGTGAGTGTTCGGGTGAGGGTGTGTGTGTGTGTGAGTGTCCGGGTTTATGTGAGGTTTGGTTCCAGGAAACATCCTTCCCCTTCCCCTCCCCATATCTCCTCCCTTATTCCCACCGTGGGTTCGAATCCCAGGTGATTAGACCTGCCCTAAGTCCATGGATCCAAGGTATCCATCCGTGAGCCCAACGGATTTCACCCCTTCCCCACTTTCCAAGGGCCAGGTCAATTCTAGCTATCCAGGAAACCTGTCGAAACAGAGGCAGCTACAGGAGGGGACACACAAATATTTGTGCCCTGCAGTTACACACCCGTTCCGACAGGCTCGATCGCAATCTATCCAGATGAGAACACGTTCTCTTCCGACTAGACCACGCTGGAGTCGCTGTATGTCTCAAATTTGGTTCCTTTATTTATAGTTAGTATTTTTGGTGTATTAATTGATTTGTTTTAATTTTTTAATGACTTAGGTAGAGTGATATAGGGAGTTGGGGGGGAGGCTGGGTTGTGTGTGTAGTGGATTGTACGAGATCGTGGTTTGTTAGTATTTATCTAGTTGTGTTCACCTAGTTGTGCTTGCGAGGGTTGAGCTCTGCTCTTTCGGCCCGCCTCTCAACTGCCAATCAATCAATTATTATTAACTAATAAAAAAAATTCCACACACACACAGACACACACACACACCCAGGAAGCAGCCCGCAACAGCTGTCTAACGCTCATTTACATATTTACTGCTAAGTAACAGAGGGCATCAGAATGATAGAAACTCTGCTGATTTCCGTTTGTGCCATCACCTGGGGATCGAATGAGCTAGGATTACGAGTCGGGAGCGACGTCCACTCAGCAATAAAGCCCCCTAGTTTGTGTATTGGTGCAAAAGATAATTTGGGAGAGGTTAAGGGAAAGGAATGATGTTTGGTGGCCTTGAAAGCTCTGGAGGGGAGGGGGGTTGCCAGTTATGAATTAAAATTGTTATTTTTTTAAGATAGGATATATATGCAAAAGACGTTGCGAGATAAAGTAAGAAAAGTGTTTCTGACTGAAGTTAGGTACTGTGTGATTGACTTGTATGTTAGGAAAAAGAATATTTATTAGAAACTTAAATAATCTTTAGAAATGTATCTTCTTAAATAGTTGCAAATTATTGTGTGAAAAGCTTATGGTTACCGTACCTTAAACAAACACTCGTGAGCACAATTAGTCAACGGGATTCAGAGAGAGTGAGAATGAACAGCGAAATAGTAACAAAAAATGTGACAATGAGGGGAAACTATGTCATTCAAACGTTAACCATATAAATTACAGTAACACTAACTGAGCGTCCACATACATATTCCAATCAATTTATGTTAACCATTTTAGGGTTGGTTAGGTTCGGTTATATATCTACATTAGTTTTAACTCAAATGAAAAGAACTTAACTCATACATAATAAAATGAACAGTTTTATCATTTCATAAGAAAAAAATTAGAGAAAATATATTATTTCAGGAAAACTTGGCTTATTAGGCAAATCGGGCCTTGCATAGTAGGCTGAGAAGTGCGTTCTGGCTACTAGGTACGACATATATATATATATATATATATATATATATATATATATATATATATATATATATATATATATATATATATATATATATATATATATATATATATATATATGACAATGTCAGACCACGGAGGAAAATGAAACAGGAATTTCCTTAAGTACTTTCGTATATTAAATACATCTTCAGAAAGAAGATTCCTTCTGAAGATGTATTTAATATACGAAAGTACTCAAGGAAATTCCTGTTTCATTTTCCTCCGTGGTCTGACATTGTCACATTCTTAATCACGTGTTCATTTTCGTGATATACACACACACACACACATATATATATATATATATATATATATATATGCAACAATGATCACAAAAACACTAATCCAAGTATGCAGAATAACCACATATGAAAAATAGAAAATGCTTAACGCGTTTTCGGCTAATTCGCCTTCATCAGAGCAAAGTAGAATGATTCTACTTTGCTCTGATGAAGGCGAATTAGCCGAAAACGCGTTAAGCATTTCTATTTTTCATATGTGGTTATTCTGCATATATATATATATATATATATATATATATATATATATATATATATATATTTATATATATATATATATATATATATATATATATATATATATATATATATATATATATATATATATATTTATATATATATATTTATTTATTTTTATTTTATTTATTTATTTTTTAAAAATATGTTATATTTATAAATATGTATGTATATTTAAATATTGATATATACCTGTGGGTCCAGGAGGCCATCTGTGTCCCCTCAGATGGTCTCCCTTATCGCAGTTTGTGTCTATGGATGTGTGTCTGTGTGTGTGTTTATCCCTGTGAGTGTCCGTGTGAGTGTGTGAGAGTCCGGTTGCGTGTGTGTCCGGTTATGCCTGTGGGTCCACGAGGCCATCTGTGTCCCCTCAGATGGTCTCCCTTATCACAGTCTATGGGTGTGTGTGTGTGTGAGTGCCCCTGTGAGTGTTCGGGTGAGGGTGTGTGTGTGTGTGAGTGTCCGGGTTTATGTGAGGTTTGGTTCCAGGAAACATCCTTCCCCTTCCCCTCCCCATATCTCCTCCCTTATTCCCACCGTGGGTTCGAATCCCAGGTGATTAGACCTGCCCTAAGTCCATGGATCCAAGGTATCCATCCGTGAGCCCAACGGATTTCACCCCTTCCCCACTTTCCAAGGGCCAGGTCAATTCTAGCTATCCAGGAAACCTGTCGAAACAGAGGCAGCTACAGGAGGGGACACACAAATATTTGTGCCCTGCAGTTACACACCCGTTCCGACAGGCTCGATCGCAATCTATCCAGATGAGAACACGTTCTCTTCCGACTAGACCACGCTGGAGTCGCTGTATGTCTCAAATTTGGTTCCTTTATTTATAGTTAGTATTTTTGGTGTATTAATTGATTTGTTTTAATTTTTTAATGACTTAGGTAGAGTGATATAGGGAGTTGGGGGGGAGGCTGGGTTGTGTGTGTAGTGGATTGTACGAGATCGTGGTTTGTTAGTATTTATCTAGTTGTGTTCACCTAGTTGTGCTTGCGAGGGTTGAGCTCTGCTCTTTCGGCCCGCCTCTCAACTGCCAATCAATCAATTATTATTAACTAATAAAAAAAATTCCACACACACACACACACCCAGGAAGCAGCCCGCAACAGCTGTCTAACGCTCATTTACATATTTACTGCTAAGTAACAGAGGGCATCAGAATGATAGAAACTCTGCTGATTTCCGTTTGTGCCATCACCGGGGGATCGAATGAGCTAGGATTACGAGTCGGGAGCGACGTCCACTCAGCAATAAAGCCCCCTAGTTTGTGTATTGGTGCAAAAGATAATTTGGGAGAGGTTAAGGGAAAGGAATGATGTTTGGTGGCCTTGAAAGCTCTGGAGGGGAGGGGGGTTGCCAGTTATGAATTAAAATTGTTATTTTTTTAAGATAGGATATATATGCAAAAGACGTTGCGAGATAAAGTAAGAAAAGTGTTTCTGACTGAAGTTAGGTACTGTGTGATTGACTTGTATGTTAGGAAAAAGAATATTTATTAGAAACTTAAATAATCTTTAGAAATGTATCTTCTTAAATAGTTGCAAATTATTGTGTGAAAAGCTTATGGTTACCGTACCTTAAACAAACACTCGTGAGCACAATTAGTCAACGGGATTCAGAGAGAGTGAGAATGAACAGCGAAATAGTAACAAAAAATGTGACAATGAGGGGAAACTATGTCATTCAAACGTTAACCATATAAATTACAGTAACACTAACTGAGCGTCCACATACATATTCCAATCAATTTATGTTAACCATTTTAGGGTTGGTTAGGTTCGGTTATATATCTACATTAGTTTTAACTCAAATGAAAAGAACTTAACTCATACATAATAAAATGAACAGTTTTATCATTTCATAAGAAAAAAATTAGAGAAAATATATTAATTCAGGAAAACTTGGCTTATTAGGCAAATCGGGCCTTGCATAGTAGGCTGAGAAGTGCGTTCTGGCTACTAGGTACGACATATATATATATATATATATATATATATATATATATATATATATATATATATATATATATATGACAATGTCAGACCACGGAGGAAAATGAAACAGGAATTTCCTTAAGTACTTTCGTATATTAAATACATCTTCAGAAAGAAGATTCCTTCTGAAGATGTATTTAATATACGAAAGTACTCAAGGAAATTCCTGTTTCATTTTCCTCCGTGGTCTGACATTGTCACATTCTTAATCACGTGTTCATTTTCGTGATATACACACACACACATATATATATATATATATATATATATATATATATATATATATATATATATATATATATATATATATATATATATATATATATATATATATATATATTTATTTATTTTTTATTTTATTTATTTATTTTTAAAAAATATGTTATATTTATAAATATGTATGTATATTTAAATATTGATATATACCTGTGGGTCCAGGAGGCCATCTGTGTCCCCTCAGATGGTCTCCCTTATCGCAGTTTGTGTCTATGGATGTGTGTCTGTGTGTGTGTTTATCCCTGTGAGTGTCCGTGTGAGTGTGTGAGAGTCCGGTTGCGTGTGTGTCCGGTTATGCCTGTGGGTCCACGAGGCCATCTGTGTCCCCTCAGATGGTCTCCCTTATCACAGTCTATGGGTGTGTGTGAGTGTGAGTGCCCCTGTGAGTGTTCGGGTGAGGGTGTGTGTGTGTGTGAGTGTCCGGGTTTATGTGAGGTTTGGTTCCAGGAAACATCCTTCCCCTTCCCCTCCCCATATCTCCTCCCTTATTCCCACCGTGGGTTCGAATCCCAGGTGATTAGACCTGCCCTAAGTCCATGGATCCAAGGTATCCATCCGTGAGCCCAACGGATTTCACCCCTTCCCCACTTTCCAAGGGCCAGGTCAATTCTAGCTATCCAGGAAACCTGTCGAAACAGAGGCAGCTACAGGAGGGGACACACAAATATTTGTGCCCTGCAGTTACACACCCGTTCCGACAGGCTCGATCGCAATCTATCCAGATGAGAACACGTTCTCTTCCGACTAGACCACGCTGGAGTCGCTGTATGTCTCAAATTTGGTTCCTTTATTTATAGTTAGTATTTTTGGTGTATTAATTGATTTGTTTTAATTTTTTAATGACTTAGGTAGAGTGATTTAGGGAGTTGGGGGGGAGGCTGGGTTGTGTGTGTAGTGGATTGTACGAGATCGTGGTTTGTTAGTATTTATCTAGTTGTGTTCACCTAGTTGTGCTTGCGAGGGTTGAGCTCTGCTCTTTCGGCCCGCCTCTCAACTGCCAATCAATCAATTATTATTAACTAATAAAAAAAATTCCACACACACACAGACACACACACACACCCAGGAAGCAGCCCGCAACAGCTGTCTAACGCTCATTTACATATTTACTGCTAAGTAACAGAGGGCATCAGAATGATAGAAACTCTGCTGATTTCCGTTTGTGCCATCACCGGGGGATCGAATGAGCTAGGATTACGAGTCGGGAGCGACGTCCACTCAGCAATAAAGCCCCCTAGTTTGTGTATTGGTGCAAAAGATAATTTGGGAGAGGTTAAGGGAAAGGAATGATGTTTGGTGGCCTTGAAAGCTCTGGAGGGGAGGGGGGTTGCCAGTTATGAATTAAAATTGTTATTTTTTTAAGATAGGATATATATGCAAAAGACGTTGCGAGATAAAGTAAGAAAAGTGTTTCTGACTGAAGTTAGGTACTGTGTGATTGACTTGTATGTTAGGAAAAAGAATATTTATTAGAAACTTAAATAATCTTTAGAAATGTATCTTCTTAAATAGTTGCAAATTATTGTGTGAAAAGCTTATGGTTACCGTACCTTAAACAAACACTCGTGAGCACAATTAGTCAACGGGATTCAGAGAGAGTGAGAATGAACAGCGAAATAGTAACAAAAAATGTGACAATGAGGGGAAACTATGTCATTCAAACGTTAACCATATAAATTACAGTAACACTAACTGAGCGTCCACATACATATTCCAATCAATTTATGTTAACCATTTTAGGGTTGGTTAGGTTCGGTTATATATCTACATTAGTTTTAACTCAAATGAAAAGAACTTAACTCATACATAATAAAATGAACAGTTTTATCATTTCATAAGAAAAAAATTAGAGAAAATATATTATTTCAGGAAAACTTGGCTTATTAGGCAAATCGGGCCTTGCATAGTAGGCTGAGAAGTGCGTTCTGGCTACTAGGTACGACATATATATATATATATATATATATATATATATATATATATATATATATATATATATATATATATATATATATATATATATATATATATATATATGACAATGTCAGACCACGGAGGAAAATGAAACAGGAATTTCCTTAAGTACTTTCGTATATTAAATACATCTTCAGAAAGAAGATTCCTTCTGAAGATGTATTTAATATACGAAAGTACTCAAGGAAATTCCTGTTTCATTTTCCTCCGTGGTCTGACATTGTCACATTCTTAATCACGTGTTCATTTTCGTGATATACACACACACACACACATATATATATATATATATATATATATATATATATATATATATATATATATATATATATATATATATATATATTATATATATATATTTATTTATTTTTTATTTTATTTATTTATTTTTTAAAAATATGTTATATTTATAAATATGTATGTATATTTAAATATTGATATATACCTGTGGGTCCAGGAGGCCATCTGTGTCCCCTCAGATGGTCTCCCTTATCGCAGTTTGTGTCTATGGATGTGTGTCTGTGTGTGTGTTTATCCCTGTGAGTGTCCGTGTGAGTGTGTGAGAGTCCGGTTGCGTGTGTGTCCGGTTATGCCTGTGGGTCCACGAGGCCATCTGTGTCCCCTCAGATGGTCTCCCTTATCACAGTCTATGGGTGTGTGTGAGTGTGAGTGCCCCTGTGAGTGTTCGGGTGAGGGTGTGTGTGTGTGTGAGTGTCCGGGTTTATGTGAGGTTTGGTTCCAGGAAACATCCTTCCCCTTCCCCTCCCCATATCTCCTCCCTTATTCCCACCGTGGGTTCGAATCCCAGGTGATTAGACCTGCCCTAAGTCCATGGATCCAAGGTATCCATCCGTGAGCCCAACGGATTTCACCCCTTCCCCACTTTCCAAGGGCCAGGTCAATTCTAGCTATCCAGGAAACCTGTCGAAACAGAGGCAGCTACAGGAGGGGACACACAAATATTTGTGCCCTGCAGTTACACACCCGTTCCGACAGGCTCGATCGCAATCTATCCAGATGAGAACACGTTCTCTTCCGACTAGACCACGCTGGAGTCGCTGTATGTCTCAAATTTGGTTCCTTTATTTATAGTTAGTATTTTTGGTGTATTAATTGATTTGTTTTAATTTTTTAATGACTTAGGTAGAGTGATATAGGGAGTTGGGGGGGAGGCTGGGTTGTGTGTGTAGTGGATTGTACGAGATCGTGGTTTGTTAGTATTTATCTAGTTGTGTTCACCTAGTTGTGCTTGCGAGGGTTGAGCTCTGCTCTTTCGGCCCGCCTCTCAACTGCCAATCAATCAATTATTATTAACTAATAAAAAAAATTCCACACACACACAGACACACACACACACCCAGGAAGCAGCCCGCAACAGCTGTCTAACGCTCATTTACATATTTACTGCTAAGTAACAGAGGGCATCAGAATGATAGAAACTCTGCTGATTTCCGTTTGTGCCATCACCTGGGGATCGAATGAGCTAGGATTACGAGTCGGGAGCGACGTCCACTCAGCAATAAAGCCCCCTAGTTTGTGTATTGGTGCAAAAGATAATTTGGGAGAGGTTAAGGGAAAGGAATGATGTTTGGTGGCCTTGAAAGCTCTGGAGGGGAGGGGGGTTGCCAGTTATGAATTAAAATTGTTATTTTTTTAAGATAGGATATATATGCAAAAGACGTTGCGAGATAAAGTAAGAAAAGTGTTTCTGACTGAAGTTAGGTACTGTGTGATTGACTTGTATGTTAGGAAAAAGAATATTTATTAGAAACTTAAATAATCTTTAGAAATGTATCTTCTTAAATAGTTGCAAATTATTGTGTGAAAAGCTTATGGTTACCGTACCTTAAACAAACACTCGTGAGCACAATTAGTCAACGGGATTCAGAGAGAGTGAGAATGAACAGCGAAATAGTAACAAAAAATGTGACAATGAGGGGAAACTATGTCATTCAAACGTTAACCATATAAATTACAGTAACACTAACTGAGCGTCCACATACATATTCCAATCAATTTATGTTAACCATTTTAGGGTTGGTTAGGTTCGGTTATATATCTACATTAGTTTTAACTCAAATGAAAAGAACTTAACTCATACATAATAAAATGAACAGTTTTATCATTTCATAAGAAAAAAATTAGAGAAAATATATTATTTCAGGAAAACTTGGCTTATTAGGCAAATCGGGCCTTGCATAGTAGGCTGAGAAGTGCGTTCTGGCTACTAGGTACGACATATATATATATATATATATATATATATATATATATATATATATATATATATATATATATATATATATATATATATATATATATATTATATATATATATATGACAATGTCAGACCACGGAGGAAAATGAAACAGGAATTTCCTTAAGTACTTTCGTATATTAAATACATCTTCAGAAAGAAGATTCCTTCTGAAGATGTATTTAATATACGAAAGTACTCAAGGAAATTCCTGTTTCATTTTCCTCCGTGGTCTGACATTGTCACATTCTTAATCACGTGTTCATTTTCGTGATATACACACACACACACACATATATATATATATATATATATATATATATATATATATATATATATATATATATATATATATATATATATATATATATATATATATATATTATATATATATTTATTTATTTTTTATTTTATTTATTTATTTTTTAAAAATATGTTATATTTATAAATATGTATGTATATTTAAATATTGATATATACCTGTGGGTCCAGGAGGCCATCTGTGTCCCCTCAGATGGTCTCCCTTATCGCAGTTTGTGTCTATGGATGTGTGTCTGTGTGTGTGTTTATCCCTGTGAGTGTCCGTGTGAGTGTGTGAGAGTCCGGTTGCGTGTGTGTCCGGTTATGCCTGTGGGTCCACGAGGCCATCTGTGTCCCCTCAGATGGTCTCCCTTATCACAGTCTATGGGTGTGTGTGAGTGTGAGTGCCCCTGTGAGTGTTCGGGTGAGGGTGTGTGTGTGTGTGAGTGTCCGGGTTTATGTGAGGTTTGGTTCCAGGAAACATCCTTCCCCTTCCCCTCCCCATATCTCCTCCCTTATTCCCACCGTGGGTTCGAATCCCAGGTGATTAGACCTGCCCTAAGTCCATGGATCCAAGGTATCCATCCGTGAGCCCAACGGATTTCACCCCTTCCCCACTTTCCAAGGGCCAGGTCAATTCTAGCTATCCAGGAAACCTGTCGAAACAGAGGCAGCTACAGGAGGGGACACACAAATATTTGTGCCCTGCAGTTACACACCCGTTCCGACAGGCTCGATCGCAATCTATCCAGATGAGAACACGTTCTCTTCCGACTAGACCACGCTGGAGTCGCTGTATGTCTCAAATTTGGTTCCTTTATTTATAGTTAGTATTTTTGGTGTATTAATTGATTTGTTTTAATTTTTTAATGACTTAGGTAGAGTGATATAGGGAGTTGGGGGGGAGGCTGGGTTGTGTGTGTAGTGGATTGTACGAGATCGTGGTTTGTTAGTATTTATCTAGTTGTGTTCACCTAGTTGTGCTTGCGAGGGTTGAGCTCTGCTCTTTCGGCCCGCCTCTCAACTGCCAATCAATCAATTATTATTAACTAATAAAAAAAATTCCACACACACACAGACACACACACACACCCAGGAAGCAGCCCGCAACAGCTGTCTAACGCTCATTTACATATTTACTGCTAAGTAACAGAGGGCATCAGAATGATAGAAACTCTGCTGATTTCCGTTTGTGCCATCACCTGGGGATCGAATGAGCTAGGATTACGAGTCGGGAGCGACGTCCACTCAGCAATAAAGCCCCCTAGTTTGTGTATTGGTGCAAAAGATAATTTGGGAGAGGTTAAGGGAAAGGAATGATGTTTGGTGGCCTTGAAAGCTCTGGAGGGGAGGGGGGTTGCCAGTTATGAATTAAAATTGTTATTTTTTTAAGATAGGATATATATGCAAAAGACGTTGCGAGATAAAGTAAGAAAAGTGTTTCTGACTGAAGTTAGGTACTGTGTGATTGACTTGTATGTTAGGAAAAAGAATATTTATTAGAAACTTAAATAATCTTTAGAAATGTATCTTCTTAAATAGTTGCAAATTATTGTGTGAAAAGCTTATGGTTACCGTACCTTAAACAAACACTCGTGAGCACAATTAGTCAACGGGATTCAGAGAGAGTGAGAATGAACAGCGAAATAGTAACAAAAAATGTGACAATGAGGGGAAACTATGTCATTCAAACGTTAACCATATAAATTACAGTAACACTAACTGAGCGTCCACATACATATTCCAATCAATTTATGTTAACCATTTTAGGGTTGGTTAGGTTCGGTTATATATCTACATTAGTTTTAACTCAAATGAAAAGAACTTAACTCATACATAATAAAATGAACAGTTTTATCATTTCATAAGAAAAAAATTAGAGAAAATATATTATTTCAGGAAAACTTGGCTTATTAGGCAAATCGGGCCTTGCATAGTAGGCTGAGAAGTGCGTTCTGGCTACTAGGTACGACATATATATATATATATATATATATATATATATATATATATATATATATATATATATATATATATATATATATATATATATATATATATATATATATATATATATATATATGACAATGTCAGACCACGGAGGAAAATGAAACAGGAATTTCCTTAAGTACTTTCGTATATTAAATACATCTTCAGAAAGAAGATTCCTTCTGAAGATGTATTTAATATACGAAAGTACTCAAGGAAATTCCTGTTTCATTTTCCTCCGTGGTCTGACATTGTCACATTCTTAATCACGTGTTCATTTTCGTGATATACACACACACACACACACATATATATATATATATATATATATGCAACAATGATCACAAAAACACTAATCCAAGTATGCAGAATAACCACATATGAAAAATAGAAAATGCTTAACGCGTTTTCGGCTAATTCGCCTTCATCAGAGCAAAGTAGAATGATTCTACTTTGCTCTGATGAAGGCGAATTAGCCGAAAACGCGTTAAGCATTTTCTATTTTTCATATGTGGTTATTCTGCATATATATATATATATATATATATATATATATATATATATATATTTATATATATATATATATATATATATATATATATATATATATATATATATATTTATATATATATATTTATTTATTTTTTATTTTATTTATTTATTTTTTAAAAATATGTTATATTTATAAATATGTATGTATATTTAAATATTGATATATACCTGTGGGTCCAGGAGGCCATCTGTGTCCCCTCAGATGGTCTCCCTTATCGCAGTTTGTGTCTATGGATGTGTGTCTGTGTGTGTGTTTATCCCTGTGAGTGTCCGTGTGAGTGTGTGAGAGTCCGGTTGCGTGTGTGTCCGGTTATGCCTGTGGGTCCACGAGGCCATCTGTGTCCCCTCAGATGGTCTCCCTTATCACAGTCTATGGGTGTGTGTGTGTGTGAGTGCCCCTGTGAGTGTTCGGGTGAGGGTGTGTGTGTGTGTGAGTGTCCGGGTTTATGTGAGGTTTGGTTCCAGGAAACATCCTTCCCCTTCCCCTCCCCATATCTCCTCCCTTATTCCCACCGTGGGTTCGAATCCCAGGTGATTAGACCTGCCCTAAGTCCATGGATCCAAGGTATCCATCCGTGAGCCCAACGGATTTCACCCCTTCCCCACTTTCCAAGGGCCAGGTCAATTCTAGCTATCCAGGAAACCTGTCGAAACAGAGGCAGCTACAGGAGGGGACACACAAATATTTGTGCCCTGCAGTTACACACCCGTTCCGACAGGCTCGATCGCAATCTATCCAGATGAGAACACGTTCTCTTCCGACTAGACCACGCTGGAGTCGCTGTATGTCTCAAATTTGGTTCCTTTATTTATAGTTAGTATTTTTGGTGTATTAATTGATTTGTTTTAATTTTTTAATGACTTAGGTAGAGTGATATAGGGAGTTGGGGGGGAGGCTGGGTTGTGTGTGTAGTGGATTGTACGAGATCGTGGTTTGTTAGTATTTATCTAGTTGTGTTCACCTAGTTGTGCTTGCGAGGGTTGAGCTCTGCTCTTTCGGCCCGCCTCTCAACTGCCAATCAATCAATTATTATTAACTAATAAAAAAAATTCCACACACACACAGACACACACACACACCCAGGAAGCAGCCCGCAACAGCTGTCTAACGCTCATTTACATATTTACTGCTAAGTAACAGAGGGCATCAGAATGATAGAAACTCTGCTGATTTCCGTTTGTGCCATCACCGGGGGATCGAATGAGCTAGGATTACGAGTCGGGAGCGACGTCCACTCAGCAATAAAGCCCCCTAGTTTGTGTATTGGTGCAAAAGATAATTTGGGAGAGGTTAAGGGAAAGGAATGATGTTTGGTGGCCTTGAAAGCTCTGGAGGGGAGGGGGGTTGCCAGTTATGAATTAAAATTGTTATTTTATTAAGATAGGATATATATGCAAAAGACGTTGCGAGATAAAGTAAGAAAAGTGTTTCTGACTGAAGTTAGGTACTGTGTGATTGACTTGTATGTTAGGAAAAAGAATATTTATTAGAAACTTAAATAATCTTTAGAAATGTATCTTCTTAAATAGTTGCAAATTATTGTGTGAAAAGCTTATGGTTACCGTACCTTAAACAAACACTCGTGAGCACAATTAGTCAACGGGATTCAGAGAGAGTGAGAATGAACAGCGAAATAGTAACAAAAAATGTGACAATGAGGGGAAACTATGTCATTCAAACGTTAACCATATAAATTACAGTAACACTAACTGAGCGTCCACATACATATTCCAATCAATTTATGTTAACCATTTTAGGGTTGGTTAGGTTCGGTTATATATCTACATTAGTTTTAACTCAAATGAAAAGAACTTAACTCATACATAATAAAATGAACAGTTTTATCATTTCATAAGAAAAAAATTAGAGAAAATATATTAATTCAGGAAAACTTGGCTTATTAGGCAAATCGGGCCTTGCATAGTAGGCTGAGAAGTGCGTTCTGGCTACTAGGTACGACATATATATATATATATATATATATATATATATATATATATATATATATATATATATATATATATATATATATATATATATATATATATATATATATATATATATATATGACAATGTCAGACCACGGAGGAAAATGAAACAGGAATTTCCTTAAGTACTTTCGTATATTAAATACATCTTCAGAAAGAAGATTCCTTCTGATGATGTATTTAATATACGAAAGTACTCAAGGAAATTCCTGTTTCATTTTCCTCCGTGGTCTGACATTGTCACATTCTTAATCACGTGTTCATTTTCGTGATATACACACACACACACACATATATATATATATATATATATATATATATATATATATATATATATATATATATATATATATATATATATATATATATATATATATATATATATATATATATATATTATATATATATATTTATTTATTTTTATTTTATTTATTTATTTTTTAAAAATATGTTATATTTATAAATATGTATGTATATTTAAATATTGATATATACCTGTGGGTCCAGGAGGCCATCTGTGTCCCCTCAGATGGTCTCCCTTATCGCAGTTTGTGTCTATGGATGTGTGTCTGTGTGTGTGTTTATCCCTGTGAGTGTCCGTGTGAGTGTGTGAGAGTCCGGTTGCGTGTGTGTCCGGTTATGCCTGTGGGTCCACGAGGCCATCTGTGTCCCCTCAGATGGTCTCCCTTATCACAGTCTATGGGTGTGTGTGTGTGTGAGTGCCCCTGTGAGTGTTCGGGTGAGGGTGTGTGTGTGTGTGAGTGTCCGGGTTTATGTGAGGTTTGGTTCCAGGAAACATCCTTCCCCTTCCCCTCCCCATATCTCCTCCCTTATTCCCACCGTGGGTTCGAATCCCAGGTGATTAGACCTGCCCTAAGTCCATGGATCCAAGGTATCCATCCGTGAGCCCAACGGATTTCACCCCTTCCCCACTTTCCAAGGGCCAGGTCAATTCTAGCTATCCAGGAAACCTGTCGAAACAGAGGCAGCTACAGGAGGGGACACACAAATATTTGTGCCCTGCAGTTACACACCCGTTCCGACAGGCTCGATCGCAATCTATCCAGATGAGAACACGTTCTCTTCCGACTAGACCACGCTGGAGTCGCTGTATGTCTCAAATTTGGTTCCTTTATTTATAGTTAGTATTTTTGGTGTATTAATTGATTTGTTTTAATTTTTTAATGACTTAGGTAGAGTGATTTAGGGAGTTGGGGGGGAGGCTGGGTTGTGTGTGTAGTGGATTGTACGAGATCGTGGTTTGTTAGTATTTATCTAGTTGTGTTCACCTAGTTGTGCTTGCGAGGTTTGAGCTCTGCTCTTTCGGCCCGCCTCTCAACTGCCAATCAATCAATTATTATTAACTAATAAAAAAAATTCCACACACACACAGACACACACACACACCCAGGAAGCAGCCCGCAACAGCTGTCTAACGCTCATTTACATATTTACTGCTAAGTAACAGAGGGCATCAGAATGATAGAAACTCTGCTGATTTCCGTTTGTGCCATCACCGGGGGATCGAATGAGCTAGGATTACGAGTCGGGAGCGACGTCCACTCAGCAATAAAGCCCCCTAGTTTGTGTATTGGTGCAAAAGATAATTTGGGAGAGGTTAAGGGAAAGGAATGATGTTTGGTGGCCTTGAAAGCTCTGGAGGGGAGGGGGGTTGCCAGTTATGAATTAAAATTGTTATTTTTTTAAGATAGGATATATATGCAAAAGACGTTGCGAGATAAAGTAAGAAAAGTGTTTCTGACTGAAGTTAGGTACTGTGTGATTGACTTGTATGTTAGGAAAAAGAATATTTATTAGAAACTTAAATAATCTTTAGAAATGTATCTTCTTAAATAGTTGCAAATTATTGTGTGAAAAGCTTATGGTTACCGTACCTTAAACAAACACTCGTGAGCACAATTAGTCAACGGGATTCAGAGAGAGTGAGAATGAACAGCGAAATAGTAACAAAAAATGTGACAATGAGGGGAAACTATGTCATTCAAACGTTAACCATATAAATTACAGTAACACTAACTGAGCGTCCACATACATATTCCAATCAATTTATGTTAACCATTTTAGGGTTGGTTAGGTTCGGTTATATATCTACATTAGTTTTAACTCAAATGAAAAGAACTTAACTCATACATAATAAAATGAACAGTTTTATCATTTCATAAGAAAAAAATTAGAGAAAATATATTATTTCAGGAAAACTTGGCTTATTAGGCAAATCGGGCCTTGCATAGTAGGCTGAGAAGTGCGTTCTGGCTACTAGGTACGACATATATATATATATATATATATATATATATATATATATATATATATATATATATATATATATATATATATATATATATATATATATATATGACAATGTCAGACCACGGAGGAAAATGAAACAGGAATTTCCTTAAGTACTTTCGTATATTAAATACATCTTCAGAAAGAAGATTCCTTCTGAAGATGTATTTAATATACGAAAGTACTCAAGGAAATTCCTGTTTCATTTTCCTCCGTGGTCTGACATTGCCACATTCTTAATCACGTGTTCATTTTCGTGATATACACACACACACACACACATATATATATATATATATATATATATATATATATATATATATATATATATATATATATATATATATATATATATTTATATATATATATTTATTTATTTTTTATTTTATTTATTTATTTTTTAAAAATATGTTATATTTATAAATATGTATGTATATTTAAATATTGATATATACCTGTGGGTCCAGGAGGCCATCTGTGTCCCCTCAGATGGTCTCCCTTATCGCAGTTTGTGTCTATGGATGTGTGTCTGTGTGTGTGTTTATCCCTGTGAGTGTCCGTGTGAGTGTGTGAGAGTCCGGTTGCGTGTGTGTCCGGTTATGCCTGTGGGTCCACGAGGCCATCTGTGTCCCCTCAGATGGTCTCCCTTATCACAGTCTATGGGTGTGTGTGTGTGTGTGAGTGCCCCTGTGAGTGTTCGGGTGAGGGTGTGTGTGTGTGTGAGTGTCCGGGTTTATGTGAGGTTTGGTTCCAGGAAACATCCTTCCCCTTCCCCTCCCCATATCTCCTCCCTTATTCCCACCGTGGGTTCGAATCCCAGGTGATTAGACCTGCCCTAAGTCCATGGATCCAAGGTATCCATCCGTGAGCCCAACGGATTTCACCCCTTCCCCACTTTCCAAGGGCCAGGTCAATTCTAGCTATCCAGGATACCTGTCGAAACAGAGGCAGCTACAGGAGGGGACACACAAATATTTGTGCCCTGCAGTTACACACCCGTTCCGACAGGCTCGATCGCAATCTATCCAGATGAGAACACGTTCTCTTCCGACTAGACCACGCTGGAGTCGCTGTATGTCTCAAATTTGGTTCCTTTATTTATAGTTAGTATTTTTGGTGTATTAATTGATTTGTTTTAATTTTTTAATGACTTAGGTAGAGTGATATAGGGAGTTGGGGGGGAGGCTGGGTTGTGTGTGTAGTGGATTGTACGAGATCGTGGTTTGTTAGTATTTATCTAGTTGTGTTCACCTAGTTGTGCTTGCGAGGGTTGAGCTCTGCTCTTTCGGCCCGCCTCTCAACTGCCAATCAATCAATTATTATTAACTAATAAAAAAAATTCCACACACACACAGACACACACACACACCCAGGAAGCAGCCCGCAACAGCTGTCTAACGCTCATTTACATATTTACTGCTAAGTAACAGAGGGCATCAGAATGATAGAAACTCTGCTGATTTCCGTTTGTGCCATCACCGGGGGATCGAATGAGCTAGGATTACGAGTCGGGAGCGACGTCCACTCAGCAATAAAGCCCCCTAGTTTGTGTATTGGTGCAAAAGATAATTTGGGAGAGGTTAAGGGAAAGGAATGATGTTTGGTGGCCTTGAAAGCTCTGGAGGGGAGGGGGGTTGCCAGTTATGAATTAAAATTGTTATTTTTTTAAGATAGGATATATATGCAAAAGACGTTGCGAGATAAAGTAAGAAAAGTGTTTCTGACTGAAGTTAGGTACTGTGTGATTGACTTGTATGTTAGGAAAAAGAATATTTATTAGAAACTTAAATAATCTTTAGAAATGTATCTTCTTAAATAGTTGCAAATTATTGTGTGAAAAGCTTATGGTTACCGTACCTTAAACAAACACTCGTGAGCACAATTAGTCAACGGGATTCAGAGAGAGTGAGAATGAACAGCGAAATAGTAACAAAAAATGTGACAATGAGGGGAAACTATGTCATTCAAACGTTAACCATATAAATTACAGTAACACTAACTGAGCGTCCACATACATATTCCAATCAATTTATGTTAACCATTTTAGGGTTGGTTAGGTTCGGTTATATATCTACATTAGTTTTAACTCAAATGAAAAGAACTTAACTCATACATAATAAAATGAACAGTTTTATCATTTCATAAGAAAAAAATTAGAGAAAATATATTATTTCAGGAAAACTTGGCTTATTAGGCAAATCGGGCCTTGCATAGTAGGCTGAGAAGTGCGTTCTGGCTACTAGGTACGACATATATATATATATATATATATATATATATATATATATATATATATATATATATATATATATATATATATATATATATATATATATATATATATATATATATATATATATATATATATATGACAATGTCAGACCACGGAGGAAAATGAAACAGGAATTTCCTTAAGTACTTTCGTATATTAAATACATCTTCAGAAAGAAGATTCCTTCTGAAGATGTATTTAATATACGAAAGTACTCAAGGAAATTCCTGTTTCATTTTCCTCCGTGGTCTGACATTGCCACATTCTTAATCACGTGTTCATTTTCGTGATATACACACACACACACACACATATATATATATATATATATATATATATATATATATATATATATATATATATATATATATATATATATATATATATATATATATATATTTATATATATATATTTATTTATTTTTTATTTTATTTATTTATTTTTTAAAAATATGTTATATTTATAAATATGTATGTATATTTAAATATTGATATATACCTGTGGGTCCAGGAGGCCATCTGTGTCCCCTCAGATGGTCTCCCTTATCGCAGTTTGTGTCTATGGATGTGTGTCTGTGTGTGTGTTTATCCCTGTGAGTGTCCGTGTGAGTGTGTGAGAGTCCGGTTGCGTGTGTGTCCGGTTATGCCTGTGGGTCCACGAGGCCATCTGTGTCCCCTCAGATGGTCTCCCTTATCACAGTCTATGGGTGTGTGTGAGTGTGAGTGCCCCTGTGAGTGTTCGGGTGAGGGTGTGTGTGTGTGTGAGTGTCCGGGTTTATGTGAGGTTTGGTTCCAGGAAACATCCTTCCCCTTCCCCTCCCCATATCTCCTCCCTTATTCCCACCGTGGGTTCGAATCCCAGGTGATTAGACCTGCCCTAAGTCCATGGATCCAAGGTATCCATCCGTGAGCCCAACGGATTTCACCCCTTCCCCACTTTCCAAGGGCCAGGTCAATTCTAGCTATCCAGGATACCTGTCGAAACAGAGGCAGCTACAGGAGGGGACACACAAATATTTGTGCCCTGCAGTTACACACCCGTTCCGACAGGCTCGATCAAAATCTATCCAGATGAGAACACGTTCTCTTCCGACTAGACCACGCTGGAGTCGCTGTATGTCTCAAATTTGGTTCCTTTATTTATAGTTAGTATTTTTGGTGTATTAATTGATTTGTTTTAATTTTTTAATGACTTAGGTAGAGTGATATAGGGAGTTGGGGGGGAGGCTGGGTTGTGTGTGTAGTGGATTGTACGAGATCGTGGTTTGTTAGTATTTATCTAGTTGTGTTCACCTAGTTGTGCTTGCGAGGGTTGAGCTCTGCTCTTTCGGCCCGCCTCTCAACTGCCAATCAATCAATTATTATTAACTAATAAAAAAAATTCCACACACACACAGACACACACACACACCCAGGAAGCAGCCCGCAACAGCTGTCTAACGCTCATTTACATATTTCCTGCTAAGTAACAGAGGGCATCAGAATGATAGAAACTCTGCTGATTTCCGTTTGTGCCATCACCGGGGGATCGAATGAGCTAGGATTACGAGTCGGGAGCGACGTCCACTCAGCAATAAAGCCCCCTGGTTTGTGTATTGGTGCAAAAGATAATTTGGGAGAGGTTAAGGGAAAGGAATGATGTTTGGTGGCCTTGAAAGCTCTGGAGGGGAGGGGGGTTGCCAGTTATGAATTAAAATTGTTATTTTTTTAAGATAGGATATATATGCAAAAGACGTTGCGAGATAAAGTAAGAAAAGTGTTTCTGACTGAAGTTAGGTACTGTGTGATTGACTTGTATGTTAGGAAAAAGAATATTTATTAGAAACTTAAATAATCTTTAGAAATGTATCTTCTTAAATAGTTGCAAATTATTGTGTGAAAAGCTTATGGTTACCGTACCTTAAACAAACACTCGTGAGCACAATTAGTCAACGGGATTCAGAGAGAGTGAGAATGAACAGCGAAATAGTAACAAAAAATGTGACAATGAGGGGAAACTATGTCATTCAAACGTTAACCATATAAATTACAGTAACACTAACTGAGCGTCCACATACATATTCCAATCAATTTATGTTAACCATTTTAGGGTTGGTTAGGTTCGGTTATATATCTACATTAGTTTTAACTCAAATGAAAAGAACTTAACTCATACATAATAAAATGAACAGTTTTATCATTTCATAAGAAAAAAATTAGAGAAAATATATTATTTCAGGAAAACTTGGCTTATTAGGCAAATCGGGCCTTGCATAGTAGGCTGAGAAGTGCGTTCTGGCTACTAGGTACGACATATATATATATATATATATATATATATATATATATATATATATATATATATATATATATATATATATATATATATATATATATATATATATGACAATGTCAGACCACGGAGGAAAATGAAACAGGAATTTCCTTAAGTACTTTCGTATATTAAATACATCTTCAGAAAGAAGATTCCTTCTGAAGATGTATTTAATATACGAAAGTACTCAAGGAAATTCCTGTTTCATTTTCCTCCGTGGTCTGACATTGCCACATTCTTAATCACGTGTTCATTTTCGTGATATACACACACACACACACACATATATATATATATATATATATATATATTTATATATATATATTTATTTATTTTTTATTTTATTTATTTATTTTTTAAAAATATGTTATATTTATAAATATGTATGTATATTTAAATATTGATATATATCTGTGGGTCCAGGAGGCCATCTGTGTCCCCTCAGATGGTCTCCCTTATCGCAGTTTGTGTCTATGGATGTGTGTCTGTGTGTGTGTTTATCCCTGTGAGTGTCCGTGTGAGTGTGTGAGAGTCCGGTTGCGTGTGTGTCCGGTTATGCCTGTGGGTCCACGAGGCCATCTGTGTCCCCTCAGATGGTCTCCCTTATCACAGTCTATGGGTGTGTGTGTGTGTGAGTGCCCCTGTGAGTGTTCGGGTGAGGGTGTGTGTGTGTGTGAGTGTCCGGGTTTATGTGAGGTTTGGTTCCAGGAAACATCCTTCCCCTTCCCCTCCCCATATCTCCTCCCTTATTCCCACCGTGGGTTCGAATCCCAGGTGATTAGACCTGCCCTAAGTCCATGGATCCAAGGTATCCATCCGTGAGCCCAACGGATTTCACCCCTTCCCCACTTTCCAAGGGCCAGGTCAATTCTAGCTATCCAGGATACCTGTCGAAACAGAGGCAGCTACAGGAGGGGACACACAAATATTTGTGCCCTGCAGTTACACACCCGTTCCGACAGGCTCGATCGCAATCTATCCAGATGAGAACACGTTCTCTTCCGACTAGACCACGCTGGAGTCGCTGTATGTCTCAAATTTGGTTCCTTTATTTATAGTTAGTATTTTTGGTGTATTAATTGATTTGTTTTAATTTTTTAATGACTTAGGTAGAGTGATATAGGGAGTTGGGGGGGAGGCTGGGTTGTGTGTGTAGTGGATTGTACGAGATCGTGGTTTGTTAGTATTTATCTAGTTGTGTTCACCTAGTTGTGCTTGCGAGGGTTGAGCTCTGCTCTTTCGGCCCGCCTCTCAACTGCCAATCAATCAATTATTATTAACTAATAAAAAAAATTCCACACACACACAGACACACACACACACCCAGGAAGCAGCCCGCAACAGCTGTCTAACGCTCATTTACATATTTACTGCTAAGTAACAGAGGGCATCAGAATGATAGAAACTCTGCTGATTTCCGTTTGTGCCATCACCGGGGGATCGAATGAGCTAGGATTACGAGTCGGGAGCGACGTCCACTCAGCAATAAAGCCCCCTAGTTTGTGTATTGGTGCAAAAGATAATTTGGGAGAGGTTAAGGGAAAGGAATGATGTTTGGTGGCCTTGAAAGCTCTGGAGGGGAGGGGGGTTGCCAGTTATGAATTAAAATTGTTATTTTTTTAAGATAGGATATATATGCAAAAGACGTTGCGAGATAAAGTAAGAAAAGTGTTTCTGACTGAAGTTAGGTACTGTGTGATTGACTTGTATGTTAGGAAAAAGAATATTTATTAGAAACTTAAATAATCTTTAGAAATGTATCTTCTTAAATAGTTGCAAATTATTGTGTGAAAAGCTTATGGTTACCGTACCTTAAACAAACACTCGTGAGCACAATTAGTCAACGGGATTCAGAGAGAGTGAGAATGAACAGCGAAATAGTAACAAAAAATGTGACAATGAGGGGAAACTATGTCATTCAAACGTTAACCATATAAATTACAGTAACACTAACTGAGCGTCCACATACATATTCCAATCAATTTATGTTAACCATTTTAGGGTTGGTTAGGTTCGGTTATATATCTACATTAGTTTTAACTCAAATGAAAAGAACTTAACTCATACATAATAAAATGAACAGTTTTATCATTTCATAAGAAAAAAATTAGAGAAAATATATTATTTCAGGAAAACTTGGCTTATTAGGCAAATCGGGCCTTGCATAGTAGGCTGAGAAGTGCGTTCTGGCTACTAGGTACGACATATATATATATATATATATATATATATATATATATATATATATATATATATATATATATATATATATATATATATATATATATATATATGACAATGTCAGACCACGGAGGAAAATGAAACAGGAATTTCCTTAAGTACTTTCGTATATTAAATACATCTTCAGAAAGAAGATTCCTTCTGAAGATGTATTTAATATACGAAAGTACTCAAGGAAATTCCTGTTTCATTTTCCTCCGTGGTCTGACATTGCCACATTCTTAATCACGTGTTCATTTTCGTGATATACACACACACACACACACATATATATATATATATATATATTTATATATATATATTTATTTATTTTTTATTTTATTTATTTATTTTTTAAAAATATGTTATATTTATAAATATGTATGTATATTTAAATATTGATATATACCTGTGGGTCCAGGAGGCCATCTGTGTCCCCTCAGATGGTCTCCCTTATCGCAGTTTGTGTCTATGGATGTGTGTCTGTGTGTGTGTTTATCCCTGTGAGTGTCCGTGTGAGTGTGTGAGAGTCCGGTTGCGTGTGTGTCCGGTTATGCCTGTGGGTCCACGAGGCCATCTGTGTCCCCTCAGATGGTCTCCCTTATCACAGTCTATGGGTGTGTGTGTGTGTGAGTGCCCCTGTGAGTGTTCGGGTGAGGGTGTGTGTGTGTGTGAGTGTCCGGGTTTATGTGAGGTTTGGTTCCAGGAAACATCCTTCCCCTTCCCCTCCCCATATCTCCTCCCTTATTCCCACCGTGGGTTCGAATCCCAGGTGATTAGACCTGCCCTAAGTCCATGGATCCAAGGTATCCATCCGTGAGCCCAACGGATTTCACCCCTTCCCCACTTTCCAAGGGCCAGGTCAATTCTAGCTATCCAGGATACCTGTCGAAACAGAGGCAGCTACAGGAGGGGACACACAAATATTTGTGCCCTGCAGTTACACACCCGTTCCGACAGGCTCGATCGCAATCTATCCAGATGAGAACACGTTCTCTTCCGACTAGACCACGCTGGAGTCGCTGTATGTCTCAAATTTGGTTCCTTTATTTATAGTTAGTATTTTTGGTGTATTAATTGATTTGTTTTAATTTTTTAATGACTTAGGTAGAGTGATATAGGGAGTTGGGGGGGAGGCTGGGTTGTGTGTGTAGTGGATTGTACGAGATCGTGGTTTGTTAGTATTTATCTAGTTGTGTTCACCTAGTTGTGCTTGCGAGGGTTGAGCTCTGCTCTTTCGGCCCGCCTCTCAACTGCCAATCAATCAATTATTATTAACTAATAAAAAAAATTCCACACACACACAGACACACACACACACCCAGGAAGCAGCCCGCAACAGCTGTCTAACGCTCATTTACATATTTACTGCTAAGTAACAGAGGGCATCAGAATGATAGAAACTCTGCTGATTTCCGTTTGTGCCATCACCGGGGGATCGAATGAGCTAGGATTACGAGTCGGGAGCGACGTCCACTCAGCAATAAAGCCCCCTAGTTTGTGTATTGGTGCAAAAGATAATTTGGGAGAGGTTAAGGGAAAGGAATGATGTTTGGTGGCCTTGAAAGCTCTGGAGGGGAGGGGGTTGCCAGTTATGAATTAAAATTGTTATTTTTTTAAGATAGGATATATATGCAAAAGACGTTGCGAGATAAAGTAAGAAAAGTGTTTCTGACTGAAGTTAGGT
This sequence comes from Procambarus clarkii, assembly GCF_040958095.1. NCBI lineage: Eukaryota > Metazoa > Arthropoda > Malacostraca > Decapoda > Cambaridae > Procambarus > Procambarus clarkii. The sequence continues at coordinate 233,145 of NW_027189259.1, forward strand.
ACTGTGTGATTGACTTGTATGTTAGGAAAAAGAATATTTATTAGAAACTTAAATAATCTTTAGAAATGTATCTTCTTAAATAGTTGCAAATTATTGTGTGAAAAGCTTATGGTTACCGTACCTTAAACAAACACTCGTGAGCACAATTAGTCAACGGGATTCAGAGAGAGTGAGAATGAACAGCGAAATAGTAACAAAAAATGTGACAATGAGGGGAAACTATGTCATTCAAACGTTAACCATATAAATTACAGTAACACTAACTGAGCGTCCACATACATATTCCAATCAATTTATGTTAACCATTTTAGGGTTGGTTAGGTTCGGTTATATATCTACATTAGTTTTAACTCAAATGAAAAGAACTTAACTCATACATAATAAAATGAACAGTTTTATCATTTCATAAGAAAAAAATTAGAGAAAATATATTATTTCAGGAAAACTTGGCTTATTAGGCAAATCGGGCCTTGCATAGTAGGCTGAGAAGTGCGTTCTGGCTACTAGGTACGACATATATATATATATATATATATATATATATATATATATATATATATATATATATATATATATATATATATATATATATATATATATATATATATGTCGTACCTAATAGCCAGAAAGCACTTCTCAGCCTACTATTCAAGGCCCGATTTGCCTAATAAGCCAAGTTTTCATGAATTAATGTTTTTTCGTCTACCTAACCTACCTAACCTAACCTAACCTAGCTTTTTTTGGCTACCTAACCTAACCTTACCTATAAATATAGGTTAGGTTAGGTTAGGTAGGGTTGGTTAGGTTCGGTCATATATCTACGTTAATTTTAACTCCAATAAAAAAAAAATTGACCTCATACATAGAGAAAAGGGTTGCTTTATCATTTCATAAGAAAAAAATTATAGTAAATATATTAATTCAGGAAAATTTGGCTTATTAGGCAAATCGGGCCTTGAATAGTAGGCTGAGAAGTGAGTTCTGGCTACTAGGTACGACATATATATATATATGACAATGTCAGACCACGGAGGAAAATGAAACAGGAATTTCCTTAAGTACTTTCGTATATTAAATACATCTTCAGAAAGAAGATTCCTTCTGAAGATGTATTTAATATACGAAAGTACTCAAGGAAATTCCTGTTTCATTTTCCTCCGTGGTCTGACATTGTCACATTCTTAATCACGTGTTCATTTTCGTGATATACACACACACACACACATATATATATATATATATATATATATATATATATATATATATATATATATATATATATATATATATATATATATATATATATATATATATATATTTATATATATATATTTATTTATTTTTTATTTTATTTATTTATTTTTTAAAAATATGTTATATTTATAAATATGTATGTATATTTAAATATTGATATATACCTGTGGGTCCAGGAGGCCATCTGTGTCCCCTCAGATGGTCTCCCTTATCGCAGTTTGTGTCTATGGATGTGTGTCTGTGTGTGTGTTTATCCCTGTGAGTGTCCGTGTGAGTGTGTGAGAGTCCGGTTGCGTGTGTGTCCGGTTATGCCTGTGGGTCCACGAGGCCATCTGTGTCCCCTCAGATGGTCTCCCTTATCACAGTCTATGGGTGTGTGTGTGTGTGAGTGCCCCTGTGAGTGTTCGGGTGAGGGTGTGTGTGTGTGTGAGTGTCCGGGTTTATGTGAGGTTTGGTTCCAGGAAACATCCTTCCCCTTCCCCTCCCCATATCTCCTCCCTTATTCCCACCGTGGGTTCGAATCCCAGGTGATTAGACCTGCCCTAAGTCCATGGATCCAAGGTATCCATCCGTGAGCCCAACGGATTTCACCCCTTCCCCACTTTCCAAGGGCCAGGTCAATTCTAGCTATCCAGGAAACCTGTCGAAACAGAGGCAGCTACAGGAGGGGACACACAAATATTTGTGCCCTGCAGTTACACACCCGTTCCGACAGGCTCGATCGCAATCTATCCAGATGAGAACACGTTCTCTTCCGACTAGACCACGCTGGAGTCGCTGTATGTCTCAAATTTGGTTCCTTTATTTATAGTTAGTATTTTTGGTGTATTAATTGATTTGTTTTAATTTTTTAATGACTTAGGTAGAGTGATTTAGGGAGTTGGGGGGGAGGCTGGGTTGTGTGTGTAGTGGATTGTACGAGATCGTGGTTTGTTAGTATTTATCTAGTTGTGTTCACCTAGTTGTGCTTGCGAGGGTTGAGCTCTGCTCTTTCGGCCCGCCTCTCAACTGCCAATCAATCAATTATTATTAACTAATAAAAAAAATTCCACACACACACAGACACACACACACACCCAGGAAGCAGCCCGCAACAGCTGTCTAACGCTCATTTACATATTTACTGCTAAGTAACAGAGGGCATCAGAATGATAGAAACTCTGCTGATTTCCGTTTGTGCCATCACCGGGGGATCGAATGAGCTAGGATTACGAGTCGGGAGCGACGTCCACTCAGCAATAAAGCCCCCTAGTTTGTGTATTGGTGCAAAAGATAATTTGGGAGAGGTTAAGGGAAAGGAATGATGTTTGGTGGCCTTGAAAGCTCTGGAGGGGAGGGGGGTTGCCAGTTATGAATTAAAATTGTTATTTTATTAAGATAGGATATATATGCAAAAGACGTTGCGAGATAAAGTAAGAAAAGTGTTTCTGACTGAAGTTAGGTACTGTGTGATTGACTTGTATGTTAGGAAAAAGAATATTTATTAGAAACTTAAATAATCTTTAGAAATGTATCTTCTTAAATAGTTGCAAATTATTGTGTGAAAAGCTTATGGTTACCGTACCTTAAACAAACACTCGTGAGCACAATTAGTCAACGGGATTCAGAGAGAGTGAGAATGAACAGCGAAATAGTAACAAAAAATGTGACAATGAGGGGAAACTATGTCATTCAAACGTTAACCATATAAATTACAGTAACACTAACTGAGCGTCCACATACATATTCCAATCAATTTATGTTAACCATTTTAGGGTTGGTTAGGTTCGGTTATATATCTACATTAGTTTTAACTCAAATGAAAAGAACTTAACTCATACATAATAAAATGAACAGTTTTATCATTTCATAAGAAAAAAATTAGAGAAAATATATTATTTCAGGAAAACTTGGCTTATTAGGCAAATCGGGCCTTGCATAGTAGGCTGAGAAGTGCGTTCTGGCTACTAGGTACGACATATATATATATATATATATATATATATATATATATATATATATATATATATATATATATATATATATATATATATATATATATATATATATATATATATATATATATATATATATATATATATATATATATATGACAATGTCAGACCACGGAGGAAAATGAAACAGGAATTTCCTTAAGTACTTTCTTATATTAAATACATCTTCAGAAAGAAGATTCCTTCTGATGATGTATTTAATATACGAAAGTACTCAAGGAAATTCCTGTTTCATTTTCCTCCGTGGTCTGACATTGTCACATTCTTAATCACGTGTTCATTTTCGTGATATACACACACACACACACATATATATATATATATATATATATATATATATATATATATATATATATATATATATATATATATATATATATATATATATATATATATATATATATATATATATATATATATATTTATATATATATATTTATTTATTTTTTATTTTATTTATTTATTTTTTGAAAATATGTTATATTTATAAATATGTATGTATATTTAAATATTGATATATACCTGTGGGTCCAGGAGGCCATCTGTGTCCCCTCAGATGGTCTCCCTTATCGCAGTTTGTGTCTATGGATGTGTGTCTGTGTGTGTGTTTATCCCTGTGAGTGTCCGTGTGAGTGTGTGAGAGTCCGGTTGCGTGTGTGTCCGGTTATGCCTGTGGGTCCACGAGGCCATCTGTGTCCCCTCAGATGGTCTCCCTTATCACAGTCTATGGGTGTGTGTGTGTGTGAGTGCCCCTGTGAGTGTTCGGGTGAGGGTGTGTGTGTGTGTGAGTGTCCGGGTTTATGTGAGGTTTGGTTCCAGGAAACATCCTTCCCCTTCCCCTCCCCATATCTCCTCCCTTATTCCCACCGTGGGTTCGAATCCCAGGTGATTAGACCTGCCCTAAGTCCATGGATCCAAGGTATCCATCCGTGAGCCCAACGGATTTCACCCCTTCCCCACTTTCCAAGGGCCAGGTCAATTCTAGCTATCCAGGAAACCTGTCGAAACAGAGGCAGCTACAGGAGGGGACACACAAATATTTGTGCCCTGCAGTTACACACCCGTTCCGACAGGCTCGATCGCAATCTATCCAGATGAGAACACGTTCTCTTCCGACTAGACCACGCTGGAGTCGCTGTATGTCTCAAATTTGGTTCCTTTATTTATAGTTAGTATTTTTGGTGTATTAATTGATTTGTTTTAATTTTTTAATGACTTAGGTAGAGTGATTTAGGGAGTTGGGGGGGAGGCTGGGTTGTGTGTGTAGTGGATTGTACGAGATCGTGGTTTGTTAGTATTTATCTAGTTGTGTTCACCTAGTTGTGCTTGCGAGGGTTGAGCTCTGCTCTTTCGGCCCGCCTCTCAACTGCCAATCAATCAATTATTATTAACTAATAAAAAAAATTCCACACACACACAGACACACACACACACCCAGGAAGCAGCCCGCAACAGCTGTCTAACGCTCATTTACATATTTACTGCTAAGTAACAGAGGGCATCAGAATGATAGAAACTCTGCTGATTTCCGTTTGTGCCATCACCGGGGGATCGAATGAGCTAGGATTACGAGTCGGGAGCGACGTCCACTCAGCAATAAAGCCCCCTAGTTTGTGTATTGGTGCAAAAGATAATTTGGGAGAGGTTAAGGGAAAGGAATGATGTTTGGTGGCCTTGAAAGCTCTGGAGGGGAGGGGGGTTGCCAGTTATGAATTAAAATTGTTATTTTTTTAAGATAGGATATATATGCAAAAGACGTTGCGAGATAAAGTAAGAAAAGTGTTTCTGACTGAAGTTAGGTACTGTGTGATTGACTTGTATGTTAGGAAAAAGAATATTTATTAGAAACTTAAATAATCTTTAGAAATGTATCTTCTTAAATAGTTGCAAATTATTGTGTGAAAAGCTTATGGTTACCGTACCTTAAACAAACACTCGTGAGCACAATTAGTCAACGGGATTCAGAGAGAGTGAGAATGAACAGCGAAATAGTAACAAAAAATGTGACAATGAGGGGAAACTATGTCATTCAAACGTTAACCATATAAATTACAGTAACACTAACTGAGCGTCCACATACATATTCCAATCAATTTATGTTAACCATTTTAGGGTTGGTTAGGTTCGGTTATATATCTACATTAGTTTTAACTCAAATGAAAAGAACTTAACTCATACATAATAAAATGAACAGTTTTATCATTTCATAAGAAAAAAATTAGAGAAAATATATTAATTCAGGAAAACTTGGCTTATTAGGCAAATCGGGCCTTGCATAGTAGGCTGAGAAGTGCGTTCTGGCTACTAGGTACGACATATATATATATATATATATATATATATATATATATATATATATATATATATATATATATATATATATATATATATATATATATATATATATATATATATATATATATATTTATATATATATATATATATATATATATATGACAATGTCAGACCACGGAGGAAAATGAAACAGGAATTTCCTTAAGTACTTTCGTATATTAAATACATCTTCAGAAAGAAGATTCCTTCTGAAGATGTATTTAATATACGAAAGTACTCAAGGAAATTCCTGTTTCATTTTCCTCCGTGGTCTGACATTGTCACATTCTTAATCACGTGTTCATTTTCGTGATATACACACACACACATTTATATATATATATATATATATATATATATATATATATATATATATATATATATATATATATATATATATGTCGTACCTAGTAGCCAGAACTCACTTCTCAGCCTACTATGCAAGGCCTGATTTGCCTAATAAGCCTAGTTTTCATGAATAAATGTTTTTTCGACAACCTAACCTACCTAACCTAACCTAACCTAACGTTTTCGGCTACCTAACCTAACCTAACCTATAAAGATAGGTTAGGTTAGGATAGGTAGGGTTGGTTAGGTTCGGTCATATATCTACGTTAATTTTAACTCCAATAAAAAAAAATTTACCTCATACATAATGAAATGGGTAGCTTTATAATTTCATAAGAAAAAAATTAGAGAAAATATATTAATTCAGGAAAACTTGGCTTATTAGGCAAATCGGGCCTTGCATAGTAGACTGAGAAGTGCGTTCTGGCTACTAGGTACGACATATATATATATATATATATATACACATATATATATATATATATATATATATATATATATATATATATATATATATATATATATATTTATTTATTTTTTATTTTATTTATTTATTTTTTAAAAATATGTTATATTTATAAATATGTATGTATATTTAAATATTGATATATACCTGTGGGTCCAGGAGGCCATCTGTGTCCCCTCAGATGGTCTCCCTTATCGCAGTTTGTGTCTATGGATGTGTGTCTGTGTGTGTGTTTATCCCTGTGAGTGTCCGTGTGAGTGTGTGAGAGTCCGGTTGCGTGTGTGTCCGGTTATGCCTGTGGGTCCACGAGGCCATCTGTGTCCCCTCAGATGGTCTCCCTTATCACAGTCTATGGGTGTGTGTGAGTGTGAGTGCCCCTGTGAGTGTTCGGGTGAGGGTGTGTGTGTGTGTGAGTGTCCGGGTTTATGTGAGGTTTGGTTCCAGGAAACATCCTTCCCCTTCCCCTCCCAATATCTCCTCCCTTATTCCCACCGTGGGTTCGAATCCCAGGTGATTAGACCTGCCCTAAGTCCATGGATCCAAGGTATCCATCCGTGAGCCCAACGGATTTCACCCCTTCCCCACTTTCCAAGGGCCAGGTCAATTCTAGCTATCCAGGAATCCTGTCGAAACAGAGGCAGCTACAGGAGGGGACACACAAATATTTGTGCCCTGCAGTTACACACCCGTTCCGACAGGCTCGATCGCAATCTATCCAGATGAGAACACGTTCTCTTCCGACTAGACCACGCTGGAGTCGCTGTATGTCTCAAATTTGGTTCCTTTATTTATAGTTAGTATTTTTGGTGTATTAATTGATTTGTTTTAATTTTTTAATGACTTAGGTAGAGTGATTTAGGGAGTTGGGGGGGAGGCTGGGTTGTGTGTGTAGTGGATTGTACGAGATCGTGGTTTGTTAGTATTTATCTAGTTGTGTTCACCTAGTTGTGCTTGCGAGGGTTGAGCTCTGCTCTTTCGGCCCGCCTCTCAACTGCCAATCAATCAATTATTATTAACTAATAAAAAAAATTCCACACACACACAGACACACACACACACCCAGGAAGCAGCCCGCAACAGCTGTCTAACGCTCATTTACATATTTACTGCTAAGTAACAGAGGGCATCAGAATGATAGAAACTCTGCTGATTTCCGTTTGTGCCATCACCGGGGGATCGAATGAGCTAGGATTACGAGTCGGGAGCGACGTCCACTCAGCAATAAAGCCCCCTAGTTTGTGTATTGGTGCAAAAGATAATTTGGGAGAGGTTAAGGGAAAGGAATGATGTTTGGTGGCCTTGAAAGCTCTGGAGGGGAGGGGGGTTGCCAGTTATGAATTAAAATTGTTATTTTTTTAAGATAGGATATATATGCAAAAGACGTTGCGAGATAAAGTAAGAAAAGTGTTTCTGACTGAAGTTAGGTACTGTGTGATTGACTTGTATGTTAGGAAAAAGAATATTTATTAGAAACTTAGATAATCTTTAGAAATGTTTCTTCTTAAATAGTTGCAAATTATTGTGTGAAAAGCCTATGGTTACCGTACCTTAAACAAACACTCGTGAGCACAATTAGTCCACGGGATTCAGAGAGAGTGAGAATGAACAGCGAAATAGTAACAAAAAATGTGACAATGAGGGGAAACTATGTCATTCAAACGTTAACCATATAAATTACAGTAACACTAACTGAGCGTCCACATACATATTCCAATCAATTTATGTTAACCATTTTAGGGTTGGTTAGGTTCGGTTATATATCTACATTAGTTTTAACTCAAATGAAAAGAACTTAACTCATACATAATAAAATGAACAGTTTTATCATTTCATAAGAAAAAATTAGAGAAAATATATTAATTCAGGAAAACTTGGCTTATTAGGCAAATCGGGCCTTGCATAGTAGGCTGAGAAGTGCGTTCTGGCTACTAGGTACGACATATATATATATATATATATATATATATATATATATATATATATATATATGTATATATATATATATGTCGTACCTAGTAGCCAGAACTCACTTTTTGGCCTACTATTCAAGGCCCGATTTGCCTAATAAGCCAAGTTTTCCTGAATTAATATATTTTTTCCAATTTTTTTCTTATGAAATGATAAAGCTACCCATTTCATTATGTATGAGGTCAATTTTTTTTTATTGGAGTTAAAATTAACGTAGATATATGACCGAACCTAACCAACCTTACCTAACCTAACCTAACCTATCTTTATATGTTAGGTTTGGTTAGGTAGCCGAAAAAGTTAGGTTAGGTTAGGTTAGGTAGGTTAGGTAGTCGAAAAATAATTAATTCATGAAAACTTGGCTTATTAGGCAAATCGGGCCTTGCATAGTAGGCTGAGAAGTGCGTTCTGGCTACTAGGTACGACATATATATATATATATATATATATATATATATATATATATATATATATATATATATATATATATATATATATATATATATATATATATATATATATATATATATATATATATATATATATATATATATATATGACAATGTCAGACCACGGAGGAAAATGAAACAGGAATTTCCTTAAGTACTTTCGTATATTAAATACATCTTCAGAAAGAAGATTCCTTCTGAAGATGTATTTAATATATGAAAGTACTCAAGGAAATTCCTGTTTCATTTTCCTCCGTGGTCTGACATTGTCACATTCTTAATCACGTGTTCATTTTCGTGATATACACACACACACACACACATATATATATATATATATATATATATATATATATATATATATATATATATATATATATATATATATATATATATATATATATATATATATATATATATATATATATATATATATATATATTTATTTTTTATTTTATTTATTTATTTTTTAAAAATATGTTATATTTATAAATATGTATGTATATTTAAATATTGATATATACCTGTGGGTCCAGGAGGCCATCTGTGTCCCCTCAGATGGTCTCCCTTATCGCAGTTTGTGTCTATGGATGTGTGTCTGTGTGTGTGTTTATCCCTGTGAGTGTCCGTGTGAGTGTGTGAGAGTCCGGTTGCGTGTGTGTCCGGTTATGCCTGTGGGTCCACGAGGCCATCTGTGTCCCCTCAGATGGTCTCCCTTATCACAGTCTATGGGTGTGTGTGAGTGTGAGTGCCCCTGTGAGTGTTCGGGTGAGGGTGTGTGTGTGTGTGAGTGTCCGGGTTTATGTGAGGTTTGGTTCCAGGAAACATCCTTCCCCTTCCCCTCCCCATATCTCCTCCCTTATTCCCACCGTGGGTTCGAATCCCAGGTGATTAGACCTGCCCTAAGTCCATGGATCCAAGGTATCCATCCGTGAGCCCAACGGATTTCACCCCTTCCCCACTTTCCAAGGGCCAGGTCAATTCTAGCTATCCAGGAAACCTGTCGAAACAGAGGCAGCTACAGGAGGGGACACACAAATATTTGTGCCCTGCAGTTACACACCCGTTCCGACAGGCTCGATCGCAATCTATCCAGATGAGAACACGTTCTCTTCCGACTAGACCACGCTGGAGTCGCTGTATGTCTCAAATTTGGTTCCTTTATTTATAGTTAGTATTTTTGGTGTATTAATTGATTTGTTTTAATTTTTTAATGACTTAGGTAGAGTGATTTAGGGAGTTGGGGGGGAGGCTGGGTTGTGTGTGTAGTGGATTGTACGAGATCGTGGTTTGTTAGTATTTATCTAGTTGTGTTCACCTAGTTGTGCTTGCGAGGGTTGAGCTCTGCTCTTTCGGCCCGCCTCTCAACTGCCAATCAATCAATTATTATTAACTAATAAAAAAAATTCCACACACACACAGACACACACACACACACAGGAAGCAGCCCGCAACAGCTGTCTAACGCTCATTTACATATTTACTGCTAAGTAACAGAGGGCATCAGAATGATAGAAACTCTGCTGATTTCCGTTTGTGCCATCACCGGGGGATCGAATGAGCTAGGATTACGAGTCGGGAGCGACGTCCACTCAGCAATAAAGCCCCCTAGTTTGTGTATTGGTGCAAAAGATAATTTGGGAGAGGTTAAGGGAAAGGAATGATGTTTGGTGGCCTTGAAAGCTCTGGAGGGGAGGGGGGTTGCCAGTTATGAATTAAAATTGTTATTTTTTTAAGATAGGATATATATGCAAAAGACGTTGCGAGATAAAGTAAGAAAAGTGTTTCTGACTGAAGTTAGGTACTGTGTGATTGACTTGTATGTTAGGAAAAAGAATATTTATTAGAAACTTAGATAATCTTTAGAAATGTTTCTTCTTAAATAGTTGCAAATTATTGTGTGAAAAGCCTATGGTTACCGTACCTTAAACAAACACTCGTGAGCACAATTAGTCCACGGGATTCAGAGAGAGTGAGAATGAACAGCGAAATAGTAACAAAAAATGTGACAATGAGGGGAAACTATGTCATTCAAACGTTAACCATATAAATTACAGTAACACTAACTGAGCGTCCACATACATATTCCAATCAATTTATGTTAACCATTTTAGGGTTGGTTAGGTTCGGTTATATATCTACATTAGTTTTAACTCAAATGAAAAGAACTTAACTCATACATAATAAAATGAACAGTTTTATCATTTCATAAGAAAAAATTAGAGAAAATATATTAATTCAGGAAAACTTGGCTTATTAGGCAAATCGGGCCTTGCATAGTAGGCTGAGAAGTGCGTTCTGGCTACTAGGTACGACATATATATATATATATATATATATATATATATATATATATATATATATATGACAATGTCAGACCACGGAGGAAAATGAAACAGGAATTTCCTTAAGTACTTTCGTATATTAAATACATCTTCAGAAAGAAGATTCCTTCTGAAGATGTATTTAATATATGAAAGTACTCAAGGAAATTCCTGTTTCATTTTCCTCCGTGGTCTGACATTGTCACATTCTTAATCACGTGTTCATTTTCGTGATATACACACACACACACACACATATATATATATATATATATATATATATATATATATATATATATATATATATATATATATATATATATATATATATATATATATATATATATATATATATATATATATATATATATATATTTATTTTTTATTTTATTTATTTATTTTTTAAAAATATGTTATATTTATAAATATGTATGTATATTTAAATATTGATATATACCTGTGGGTCCAGGAGGCCATCTGTGTCCCCTCAGATGGTCTCCCTTATCGCAGTTTGTGTCTATGGATGTGTGTCTGTGTGTGTGTTTATCCCTGTGAGTGTCCGTGTGAGTGTGTGAGAGTCCGGTTGCGTGTGTGTCCGGTTATGCCTGTGGGTCCACGAGGCCACCTGTGTCCCCTCAGATGGTCTCCCTTATCACAGTCTATGGGTGTGTGTGAGTGTGAGTGCCCCTGTGAGTGTTCGGGTGAGGGTGTGTGTGTGTGTGAGTGTCCGGGTTTATGTGAGGTTTGGTTCCAGGAAACATCCTTCCCCTTCCCCTCCCCATATCTCCTCCCTTATTCCCACCGTGGGTTCGAATCCCAGGTGATTAGACCTGCCCTAAGTCCATGGATCCAAGGTATCCATCCGTGAGCCCAACGGATTTCACCCCTTCCCCACTTTCCAAGGGCCAGGTCAATTCTAGCTATCCAGGAAACCTGTCGAAACAGAGGCAGCTACAGGAGGGGACACACAAATATTTGTGCCCTGCAGTTACACACCCGTTCCGACAGGCTCGATCGCAATCTATCCAGATGAGAACACGTTCTCTTCCGACTAGACCACGCTGGAGTCGCTGTATGTCTCAAATTTGGTTCCTTTATTTATAGTTAGTATTTTTGGTGTATTAATTGATTTGTTTTAATTTTTTAATGACTTAGGTAGAGTGATTTAGGGAGTTGGGGGGGAGGCTGGGTTGTGTGTGTAGTGGATTGTACGAGATCGTGGTTTGTTAGTATTTATCTAGTTGTGTTCACCTAGTTGTGCTTGCGAGGGTTGAGCTCTGCTCTTTCGGCCCGCCTCTCAACTGCCAATCAATCAATTATTATTAACTAATAAAAAAAATTCCACACACACACAGACACACACACACACACCCAGGAAGCAGCCCGCAACAGCTGTCTAACGCTCATTTACATATTTACTGCTAAGTAACAGAGGGCATCAGAATGATAGAAACTCTGCTGATTTCCGTTTGTGCCATCACCGGGGGATCGAATGAGCTAGGATTACGAGTCGGGAGCGACGTCCACTCAGCAATAAAGCCCCCTAGTTTGTGTATTGGTGCAAAAGATAATTTGGGAGAGGTTAAGGGAAAGGAATGATGTTTGGTGGCCTTGAAAGCTCTGGAGGGGAGGGGGGTTGCCAGTTATGAATTAAAATTGTTATTTTTTTAAGATAGGATATATATGCAAAAGACGTTGCGAGATAAAGTAAGAAAAGTGTTTCTGACTGAAGTTAGGTACTGTGTGATTGACTTGTATGTTAGGAAAAAGAATATTTATTAGAAACTTAGATAATCTTTAGAAATGTTTCTTCTTAAATAGTTGCAAATTATTGTGTGAAAAGCCTATGGTTACCGTACCTTAAACAAACACTCGTGAGCACAATTAGTCCACGGGATTCAGAGAGAGTGAGAATGAACAGCGAAATAGTAACAAAAAATGTGACAATGAGGGGAAACTATGTCATTCAAACGTTAACCATATAAATTACAGTAACACTAACTGAGCGTCCACATACATATTCCAATCAATTTATGTTAACCATTTTAGGGTTGGTTAGGTTCGGTTATATATCTACATTAGTTTTAACTCAAATGAAAAGAACTTAACTCATACATAATAAAATGAACAGTTTTATCATTTCATAAGAAAAAATTAGAGAAAATATATTAATTCAGGAAAACTTGGCTTATTAGGCAAATCGGGCCTTGCATAGTAGGCTGAGAAGTGCGTTCTGGCTACTAGGTACGACATATATATATATATATATATATATATATATATATATATATATATATATATATATATATATATATATATATATATATATATATATATATATGACAATGTCAGACCACGGAGGAAAATGAAACAGGAATTTCCTTAAGTACTTTCGTATATTAAATACATCTTCAGAAAGAAGATTCCTTCTGAAGATGTATTTAATATATGAAAGTACTCAAGGAAATTCCTGTTTCATTTTCCTCCGTGGTCTGACATTGTCACATTCTTAATCACGTGTTCATTTTCGTGATATACACACACACACACACACATATATATATATATATATATATATATATATATATATATATATATATATATATATATATATATATATATATATATATATATATATATATATATATATATATATATATATATATATATATTTATTTTTTATTTTATTTATTTATTTTTTAAAAATATGTTATATTTATAAATATGTATGTATATTTAAATATTGATATATACCTGTGGGTCCAGGAGGCCATCTGTGTCCCCTCAGATGGTCTCCCTTATCGCAGTTTGTGTCTATGGATGTGTGTCTGTGTGTGTGTTTATCCCTGTGAGTGTCCGTGTGAGTGTGTGAGAGTCCGGTTGCGTGTGTGTCCGGTTATGCCTGTGGGTCCACGAGGCCATCTGTGTCCCCTCAGATGGTCTCCCTTATCACAGTCTATGGGTGTGTGTGAGTGTGAGTGCCCCTGTGAGTGTTCGGGTGAGGGTGTGTGTGTGTGTGAGTGTCCGGGTTTATGTGAGGTTTGGTTCCAGGAAACATCCTTCCCCTTCCCCTCCCCATATCTCCTCCCTTATTCCCACCGTGGGTTCGAATCCCAGGTGATTAGACCTGCCCTAAGTCCATGGATCCAAGGTATCCATCCGTGAGCCCAACGGATTTCACCCCTTCCCCACTTTCCAAGGGCCAGGTCAATTCTAGCTATCCAGGAAACCTGTCGAAACAGAGGCAGCTACAGGAGGGGACACACAAATATTTGTGCCCTGCAGTTACACACCCGTTCCGACAGGCTCGATCGCAATCTATCCAGATGAGAACACGTTCTCTTCCGACTAGACCACGCTGGAGTCGCTGTATGTCTCAAATTTGGTTCCTTTATTTATAGTTAGTATTTTTGGTGTATTAATTGATTTGTTTTAATTTTTTAATGACTTAGGTAGAGTGATTTAGGGAGTTGGGGGGGAGGCTGGGTTGTGTGTGTAGTGGATTGTACGAGATCGTGGTTTGTTAGTATTTATCTAGTTGTGTTCACCTAGTTGTGCTTGCGAGGGTTGAGCTCTGCTCTTTCGGCCCGCCTCTCAACTGCCAATCAATCAATTATTATTAACTAATAAAAAAAATTCCACACACACACAGACACACACACACACACCCAGGAAGCAGCCCGCAACAGCTGTCTAACGCTCATTTACATATTTACTGCTAAGTAACAGAGGGCATCAGAATGATAGAAACTCTGCTGATTTCCGTTTGTGCCATCACCGGGGGATCGAATGAGCTAGGATTACGAGTCGGGAGCGACGTCCACTCAGCAATAAAGCCCCCTAGTTTGTGTATTGGTGCAAAAGATAATTTGGGAGAGGTTAAGGGAAAGGAATGATGTTTGGTGGCCTTGAAAGCTCTGGAGGGGAGGGGGGTTGCCAGTTATGAATTAAAATTGTTATTTTTTTAAGATAGGATATATATGCAAAAGACGTTGCGAGATAAAGTAAGAAAAGTGTTTCTGACTGAAGTTAGGTACTGTGTGATTGACTTGTATGTTAGGAAAAAGAATATTTATTAGAAACTTAGATAATCTTTAGAAATGTTTCTTCTTAAATAGTTGCAAATTATTGTGTGAAAAGCCTATGGTTACCGTACCTTAAACAAACACTCGTGAGCACAATTAGTCCACGGGATTCAGAGAGAGTGAGAATGAACAGCGAAATAGTAACAAAAAATGTGACAATGAGGGGAAACTATGTCATTCAAACGTTAACCATATAAATTACAGTAACACTAACTGAGCGTCCACATACATATTCCAATCAATTTATGTTAACCATTTTAGGGTTGGTTAGGTTCGGTTATATATCTACATTAGTTTTAACTCAAATGAAAAGAACTTAACTCATACATAATAAAATGAACAGTTTTATCATTTCATAAGAAAAAATTAGAGAAAATATATTAATTCAGGAAAACTTGGCTTATTAGGCAAATCGGGCCTTGCATAGTAGGCTGAGAAGTGCGTTCTGGCTACTAGGTACGACATATATATATATATATATATATATATATATATATATATATATATATATATATATATATATATATATATATATATATATATGACAATGTCAGACCACGGAGGAAAATGAAACAGGAATTTCCTTAAGTACTTTCGTATATTAAATACATCTTCAGAAAGAAGATTCCTTCTGAAGATGTATTTAATATATGAAAGTACTCAAGGAAATTCCTGTTTCATTTTCCTCCGTGGTCTGACATTGTCACATTCTTAATCACGTGTTCATTTTCGTGATATACACACACACACACACACATATATATATATATATATATATATATATATATATATATATATATATATATATATATATATATATATATATATATATATATATATATATATATATATATATATATATATATATATATATTTATTTTTTATTTTATTTATTTATTTTTTAAAAATATGTTATATTTATAAATATGTATGTATATTTAAATATTGATATATACCTGTGGGTCCAGGAGGCCATCTGTGTCCCCTCAGATGGTCTCCCTTATCGCAGTTTGTGTCTATGGATGTGTGTCTGTGTGTGTGTTTATCCCTGTGAGTGTCCGTGTGAGTGTGTGAGAGTCCGGTTGCGTGTGTGTCCGGTTATGCCTGTGGGTCCACGAGGCCATCTGTGTCCCCTCAGATGGTCTCCCTTATCACAGTCTATGGGTGTGTGTGAGTGTGAGTGCCCCTGTGAGTGTTCGGGTGAGGGTGTGTGTGTGTGTGAGTGTCCGGGTTTATGTGAGGTTTGGTTCCAGGAAACATCCTTCCCCTTCCCCTCCCCATATCTCCTCCCTTATTCCCACCGTGGGTTCGAATCCCAGGTGATTAGACCTGCCCTAAGTCCATGGATCCAAGGTATCCATCCGTGAGCCCAACGGATTTCACCCCTTCCCCACTTTCCAAGGGCCAGGTCAATTCTAGCTATCCAGGAAACCTGTCGAAACAGAGGCAGCTACAGGAGGGGACACACAAATATTTGTGCCCTGCAGTTACACACCCGTTCCGACAGGCTCGATCGCAATCTATCCAGATGAGAACACGTTCTCTTCCGACTAGACCACGCTGGAGTCGCTGTATGTCTCAAATTTGGTTCCTTTATTTATAGTTAGTATTTTTGGTGTATTAATTGATTTGTTTTAATTTTTTAATGACTTAGGTAGAGTGATTTAGGGAGTTGGGGGGGAGGCTGGGTTGTGTGTGTAGTGGATTGTACGAGATCGTGGTTTGTTAGTATTTATCTAGTTGTGTTCACCTAGTTGTGCTTGCGAGGGTTGAGCTCTGCTCTTTCGGCCCGCCTCTCAACTGCCAATCAATCAATTATTATTAACTAATAAAAAAAATTCCACACACACACAGACACACACACACACACCCAGGAAGCAGCCCGCAACAGCTGTCTAACGCTCATTTACATATTTACTGCTAAGTAACAGAGGGCATCAGAATGATAGAAACTCTGCTGATTTCCGTTTGTGCCATCACCGGGGGATCGAATGAGCTAGGATTACGAGTCGGGAGCGACGTCCACTCAGCAATAAAGCCCCCTAGTTTGTGTATTGGTGCAAAAGATAATTTGGGAGAGGTTAAGGGAAAGGAATGATGTTTGGTGGCCTTGAAAGCTCTGGAGGGGAGGGGGGTTGCCAGTTATGAATTAAAATTGTTATTTTTTTAAGATAGGATATATATGCAAAAGACGTTGCGAGATAAAGTAAGAAAAGTGTTTCTGACTGAAGTTAGGTACTGTGTGATTGACTTGTATGTTAGGAAAAAGAATATTTATTAGAAACTTAGATAATCTTTAGAAATGTTTCTTCTAAAATAGTTGCAAATTATTGTGTGAAAAGCCTATGGTTACCGTACCTTAAACAAACACTCGTGAGCACAATTAGTCCACGGGATTCAGAGAGAGTGAGAATGAACAGCGAAATAGTAACAAAAAATGTGACAATGAGGGGAAACTATGTCATTCAAACGTTAACCATATAAATTACAGTAACACTAACTGAGCGTCCACATACATATTCCAATCAATTTATGTTAACCATTTTAGGGTTGGTTAGGTTCGGTTATATATCTACATTAGTTTTAACTCAAATGAAAAGAACTTAACTCATACATAATAAAATGAACAGTTTTATCATTTCATAAGAAAAAAATTAGAGAAAATATATTATTTCAGGAAAACTTGGCTTATTAGGCAAATCGGGCCTTGCATAGTAGGCTGAGAAGTGCGTTCTGGCTACTAGGTACGACATATATATATATATATATATATATATATATATATATATATATATATATATATATATATATATATATATATATATATATATATATATATATATATATATATATATATATATATATATATATATATATATGACAATGTCAGACCACGGAGGAAAATGAAACAGGAATTTCCTTAAGTACTTTCGTATATTAAATACATCTTCAGAAAGAAGATTCCTTCTGAAGATGTATTTAATATACGAAAGTACTCAAGGAAATTCCTGTTTCATTTTCCTCCGTGGTCTGACATTGTCACATTCTTAATAACGTGTTCATTTTCGTGATACACACACACACACACACATATATATATATATATATATATATATATATATATATATATATATATATATATATATATATATATATATATATATATATATATATATATATATATATATTTATATATATATATTTATTTATTTTTTATTTTATTTATTTATTTTTTAAAAATATGTTATATTTATAAATATGTATGTATATTTAAATATTGATATATACCTGTGGGTCCAGGAGGCCATCTGTGTCCCCTCAGATGGTCTCCCTTATCGCAGTTTGTGTCTATGGATGTGTGTCTGTGTGTGTGTTTATCCCTGTGAGTGTCCGTGTGAGTGTGTGAGAGTCCGGTTGCGTGTGTGTCCGGTTATGCCTGTGGGTCCACGAGGCCATCTGTGTCCCCTCAGATGGTCTCCCTTATCACAGTCTATGGGTGTGTGTGTGTGTGAGTGCCCCTGTGAGTGTTCGGGTGAGGGTGTGTGTGTGTGTGAGTGTCCGGGTTTATGTGAGGTTTGGTTCCAGGAAACATCCTTCCCCTTCCCCTCCCCATATCTCCTCCCTTATTCCCACCGTGGGTTCGAATCCCAGGTGATTAGACCTGCCCTAAGTCCATGGATCCAAGGTATCCATCCGTGAGCCCAACGGATTTCACCCCTTCCCCACTTTCCAAGGGCCAGGTCAATTCTAGCTATCCAGGAAACCTGTCGAAACAGAGGCAGCTACAGGAGGGGACACACAAATATTTGTGCCCTGCAGTTACACACCCGTTCCGACAGGCTCGATCGCAATCTATCCAGATGAGAACACGTTCTCTTCCGACTAGACCACGCTGGAGTCGCTGTATGTCTCAAATTTGGTTCCTTTATTTATAGTTAGTATTTTTGGTGTATTAATTGATTTGTTTTAATTTTTTAATGACTTAGGTAGAGTGATTTAGGGAGTTGGGGGGGAGGCTGGGTTGTGTGTGTAGTGGATTGTACGAGATCGTGGTTTGTTAGTATTTATCTAGTTGTGTTCACCTAGTTGTGCTTGCGAGGGTTGAGCTCTGCTCTTTCGGCCCGCCTCTCAACTGCCAATCAATCAATTATTATTAACTAATAAAAAAAATTCCACACACACACAGACACACACACACACCCAGGAAGCAGCCCGCAACAGCTGTCTAACGCTCATTTACATATTTACTGCTAAGTAACAGAGGGCATCAGAATGATAGAAACTCTGCTGATTTCCGTTTGTGCCATCACCGGGGGATCGAATGAGCTAGGATTACGAGTCGGGAGCGACGTCCACTCAGCAATAAAGCCCCCTAGTTTGTGTATTGGTGCAAAAGATAATTTGGGAGAGGTTAAGGGAAAGGAATGATGTTTGGTGGCCTTGAAAGCTCTGGAGGGGAGGGGGGTTGCCAGTTATGAATTAAAATTGTTATTTTTTTAAGATAGGATATATATGCAAAAGACGTTGCGAGATAAAGTAAGAAAAGTGTTTCTGACTGAAGTTAGGTACTGTGTGATTGACTTGTATGTTAGGAAAAAGAATATTTATTAGAAACTTAAATAATCTTTAGAAATGTATCTTCTTAAATAGTTGCAAATTATTGTGTGAAAAGCTTATGGTTACCGTACCTTAAACAAACACTCGTGAGCACAATTAGTCAACGGGATTCAGAGAGAGTGAGAATGAACAGCGAAATAGTAACAAAAAATGTGACAATGAGGGGAAACTATGTCATTCAAACGTTAACCATATAAATTACAGTAACACTAACTGAGCGTCCACATACATATTCCAATCAATTTATGTTAACCATTTTAGGGTTGGTTAGGTTCGGTTATATATCTACATTAGTTTTAACTCAAATGAAAAGAACTTAACTCATACATAATAAAATGAACAGTTTTATCATTTCATAAGAAAAAAATTAGAGAAAATATATTAATTCAGGAAAACTTGGCTTATTAGGCAAATCGGGCCTTGCATAGTAGGCTGAGAAGTGCGTTCTGGCTACTAGGTACGACATATATATATATATATATATATATATATATATATATATATATATATATATATATATATATATATATATATATTTATATATATATATATATATATATATGACAATGTCAGACCACGGAGGAAAATGAAACAGGAATTTCCTTAAGTACTTTCGTATATTAAATACATCTTCAGAAAGAAGATTCCTTCTGAAGATGTATTTAATATACGAAAGTACTCAAGGAAATTCCTGTTTCATTTTCCTCCGTGGTCTGACATTGTCACATTCTTAATCACGTGTTCATTTTCGTGATATACACACACACACATTTATATATATATATATATGAATGAAAACTCACACCCCAGAAGTGACTCGAACCCATACTCCCAGAAGCAACGCAACTGGTAACAACAGGGCGCCTTAATCCGCTTGACCATCACGGCCGTCAAAAGGAAGTGATAGCCGAGGCTATTTGAGCCACTTCCCCGACGGCAACTCGGCTATCACTTCCTTTTGACGGCCGTGATGGTCAAGCGGATTAAGGCGCCCTGTTGTTACCAGTTGCGTTGCTTCTGGGAGTATGGGTTCGAGTCACTTCTGGGGTGTGAGTTTTCATTCGCATATAGTCCTGGGGACCATTCAGGCTTGTTCGCATATATATATATATATATATATATATATATATATATATATATATATATATATATATATATATATATATATGTCGTACCTAGTAGCCAGAACTCACTTCTCAGCCTACTATGCAAGGCCTGATTTGCCTAATAAGCCTAGTTTTCATGAATAAATGTTTTTTCGACAACCTAACCTACCTAACCTAACCTAACCTAACGTTTTCGGCTACCTAACCTAACCTAACCTATAAAGATAGGTTAGGTTAGGATAGGTAGGGTTGGTTAGGTTCGGTCATATATCTACGTTAATTTTAACTCCAATAAAAAAAAATTTACCTCATACATAATGAAATGGGTAGCTTTATAATTTCATAAGAAAAAAATTAGAGAAAATATATTAATTCAGGAAAACTTGGCTTATTAGGCAAATCGGGCCTTGCATAGTAGACTGAGAAGTGCGTTCTGGCTACTAGGTACGACATATATATATATATATATATACACATATATATATATATATATATATATATATATATATATATATATATATATATTTATTTATTTTTTATTTTATTTATTTATTTTTTAAAAATATGTTATATTTATAAATATGTATGTATATTTAAATATTGATATATACCTGTGGGTCCAGGAGGCCATCTGTGTCCCCTCAGATGGTCTCCCTTATCGCAGTTTGTGTCTATGGATGTGTGTCTGTGTGTGTGTTTATCCCTGTGAGTGTCCGTGTGAGTGTGTGAGAGTCCGGTTGCGTGTGTGTCCGGTTATGCCTGTGGGTCCACGAGGCCATCTGTGTCCCCTCAGATGGTCTCCCTTATCACAGTCTATGGGTGTGTGTGAGTGTGAGTGCCCCTGTGAGTGTTCGGGTGAGGGTGTGTGTGTGTGTGAGTGTCCGGGTTTATGTGAGGTTTGGTTCCAGGAAACATCCTTCCCCTTCCCCTCCCCATATCTCCTCCCTTATTCCCACCGTGGGTTCGAATCCCAGGTGATTAGACCTGCCCTAAGTCCATGGATCCAAGGTATCCATCCGTGAGCCCAACGGATTTCACCCCTTCCCCACTTTCCAAGGGCCAGGTCAATTCTAGCTATCCAGGAAACCTGTCGAAACAGAGGCAGCTACAGGAGGGGACACACAAATATTTGTGCCCTGCAGTTACACACCCGTTCCGACAGGCTCGATCGCAATCTATCCAGATGAGAACACGTTCTCTTCCGACTAGACCACGCTGGAGTCGCTGTATGTCTCAAATTTGGTTCCTTTATTTATAGTTAGTATTTTTGGTGTATTAATTGATTTGTTTTAATTTTTTAATGACTTAGGTAGAGTGATTTAGGGAGTTGGGGGGGAGGCTGGGTTGTGTGTGTAGTGGATTGTACGAGATCGTGGTTTGTTAGTATTTATCTAGTTGTGTTCACCTAGTTGTGCTTGCGAGGGTTGAGCTCTGCTCTTTCGGCCCGCCTCTCAACTGCCAATCAATCAATTATTATTAACTAATAAAAAAAATTCCACACACACACAGACACACACACACACCCAGGAAGCAGCCCGCAACAGCTGTCTAACGCTCATTTACATATTTACTGCTAAGTAACAGAGGGCATCAGAATGATAGAAACTCTGCTGATTTCCGTTTGTGCCATCACCGGGGGATCGAATGAGCTAGGATTACGAGTCGGGAGCGACGTCCACTCAGCAATAAAGCCCCCTAGTTTGTGTATTGGTGCAAAAGATAATTTGGGAGAGGTTAAGGGAAAGGAATGATGTTTGGTGGCCTTGAAAGCTCTGGAGGGGAGGGGGGTTGCCAGTTATGAATTAAAATTGTTATTTTTTTAAGATAGGATATATATGCAAAAGACGTTGCGAGATAAAGTAAGAAAAGTGTTTCTGACTGAAGTTAGGTACTGTGTGATTGACTTGTATGTTAGGAAAAAGAATATTTATTAGAAACTTAGATAATCTTTAGAAATGTTTCTTCTTAAATAGTTGCAAATTATTGTGTGAAAAGCCTATGGTTACCGTACCTTAAACAAACACTCGTGAGCACAATTAGTCCACGGGATTCAGAGAGAGTGAGAATGAACAGCGAAATAGTAACAAAAAATGTGACAATGAGGGGAAACTATGTCATTCAAACGTTAACCATATAAATTACAGTAACACTAACTGAGCGTCCACATACATATTCCAATCAATTTATGTTAACCATTTTAGGGTTGGTTAGGTTCGGTTATATATCTACATTAGTTTTAACTCAAATGAAAAGAACTTAACTCATACATAATAAAATGAACAGTTTTATCATTTCATAAGAAAAAATTAGAGAAAATATATTAATTCAGGAAAACTTGGCTTATTAGGCAAATCGGGCCTTGCATAGTAGGCTGAGAAGTGCGTTCTGGCTACTAGGTACGACATATATATATATATATATATATATATATATATATATATATATATATATATATATGTATATATATATATATGTCGTACCTAGTAGCCAGAACTCACTTTTTGGCCTACTATTCAAGGCCCGATTTGCCTAATAAGCCAAGTTTTCCTGAATTAATATATTTTTTCCAATTTTTTTCTTATGAAATGATAAAGCTACCCATTTCATTATGTATGAGGTCAATTTTTTTTTATTGGAGTTAAAATTAACGTAGATATATGACCGAACCTAACCAACCTTACCTAACCTAACCTAACCTATCTTTATATGTTAGGTTTGGTTAGGTAGCCGAAAAAGTTAGGTTAGGTTAGGTTAGGTAGGTTAGGTAGTCGAAAAATAATTAATTCATGAAAACTTGGCTTATTAGGCAAATCGGGCCTTGCATAGTAGGCTGAGAAGTGCGTTCTGGCTACTAGGTACGACATATATATATATATATATATATATATATATATATATATATATATGACAATGTCAGACCACGGAGGAAAATGAAACAGGAATTTCCTTAAGTACTTTCGTATATTAAATACATCTTCAGAAAGAAGATTCCTTCTGAAGATGTATTTAATATACGAAAGTACTCAAGGAAATTCCTGTTTCATTTTCCTCCGTGGTCTGACATTGTCACATTCTTAATCACGTGTTCATTTTCGTGATATACACACACACATACACATATATATATATATATATATATATATATATATATATATATATATATATATATATATATATATATATATATATATATATATATATATATATATATATATATATATATATATATATATTTATTTTTTATTTTATTTATTTATTTTTTAAAAATATGTTATATTTATAAATATGTATGTATATTTAAATATTGATATATACCTGTGGGTCCAGGAGGCCATCTGTGTCCCCTCAGATGGTCTCCCTTATCGCAGTTTGTGTCTATGGATGTGTGTCTGTGTGTGTGTTTATCCCTGTGAGTGTCCGTGTGAGTGTGTGAGAGTCCGGTTGCGTGTGTGTCCGGTTATGCCTGTGGGTCCACGAGGCCATCTGTGTCCCCTCAGATGGTCTCCCTTATCACTGTCTATGGGTGTGTGTGAGTGTGAGTGCCCCTGTGAGTGTTCGGGTGAGGGTGTGTGTGTGTGTGAGTGTCCGGGTTTATGTGAGGTTTGGTTCCAGGAAACATCCTTCCCCTTCCCCTCCCCATATCTCCTCCCTTATTCCCACCGTGGGTTCGAATCCCAGGTGATTAGACCTGCCCTAAGTCCATGGATCCAAGGTATCCATCCGTGAGCCCAACGGATTTCACCCCTTCCCCACTTTCCAAGGGCCAGGTCAATTCTAGCTATCCAGGAAACCTGTCGAAACAGAGGCAGCTACAGGAGGGGACACACAAATATTTGTGCCCTGCAGTTACACACCCGTTCCGACAGGCTCGATCGCAATCTATCCAGATGAGAACACGTTCTCTTCCGACTAGACCACGCTGGAGTCGCTGTATGTCTCAAATTTGGTTCCTTTATTTATAGTTAGTATTTTTGGTGTATTAATTGATTTGTTTTAATTTTTTAATGACTTAGGTAGAGTGATTTAGGGAGTTGGGGGGGAGGCTGGGTTGTGTGTGTAGTGGATTGTACGAGATCGTGGTTTGTTAGTATTTATCTAGTTGTGTTCACCTAGTTGTGCTTGCGAGGGTTGAGCTCTGCTCTTTCGGCCCGCCTCTCAACTGCCAATCAATCAATTATTATTAACTAATAAAAAAAATTCCACACACACACAGACACACACACACACACCCAGGAAGCAGCCCGCAACAGCTGTCTAACGCTCATTTACATATTTACTGCTAAGTAACAGAGGGCATCAGAATGATAGAAACTCTGCTGATTTCCGTTTGTGCCATCACCGGGGGATCGAATGAGCTAGGATTACGAGTCGGGAGCGACGTCCACTCAGCAATAAAGCCCCCTAGTTTGTGTATTGGTGCAAAAGATAATTTGGGAGAGGTTAAGGGAAAGGAATGATGTTTGGTGGCCTTGAAAGCTCTGGAGGGGAGGGGGGTTGCCAGTTATGAATTAAAATTGTTATTTTTTTAAGATAGGATATATATGCAAAAGACGTTGCGAGATAAAGTAAGAAAAGTGTTTCTGACTGAAGTTAGGTACTGTGTGATTGACTTGTATGTTAGGAAAAAGAATATTTATTAGAAACTTAGATAATCTTTAGAAATGTTTCTTCTTAAATAGTTGCAAATTATTGTGTGAAAAGCCTATGGTTACCGTACCTTAAACAAACACTCGTGAGCACAATTAGTCCACGGGATTCAGAGAGAGTGAGAATGAACAGCGAAATAGTAACAAAAAATGTGACAATGAGGGGAAACTATGTCATTCAAACGTTAACCATATAAATTACAGTAACACTAACTGAGCGTCCACATACATATTCCAATCAATTTATGTTAACCATTTTAGGGTTGGTTAGGTTCGGTTATATATCTACATTAGTTTTAACTCAAATGAAAAGAACTTAACTCATACATAATAAAATGAACAGTTTTATCATTTCATAAGAAAAAATTAGAGAAAATATATTAATTCAGGAAAACTTGGCTTATTAGGCAAATCGGGCCTTGCATAGTAGGCTGAGAAGTGCGTTCTGGCTACTAGGTACGACATATATATATATATATATATATATATATATATATATATATATATATATATATATATATATATATATATATATATATATATATATATATGACAATGTCAGACCACGGAGGAAAATGAAACAGGAATTTCCTTAAGTACTTTCGTATATTAAATACATCTTCAGAAAGAAGATTCCTTCTGAAGATGTATTTAATATATGAAAGTACTCAAGGAAATTCCTGTTTCATTTTCCTCCGTGGTCTGACATTGTCACATTCTTAATCACGTGTTCATTTTCGTGATATACACACACACACACACACATATATATATATATATATATATATATATATATATATATATATATATATATATATATATATATATGCAAACAAGCCTGAATGGTCCCCAGGACTATATACAACTGAAAACTCACACCCCAGAAGTGACTCGAACCCATACTCCCACAACTGGTATGTACAGGGACGCCTTAATCCGCTTGACCATCACGACCGGACATAAGGAAGTGATAGCCGAGGCTATATGAACCACTTCCCCGCCGGCACTCGGATGGTAATCTTGGGCATAGCATTTTATCAAATCACCTCATTCTTTGGGGCACACGTGAGGAACACAAATGCAAACAAGCCTGAATGGTCCCCAGGACTATATACAACTGAAAACTCACACCCCAGAAGTGACTCGAACCCATACTCCCACGAGTGCCGGCGGGGAAGTGGTTCATATAGCCTCGGCTATCACTTCCTTATGTCCGGTCGTGATGGTCAAGCGGATTAAGGCGTCCCTGTACATACCAGTTGTGGGAGTATGGGTTCGAGTCACTTCTGGGGTGTGAGTTTTCAGTTGTATATAGTCCTGGGGACCATTCAGGCTTGTTTGCATTTGTGTTCCTCACGTGTGCCCCAAAGAATGAGGTGATTTGATAAAATGCTATGCCCAAGATTACCATCCGAGTGCCGGCGGGGAAGTGGTTCATATAGCCTCGGCTATCACTTCCTTATGTCCGGTCGTGATGGTCAAGCGGATTAAGGCGTCCCTGTACATACCAGTTGTGGGAGTATGGGTTCGAGTCACTTCTGGGGTGTGAGTTTTCAGTTGTATATAGTCCTGGGGACCATTCAGGCTTGTTTGCATTTGTGTTCCTCACGTGTGCCCCAAAGAATGAGGTGATTTGATAAAATGCTATGCCCAAGATTACCATCCGAGTGCCGGCGGGGAAGTGGTTCATATAGCCTCGGCTATCACTTCCTTATGTCCGGTCGTGATGGTCAAGCGGATTAAGGCGTCCCTGTACATACCAGTTGTGGGAGTATGGGTTCGAGTCACTTCTGGGGTGTGAGTTTTCAGTTGTATATAGTCCTGGGGACCATTCAGGCTTGTTTGCATTTGTGTTCCTCACGTGTGCCCCAAAGAATGAGGTGATTTGATAAAATGCTATGCCCAAGATTACCATCCGAGTGCCGGCGGGGAAGTGGTTCATATAGCCTCGGCTATCACTTCCTTATGTCCGGTCGTGATGGTCAAGCGGATTAAGGCGTCCCTGTACATACCAGTTGTGGGAGTATGGGTTCGAGTCACTTCTGGGGTGTGAGTTTTCAGTTGTATATAGTCCTGGGGACCATTCAGGCTTGTTTGCATTTGTGTTCCTCACGTGTGCCCCAAAGAATGAGGTGATTTGATAAAATGCTATGCCCAAGATTACCATCCGAGTGCCGGCGGGGAAGTGGTTCATATAGCCTCGGCTATCACTTCCTTATGTCCGGTCGTGATGGTCAAGCGGATTAAGGCGTCCCTGTACATACCAGTTGTGGGAGTATGGGTTCGAGTCACTTCTGGGGTGTGAGTTTTCAGTTGTATATAGTCCTGGGGACCATTCAGGCTTGTTTGCATTTGTGTTCCTCACGTGTGCCCCAAAGAATGAGGTGATTTGATAAAATGCTATGCCCAAGATTACCATCCGAGTGCCGGCGGGGAAGTGGTTCATATAGCCTCGGCTATCACTTCCTTATGTCCGGTCGTGATGGTCAAGCGGATTAAGGCGTCCCTGTACATACCAGTTGTGGGAGTATGGGTTCGAGTCACTTCTGGGGTGTGAGTTTTCAGTTATATATATATATATATATATATATATATATATATATATATATATATATATATATATATATATATATATATTTATTTTTTATTTTATTTATTTATTTTTTAAAAATATGTTATATTTATAAATATGTATGTATATTTAAATATTGATATATACCTGTGGGTCCAGGAGGCCATCTGTGTCCCCTCAGATGGTCTCCCTTATCGCAGTTTGTGTCTATGGATGTGTGTCTGTGTGTGTGTTTATCCCTGTGAGTGTCCGTGTGAGTGTGTGAGAGTCCGGTTGCGTGTGTGTCCGGTTATGCCTGTGGGTCCACGAGGCCATCTGTGTCCCCTCAGATGGTCTCCCTTATCACAGTCTATGGGTGTGTGTGAGTGTGAGTGCCCCTGTGAGTGTTCGGGTGAGGGTGTGTGTGTGTGTGAGTGTCCGGGTTTATGTGAGGTTTGGTTCCAGGAAACATCCTTCCCCTTCCCCTCCCCATATCTCCTCCCTTATTCCCACCGTGGGTTCGAATCCCAGGTGATTAGACCTGCCCTAAGTCCATGGATCCAAGGTATCCATCCGTGAGCCCAACGGATTTCACCCCTTCCCCACTTTCCAAGGGCCAGGTCAATTCTAGCTATCCAGGAAACCTGTCGAAACAGAGGCAGCTACAGGAGGGGACACACAAATATTTGTGCCCTGCAGTTACACACCCGTTCCGACAGGCTCGATCGCAATCTATCCAGATGAGAACACGTTCTCTTCCGACTAGACCACGCTGGAGTCGCTGTATGTCTCAAATTTGGTTCCTTTATTTATAGTTAGTATTTTTGGTGTATTAATTGATTTGTTTTAATTTTTTAATGACTTAGGTAGAGTGATTTAGGGAGTTGGGGGGGAGGCTGGGTTGTGTGTGTAGTGGATTGTACGAGATCGTGGTTTGTTAGTATTTATCTAGTTGTGTTCACCTAGTTGTGCTTGCGAGGGTTGAGCTCTGCTCTTTCGGCCCGCCTCTCAACTGCCAATCAATCAATTATTATTAACTAATAAAAAAAATTCCACACACACACAGACACACACACACACACCCAGGAAGCAGCCCGCAACAGCTGTCTAACGCTCATTTACATATTTACTGCTAAGTAACAGAGGGCATCAGAATGATAGAAACTCTGCTGATTTCCGTTTGTGCCATCACCGGGGGATCGAATGAGCTAGGATTACGAGTCGGGAGCGACGTCCACTCAGCAATAAAGCCCCCTAGTTTGTGTATTGGTGCAAAAGATAATTTGGGAGAGGTTAAGGGAAAGGAATGATGTTTGGTGGCCTTGAAAGCTCTGGAGGGGAGGGGGGTTGCCAGTTATGAATTAAAATTGTTATTTTTTTAAGATAGGATATATATGCAAAAGACGTTGCGAGATAAAGTAAGAAAAGTGTTTCTGACTGAAGTTAGGTACTGTGTGATTGACTTGTATGTTAGGAAAAAGAATATTTATTAGAAACTTAGATAATCTTTAGAAATGTTTCTTCTTAAATAGTTGCAAATTATTGTGTGAAAAGCCTATGGTTACCGTACCTTAAACAAACACTCGTGAGCACAATTAGTCCACGGGATTCAGAGAGAGTGAGAATGAACAGCGAAATAGTAACAAAAAATGTGACAATGAGGGGAAACTATGTCATTCAAACGTTAACCATATAAATTACAGTAACACTAACTGAGCGTCCACATACATATTCCAATCAATTTATGTTAACCATTTTAGGGTTGGTTAGGTTCGGTTATATATCTACATTAGTTTTAACTCAAATGAAAAGAACTTAACTCATACATAATAAAATGAACAGTTTTATCATTTCATAAGAAAAAATTAGAGAAAATATATTAATTCAGGAAAACTTGGCTTATTAGGCAAATCGGGCCTTGCATAGTAGGCTGAGAAGTGCGTTCTGGCTACTAGGTACGACATATATATATATATATATATATATATATATATATATATATATATATATATATATATATATATATATATATATATATATATATGACAATGTCAGACCACGGAGGAAAATGAAACAGGAATTTCCTTAAGTACTTTCGTATATTAAATACATCTTCAGAAAGAAGATTCCTTCTGAAGATGTATTTAATATATGAAAGTACTCAAGGAAATTCCTGTTTCATTTTCCTCCGTGGTCTGACATTGTCACATTCTTAATCACGTGTTCATTTTCGTGATATACACACACACACACACACATATATATATATATATATATATATATATATATATATATATATATATATATATATATATATATATATATATATATATATATATATATATATATATATATATATATATATATATATATATATATATATATATATATATATATGTATATATATATATATATATATATATATATATATATTTATTTTTTATTTTATTTATTTATTTTTTAAAAATATGTTATATTTATAAATATGTATGTATATTTAAATATTGATATATACCTGTGGGTCCAGGAGGCCATCTGTGTCCCCTCAGATGGTCTCCCTTATCGCAGTTTGTGTCTATGGATGTGTGTCTGTGTGTGTGTTTATCCCTGTGAGTGTCCGTGTGAGTGTGTGAGAGTCCGGTTGCGTGTGTGTCCGGTTATGCCTGTGGGTCCACGAGGCCATCTGTGTCCCCTCAGATGGTCTCCCTTATCACAGTCTATGGGTGTGTGTGAGTGTGAGTGCCCCTGTGAGTGTTCGGGTGAGGGTGTGTGTGTGTGTGAGTGTCCGGGTTTATGTGAGGTTTGGTTCCAGGAAACATCCTTCCCCTTCCCCTCCCCATATCTCCTCCCTTATTCCCACCGTGGGTTCGAATCCCAGGTGATTAGACCTGCCCTAAGTCCATGGATCCAAGGTATCCATCCGTGAGCCCAACGGATTTCACCCCTTCCCCACTTTCCAAGGGCCAGGTCAATTCTAGCTATCCAGGAAACCTGTCGAAACAGAGGCAGCTACAGGAGGGGACACACAAATATTTGTGCCCTGCAGTTACACACCCGTTCCGACAGGCTCGATCGCAATCTATCCAGATGAGAACACGTTCTCTTTCGACTAGACCACGCTGGAGTCGCTGTATGTCTCAAATTTGGTTCCTTTATTTATAGTTAGTATTTTTGGTGTATTAATTGATTTGTTTTAATTTTTTAATGACTTAGGTAGAGTGATTTAGGGAGTTGGGGGGGAGGCTGGGTTGTGTGTGTAGTGGATTGTACGAGATCGTGGTTTGTTAGTATTTATCTAGTTGTGTTCACCTAGTTGTGCTTGCGAGGGTTGAGCTCTGCTCTTTCGGCCCGCCTCTCAACTGCCAATCAATCAATTATTATTAACTAATAAAAAAAATTCCACACACACACAGACACACACACACACACCCAGGAAGCAGCCCGCAACAGCTGTCTAACGCTCATTTACATATTTACTGCTAAGTAACAGAGGGCATCAGAATGATAGAAACTCTGCTGATTTCCGTTTGTGCCATCACCGGGGGATCGAATGAGCTAGGATTACGAGTCGGGAGCGACGTCCACTCAGCAATAAAGCCCCCTAGTTTGTGTATTGGTGCAAAAGATAATTTGGGAGAGGTTAAGGGAAAGGAATGATGTTTGGTGGCCTTGAAAGCTCTGGAGGGGAGGGGGGTTGCCAGTTATGAATTAAAATTGTTATTTTTTTAAGATAGGATATATATGCAAAAGACGTTGCGAGATAAAGTAAGAAAAGTGTTTCTGACTGAAGTTAGGTACTGTGTGATTGACTTGTATGTTAGGAAAAAGAATATTTATTAGAAACTTAGATAATCTTTAGAAATGTTTCTTCTTAAATAGTTGCAAATTATTGTGTGAAAAGCCTATGGTTACCGTACCTTAAACAAACACTCGTGAGCACAATTAGTCCACGGGATTCAGAGAGAGTGAGAATGAACAGCGAAATAGTAACAAAAAATGTGACAATGAGGGGAAACTATGTCATTCAAACGTTAACCATATAAATTACAGTAACACTAACTGAGCGTCCACATACATATTCCAATCAATTTATGTTAACCATTTTAGGGTTGGTTAGGTTCGGTTATATATCTACATTAGTTTTAACTCAAATGAAAAGAACTTAACTCATACATAATAAAATGAACAGTTTTATCATTTCATAAGAAAAAATTAGAGAAAATATATTAATTCAGGAAAACTTGGCTTATTAGGCAAATCGGGCCTTGCATAGTAGGCTGAGAAGTGCGTTCTGGCTACTAGGTACGACATATATATATATATATATATATATATATATATATATATATATATATATATATATATACATATATATATATATATATATATATATATATATATATATGACAATGTCAGACCACGGAGGAAAATGAAACAGGAATTTCCTTAAGTACTTTCGTATATTAAATACATCTTCAGAAAGAAGATTCCTTCTGAAGATGTATTTAATATACGAAAGTACTCAAGGAAATTCCTGTTTCATTTTCCTCCGTGGTCTGACATTGTCACATTCTTAATCACGTGTTCATTTTCGTGATATACACACACACACAAACACACATATATATATATATATATATATATATATATATATATATATATATATATATATATATATATATATATATATATATATATATCTTTCGTACAATACGCTTCACTGTTGGAGGTAAATAAAAAATCACTTCTCCAAAATTCATTTTTATTTCTAGTCTGACGCGGCACGGGCGCGTTTCGTAAAACTTATTACATTTTCAAAGACTTCACAAATACACAACTGATTAGAACTAGCGTTTCCCTGATTTTATATCTACATTTGAGTGAGGTGGGAAGGGTGATGTGGCATTACATTTGAGTGAGGTGGGAAGGGTGATGTGGCATTAACACAAGACAGAACACTAGAGGATATTAATAGGGTATTAAAAGTATCAACACAAGACAGAACAGAAACAATGGGTATTGAATAGAAGTGTTTGTAGAAAGCCTATTGGTCCATATTTCTTGATGCTTCTATATTGGAGCGGAGTCTTGAGGTGGGTAGAATATAGTTGTGCAATAATTGGCTGTTGATTGCTGGTGTTGACTTCTTGATGTGCAGTGCCTCGCAAACGTCAAGCCGCCTGCTATCGCTGTATCTATCGATGATTTCTGTGTTGTTTACTAGGATTTCTCTGGCGATGGTTTGGTTATGGGAAGAGATTATATGTTCCTTAATGGAGCCCTGTTGTTTATGCATCGTTAAACGCCTAGAAAGAGATGTTGTTGTCTTGCCTATATACTGGGTTTTTTGGAGCTTACAGTCCCCAAGTGGGCATTTGAAGGCATAGACGACGTTAGTCTCTTTTAAAGCGTTCTGTTTTGTGTCTGGAGAGTTTCTCATGAGTAGGCTGGCCGTTTTCCTGGTTTTATAGTAAATCGTCAGTTGTATCCTCTGATTTTTGTCTGTAGGGATAACGTTTCTATTAACAATATCTTTCAGGACCCTTTCCTCTGTTTTATGAGCTGTGGAAAAGAAGTTCCTGTAAAATAGTCTAATAGGGGGTATAGGTGTTGTCTTAGTTGTCTCTTCGGAGGTTGCATGGCTTTTCACTTTCCTTCTTATGATGTCTTCGATGAAACCATTGGAGAAGCCGTTATTGACTAGGACCTGCCTTACCCTGCAGAGTTCTTCGTCGACTTGCTTCCATTCCGAGCTGTGGCTGAGAGCACGGTCGACGTATGCGTTAACAACACTCCTCTTGTACCTCTTGTACAAGAGGAGTACAAAACTCCTCTTGTACTCCTCTTGTAATAAGTTTTACGAAACGCGCCCTTGTCGCGTCAGACTAGAAATAAAAATGAATTTTGGAGAAGTGATTTTTTATTTACCTCCAACAGTGAAGCGTATTGTACGAAAGATTGAGAAAATTCGTGTTAGAATTATTAATCTTACTTTTTCGGTCATATTTAATAATATATGTCTACAGGAAAGACTGCTACCAAAATATACTAATGTTAAAGTGCACGACCCAGCAGCAAGGAATCAAGCCTTCACGATAAAATATCGCCAGGATCTGATTCGTGATCAGATATACAAGGCAGAGAATGAAATCAAAGACAACAAAACGCAACTACTTCATGCTACAAACGAGTGGAGAAATAGCAACATCGACCATAGTATCCGTACCCGCATTGAACAACACCTCGACATCCTCACAGACCAACATCACCTCAGCACTGAAACAAGGATTATCAAGAAACTAACAACATTATATGGAGGACCTATGGCAATTCCACGACCAAGAGATGGCTTCCTGAACCTTGCAGGAATTAACCTCACTGAGGACCAAGTCACTCTCCTAAATCTGGGCATAAACTGTCATGTTATGTCCAGACCGAGTGAAATGGCCCGGAAAGTAGAGTTGGAAATTCTGTTGGACGACATATTCGACCTCGAGACACAAAAGAAGGTCACTACCAAAGATACCTTACAAGCAGAACTTATTGCAGAAGGAGGAAAGAATCGAGGCAACTACAGAAGCACCATACTGTCCCCCGAGCTTAAAGCGGCAGCTAAAAGCCTTCGTGAGAACAAGGAGATAGTTGTCAGGAGAGGTGACAAGTCGCCAATATATGTCATTCTTAAAAAAGACGAATATCTGGCGAAAATGAACATCATACTCTCTGACCAAACTAAGTTCCAAAGGGTAACGAAGGACACTACAACCGAATTAAAAGGAAAGGTCAACAAACTGATCGAAACTGTGAACGCCAAGAAATCCGGACTCCACCTGCCAAAGATCATTGGGGAATATAAACCTGGATACGCGTATGGAAATGTCAAGACGCACAAGCCTGGAAACCCACTTCGGCCAATCATTAGCCAGATACCCACACCCACGTACAGACTGGCGAAGCGACTCAACGGCCTGCTGACTCCTTATGTTCCTTGCGCCTTCAGCCTGAAGTCTCCAAAGGAATTTGTGGACTTACTGCGGGGCGCACGGGCCACAGGGATAAGAGCTTCGTTGGACGTAGAATCGCTGTTTACCAACGTACCTGTGGACGAGACAATCGGAATGATAGCCGACAGAGTGTATCGTGATCCAGCCTGTACTCCTCTTGACATGCCAGAAAGTATTCTGAGGAAACTACTCCAAGCTTGTACTAAAGAGGCACCCTTCTTGAGCCCGGATGGGCACATGTATAAGCAAGTAGATGGGGTCGCCATGGGTTCTCCCCTAGGTGTCCTGTTTGCAAACTTCTACATGGGTACCATCGAGCAAAAAGTCTTAGTCGACATGAACTTGAAACCGGCCATATACTGCAGGTATGTTGACGACATTTTTACACAGGTACCTGATGTCAGGCATCTGCAGGAGCTAAAGGAGGCATTTGAGCAGAGTTCCGTGCTGCGTTTCACTTACGAGACGGAAAAGGATGGGAAGCTGCCTTTTCTAGATGTAACAGTCATGGAAAAGGGCGGAGGTTTCCACACTGCAGTCTACACAAAGGAAACAAACATAGGAATGTGCCTAAATGCCAACAGCGACTGCCCTGACAGGTACAAGAGGAGTGTTGTTAACGCATACGTCGACCGTGTTCTCAGCAACAGCTCGGAATGGAAGCAAGTCGACGAAGAACTCTGCAGGGTAAGGCAGGTCCTAGTCAATAACGGCTTCTCCAATGGTTTCATCGAAGACATCATAAGAAGGAAAGTGAAAAGCCATGCAACCTCCGAAGAGACAACTAACACAACACCTATACCCCCTATTAGACTATTTTACAGGAACTTCTTTTCCACAGCTCATAAAACAGAGGAAAGGGTCCTGAAAGATATTGTTAATAGAAACGTTATCCCTACAGACAAAAATCAGAGGATACAACTGACGATTTACTATAAAACCAGGAAAACGGCCAGCCTACTCATGAGAAACTCTCCAGACACAAAACAGAACGCTTTAAAAGAGACTAACGTCGTCTATGCCTTCAAATGCCCACTTGGGGACTGTAAGCTCCAAAAAACCCAGTATATAGGCAAGACAACAACATCTCTTTCTAGGCGTTTAACGATGCATAAACAACAGGGCTCCATTAAGGAACATATAATCTCTTCCCATAACCAAACCATCGCCAGAGAAATCCTAGTAAACAACACAGAAATCATCGATAGATACAGCGATAGCAGGCGGCTTGACGTTTGCGAGGCACTGCACATCAAGAAGTCAACACCAGCAATCAACAGCCAATTATTGCACAACTATATTCTACCCACCTCAAGACTCCGCTCCAATATAGAAGCATCAAGAAATATGGACCAATAGGCTTTCTACAAACACTTCTATTCAATACCCATTGTTTCTGTTCTGTCTTGTGTTGATACTTTTAATACCCTATTAATATCCTCTAGTGTTCTGTCTTGTGTTAATGCCACATCACCCTTCCCACCTCATTCAAATGTAATGCCACATCACCCTTCCCACCTCACTCAAATGTAGATATAAAATCAGGGAAACGCTAGTTCTAATCAGTTGTGTATTTGTGAAGTCTTTGAAAATGTAATAAGTTTTACGAAACGCGCCCGTGTCGCGTCAGACTAGAAATAAAAATGAATTTTGGAGAAGTGATTTTTTATTTACCTCCAACAGTGAAGCGTATTGTACGAAAGATTGAGAAAATTCGTGTTAGAATTATTAATCTTACTTTTTCGGTCATATTTAATAATATATGTCTACAGGAAAGACTGCTACCAAAATATACTAATATATATATATATATATATATATATATATATATATATATATATATATATATATATATTTATTTTTTATTTTATTTATTTATTTTTTAAAAATATGTTATATTTATAAATATGTATGTATATTTAAATATTGATATATACCTGTGGGTCCAGGAGGCCATCTGTGCCCCCTCAGATGGTCTCCCTTATCGCAGTTTGTGTCTATGGATGTGTGTCTGTGTGTGTGTTTATCCCTGTGAGTGTCCGTGTGAGTGTGTGAGAGTCCGGTTGCGTGTGTGTCCGGTTATGCCTGTGGGTCCACGAGGCCATCTGTGTCCCCTCAGATGGTCTCCCTTATCACAGTCTATGGGTGTGTGTGAGTGTGAGTGCCCCTGTGAGTGTTCGGGTGAGGGTGTGTGTGTGTGTGAGTGTCCGGGTTTATGTGAGGTTTGGTTCCAGGAAACATCCTTCCCCTTCCCCTCCCCATATCTCCTCCCTTATTCCCACCGTGGGTTCGAATCCCAGGTGATTAGACCTGCCCTAAGTCCATGGATCCAAGGTATCCATCCGTGAGCCCAACGGATTTCACCCCTTCCCCACTTTCCAAGGGCCAGGTCAATTCTAGCTATCCAGGAAACCTGTCGAAACAGAGGCAGCTACAGCAGGGGACACACAAATATTTGTGCCCTGCAGTTACACACCCGTTCCGACAGGCTCGATCGCAATCTATCCAGATGAGAACACGTTCTCTTCCGACTAGACCACGCTGGAGTCGCTGTATGTCTCAAATTTGGTTCCTTTATTTATAGTTAGTATTTTTGGTGTATTAATTGATTTGTTTTAATTTTTTAATGACTTAGGTAGAGTGATTTAGGGAGTTGGGGGGGAGGCTGGGTTGTGTGTGTAGTGGATTGTACGAGATCGTGGTTTGTTAGTATTTATCTAGTTGTGTTCACCTAGTTGTGCTTGCGAGGGTTGAGCTCTGCTCTTTCGGCCCGCCTCTCAACTGCCAATCAATCAATTATTATTAACTAATAAAAAAAATTCCACACACACACAGACACACACACACACCCAGGAAGCAGCCCGCAACAGCTGTCTAACGCTCATTTACATATTTACTGCTAAGTAACAGAGGGCATCAGAATGATAGAAACTCTGCTGATTTCCGTTTGTGCCATCACCGGGGGATCGAATGAGCTAGGATTACGAGTCGGGAGCGACGTCCACTCAGCAATAAAGCCCCCTAGTTTGTGTATTGGTGCAAAAGATAATTTGGGAGAGGTTAAGGGAAAGGAATGATGTTTGGTGGCCTTGAAAGCTCTGGAGGGGAGGGGGGTTGCCAGTTATGAATTAAAATTGTTATTTTTTTAAGATAGGATATATATGCAAAAGACGTTGCGAGATAAAGTAAGAAAAGTGTTTCTGACTGAAGTTAGGTACTGTGTGATTGACTTGTATGTTAGGAAAAAGAATATTTATTAGAAACTTAGATAATCTTTAGAAATGTTTCTTCTTAAATAGTTGCAAATTATTGTGTGAAAAGCCTATGGTTACCGTACCTTAAACAAACACTCGTGAGCACAATTAGTCCACGGGATTCAGAGAGAGTGAGAATGAACAGCGAAATAGTAACAAAAAATGTGACAATGAGGGGAAACTATGTCATTCAAACGTTAACCATATAAATTACAGTAACACTAACTGAGCGTCCACATACATATTCCAATCAATTTATGTTAACCATTTTAGGGTTGGTTAGGTTCGGTTATATATCTACATTAGTTTTAACTCAAATGAAAAGAACTTAACTCATACATAATGAAATGAACAGTTTTATCATTTCATAAGAAAAAAATTAGAGAAAATATATTAATTCAGGAAAACTTGGCTTATTAGGCAAATCGGGCCTTGCATAGTAGGCTGAGAAGTGCGTTCTGGCTACTAGGTACGACATATATATATATATATATATATATATATATATATATATATATATATATATATATATATATATATATATATATATATATATATATATATATGTCAGACCACGGAGGAAAATGAAACAGGAATTTCCTTAAGTACTTTCGTATATTAAATACATCTTCAGAAAGAAGATTCCTTCTGAAGATGTATTTAATATACGAAAGTACTCCAGGAAATTCCTGTTTCATTTTCCTCCGTGGTCTGACATTGTCACATTCTTAATCACGTGTTCATTTTCGTGATATACACACACACACACATATATATATATATATATATATATATATATATATATATATATATATATATATATATATATATATATATATTTATATATATATATATATATATATATATATATATATATATATATATATATATATATATATATATATATATATATATTTATTTATTTTTTATTTTATTTATTTATTTTTTAAAAATATGTTATATTTATAAATATGTATGTATATTTAAATATTGATATATACCTGTGGGTCCAGGAGGCCATCTGTGTCCCCTCAGATGGTCTCCCTTATCGCAGTTTGTGTCTATGGATGTGTGTGTGTGTGTGTTTATCCCTGTGAGTGTCCGTGTGAGTGTGTGAGAGTCCGGTTGCGTGTGTGTCCGGTTATGCCTGTGGGTCCACGAGGCCATCTGTGTCCCCTCAGATGGTCTCCCTTATCACAGTCTATGGGTGTGTGTGAGTGTGAGTGCCCCTGTGAGTGTTCGGGTGAGGGTGTGTGTGTGTGTGAGTGTCCGGGTTTATGTGAGGTTTGGTTCCAGGAAACATCCTTCCCCTTCCCCTCCCCATATCTCCTCCCTTATTCCGACCGTGGGTTCGAATCTCAGGTGATTAGACCTGCCCTAAGTCCATGGATCCAAGGTATCCATCCGTGAGCCCAACGGATTTCACCCCTTCCCCACTTTCCAAGGGCCAGGTCAATTCTAGCTATCCAGGAAACCTGTCGAAACAGAGGCAGCTACAGGAGGGGACACACAAATATTTGTGCCCTGCAGTTACACACCCGTTCCGACAGGCTCGATCGCAATCTATCCAGATGAGAACACGTTCTCTTCCGACTAGACCACGCTGGAGTCGCTGTATGTCTCAAATTTGGTTCCTTTATTTATAGTTAGTATTTTTGGTGTATTAATTGATTTGTTTTAATTTTTTAATGACTTAGGTAGAGTGATTTAGGGAGTTGGGGGGGAGGCTGGGTTGTGTGTGTAGTGGATTGTACGAGATCGTGGTTTGTTAGTATTTATCTAGTTGTGTTCACCTAGTTGTGCTTGCGAGGGTTGAGCTCTGCTCTTTCGGCCCGCCTCTCAACTGCCAATCAATCAATTATTATTAACTAATAAAAAAAATTCCACACACACACAGACACACACACACACCCAGGAAGCAGCCCGCAACAGCTGTCTAACGCTCATTTACATATTTACTGCTAAGTAACAGAGGGCATCAGAATGATAGAAACTCTGCTGATTTCCGTTTGTGCCATCACCGGGGGATCGAATGAGCTAGGATTACGAGTCGGGAGCGACGTCCACTCAGCAATAAAGCCCCCTAGTTTGTGTATTGGTGCAAAAGATAATTTGGGAGAGGTTAAGGGAAAGGAATGATGTTTGGTGGCCTTGAAAGCTCTGGAGGGGAGGGGGGTTGCCAGTTATGAATTAAAATTGTTATTTTTTTAAGATAGGATATATATGCAAAAGACGTTGCGAGATAAAGTAAGAAAAGTGTTTCTGACTGAAGTTAGGTACTGTGTGATTGACTTGTATGTTAGGAAAAAGAATATTTATTAGAAACTTAAATAATCTTTAGAAATGTATCTTCTTAAATAGTTGCAAATTATTGTGTGAAAAGCTTATGGTTACCGTACCTTAAACAAACACTCGTGAGCACAATTAGTCCACGGGATTCAGAGAGAGTGAGAATGAACAGCGAAATAGTAACAAAAAATGTGACAATGAGGGGAAACTATGTCATTCAAACGTTAACCATATAAATTACAGTAACACTAACTGAGCGTCCACATACATATTCCAATCAATTTATGTTAACCATTTTAGGGTTGGTTAGGTTCGGTTATATATCTACATTAGTTTTAACTCAAATGAAAAGAACTTAACTCATACATAATGAAATGAACAGTTTTATCATTTCATAAGAAAAAAATTAGAGAAAATATATTAATTCAGGAAAACTTGGCTTATTAGGCAAATCGGGCCTTGCATAGTAGGCTGAGAAGTGCGTTCTGGCTACTAGGTACGACATATATATATATATATATATATATATATATATATATATATATATATATATATATATGTCAGACCACGGAGGAAAATGAAACAGGAATTTCCTTAAGTACTTTCGTATATTAAATACATCTTCAGAAAGAAGATTCCTTCTGAAGATGTATTTAATATACGAAAGTACTCAAGGAAATTCCTGTTTCATTTTCCTCCGTGGTCTGACATTGTCACATTCTTAATCACGTGTTCATTTTCGTGATATACACACACACACACACACATATATATATATATATATATATATATATATATATATATATATATATATATATATATATATATTTATATATATATA
Organism: Procambarus clarkii; assembly: GCF_040958095.1. Lineage (NCBI taxonomy): Eukaryota > Metazoa > Arthropoda > Malacostraca > Decapoda > Cambaridae > Procambarus > Procambarus clarkii. Next base: position 274,675 of record NW_027189259.1, read on the forward strand.
TATATATATATATATATATATATTTATTTATTTATTTTTTATTTTATTTATTTATTTTTTAAAAATATGTTATATTTATAAATATGTATGTATATTTAAATATTGATATATACCTGTGGGTCCAGGAGGCCATCTGTGTCCCCTCAGATGGTCTCCCTTATCGCAGTTTGTGTCTATGGATGTGTGTGTGTGTGTGTCTATCCCTGTGAGTGTCCGTGTGAGTGTGTGAGAGTCCGGTTGCGTGTGTGTCCGGTTATGCCTGTGGGTCCACGAGGCCATCTGTGTCCCCTCAGATGGTCTCCCTTATCACAGTCTATGGGTGTGTGTGAGTGTGAGTGCCCCTGTGAGTGTTCGGGTGAGGGTGTGTGTGTGTGTGAGTGTCCGGGTTTATGTGAGGTTTGGTTCCAGGAAACATCCTTCCCCTTCCCCTCCCCATATCTCCTCCCTTATTCCGACCGTGGGTTCGAATCCCAGGTGATTAGACCTGCCCTAAGTCCATGGATCCAAGGTATCCATCCGTGAGCCCAACGGATTTCACCCCTTCCCCACTTTCCAAGGGCCAGGTCATTTCTAGCTATCCAGGAAACCTGTCGAAACAGAGGCAGCTACAGGAGGGGACACACAAATATTTGTGCCCTGCAGTTACACACCCGTTCCGACAGGCTCGATCGCAATCTATCCAGATGAGAACACGTTCTCTTCCGACTAGACCACGCTGGAGTCGCTGTATGTCTCAAATTTGGTTCCTTTATTTATAGTTAGTATTTTTGGTGTATTAATTGATTTGTTTTAATTTTTTAATGACTTAGGTAGTGTGATTTAGGGAGTTGGGGGGGAGGCTGGGTTGTGTGTGTAGTGGATTGTACGAGATCGTGGTTTGTTAGTATTTATCTAGTTGTGTTCACCTAGTTGTGCTTGCGAGGGTTGAGCTCTGCTCTTTCGGCCCGCCTCTCAACTGCCAATCAATCAATTATTATTAACTAATAAAAAAAATTCCACACACACACAGACACACACACACACCCAGGAAGCAGCCCGCAACAGCTGTCTAACGCTCATTTACATATTTACTGCTAAGTAACAGAGGGCATCAGAATGATAGAAACTCTGCTGATTTCCGTTTGTGCCATCACCGGGGGATCGAATGAGCTAGGATTACGAGTCGGGAGCGACGTCCACTCAGCAATAAAGCCCCCTAGTTTGTGTATTGGTGCAAAAGATAATTTGGGAGAGGTTAAGGGAAAGGAATGATGTTTGGTGGCCTTGAAAGCTCTGGAGGGGAGGGGGGTTGCCAGTTATGAATTAAAATTGTTATTTTTTTAAGATAGGATATATATGCAAAAGACGTTGCGAGATAAAGTAAGAAAAGTGTTTCTGACTGAAGTTAGGTACTGTGTGATTGACTTGTATGTTAGGAAAAAGAATATTTATTAGAAACTTAAATAATCTTTAGAAATGTATCTTCTTAAATAGTTGCAAATTATTGTGTGAAAAGCTTATGGTTACCGTACCTTAAACAAACACTCGTGAGCACAATTAGTCAACGGGATTCAGAGAGAGTGAGAATGAACAGCGAAATAGTAACAAAAAATGTGACAATGAGGGGAAACTATGTCATTCAAACGTTAACCATATAAATTACAGTAACACTAACTGAGCGTCCACATACATATTCCAATCAATTTATGTTAACCATTTTAGGGTTGGTTAGGTTCGGTTATATATCTACATTAGTTTTAACTCAAATGAAAAGAACTTAACTCATACATAATAAAATGAACAGTTTTATCATTTCATAAGAAAAAAATTAGAGAAAATATATTAATTCAGGAAAACTTGGCTTATTAGGCAAATCGGGCCTTGCATAGTAGGCTGAGAAGTGCGTTCTGGCTACTAGGTACGGCATATATATATATATATATATATATATATATATATGTCGTACCTAGTAGCCAGAACTCACTTTTTGGCCTACTATTCAAGGCCCGATTTGCCTAATAAGCCAAGTTTTCATGAATTAATATATTTTTTCTAATTTTTTTCTTATGAAATGATAAAGCTACCCATTTCATTATGTATGAGGTCAATTTTTTTTTATTGGAGTTAAAATTAACGTAGATATATGACCGAACCTAACCAACCCTACCTAACCTAACCTAACCTATCTTTATAGGTTAGGTTTGGTTAGGTAGCCGAAAAAGTTAGGTTAGGTTAGGTTAGGTAGGTTAGGTAGTCGAAAAACAATTAATTCATGAAAACTTGGCTTATTAGGCAAATCGGGCCTTGAATAGTAGGCCAAAAAGTGAGTTCTGGCTACTAGGTACGACATATATATATATATATATATATATATATATATATATATATATATATATATATATATATATATATATGACAATGTCAGACCACGGAGGAAAATGAAACAGGAATTTCCTTAAGTACTTTCGTATATTAAATACATCTTCAGAAAGAAGATTCCTTCTGAAGATGTATTTAATATACGAAAGTACTCAAGGAAATTCCTGTTTCATTTTCCTCCGTGGTCTGACATTGTCACATTCTTAATCACGTGTTCATTTTCGTGATATACACACACACACATATATATATATATATATATATATATATATATATATATATATATATATATATATATATATATATATATATATATATATATATATATATTTATATATATATATATATATATATATATATATATTTATTTATTTTTTATTTTATTTATTTATTTTTTAAAAATATGTTATATTTATAAATATGTATGTATATTTAAATATTGATATATACCTGTGGGTCCAGGAGGCCATCTGTGTCCCCTCAGATGGTCTCCCTTATCGCAGTTTGTGTCTATGGATGTGTGTCTGTGTGTGTGTTTATCCCTGTGAGTGTCCGTGTGAGTGTGTGAGAGTCCGGTTGCGTGTGTGTCCGGTTATGCCTGTGGGTCCACGAGGCCATCTGTGTCCCCTCAGATGGTCTCCCTTATCACAGTCTATGGGTGTGTGTGAGTGTGAGTGCCCCTGTGAGTGTTCGGGTGAGGGTGTGTGTGTGTGTGAGTGTCCGGGTTTATGTGAGGTTTGGTTCCAGGAAACATCCTTCCCCTTCCCCTCCCCATATCTCCTCCCTTATTCCCACCGTGGGTTCGAATCCCAGGTGATTAGACCGGCCCTAAGTCCATGGATCCAAGGTATCCATCCGTGAGCCCAACGGATTTCACCCCTTCCCCACTTTCCAAGGGCCAGGTCAATTCTACCTATCCAGGAAACCTGTCGAAACAGAGGCAGCTACAGGAGGGGACACACAAATATTTGTGCCCTGCAGTTACACACCCGTTCCGACAGGCTCGATCGCAATCTATCCAGATGAGAACACGTTCTCTTCCGACTAGACCACGCTGGAGTCGCTGTATGTCTCAAATTTGGTTCCTTTATTTATAGTTAGTATTTTTGGTGTATTAATTGATTTGTTTTAATTTTTTAATGACTTAGGTAGAGTGATTTAGGGAGTTGGGGGGGAGGCTGGGTTGTGTGTGTAGTGGATTGTACGAGATCGTGGTTTGTTAGTATTTATCTAGTTGTGTTCACCTAGTTGTGCTTGCGAGGGTTGAGCTCTGCTCTTTCGGCCCGCCTCTCAACTGCCAATCAATCAATTATTATTAACTAATAAAAAAAATTCCACACACACACAGACACACACACACACCCAGGAAGCAGCCCGCAACAGCTGTCTAACGCTCATTTACATATTTACTGCTAAGTAACAGAGGGCATCAGAATGATAGAAACTCTGCTGATTTCCGTTTGTGCCATCACCGGGGGATCGAATGAGCTAGGATTACGAGTCGGGAGCGACGTCCACTCAGCAATAAAGCCCCCTAGTTTGTGTATTGGTGCAAAAGATAATTTGGGAGAGGTTAAGGGAAAGGAATGATGTTTGGTGGCCTTGAAAGCTCTGGAGGGGAGGGGGGTTGCCAGTTATGAATTAAAATTGTTATTTTTTTAAGATAGGATATATATGCAAAAGACGTTGCGAGATAAAGTAAGAAAAGTGTTTCTGACTGAAGTTAGGTACTGTGTGATTGACTTGTATGTTAGGAAAAAGAATATTTATTAGAAACTTAGATAATCTTTAGAAATGTTTCTTCTTAAATAGTTGCAAATTATTGTGTGAAAAGCCTATGGTTACCGTACCTTAAACAAACACTCGTGAGCACAATTAGTCCACGGGATTCAGAGAGAGTGAGAATGAACAGCGAAATAGTAACAAAAAATGTGACAATGAGGGGAAACTATGTCATTCAAACGTTAACCATATAAATTACAGTAACACTAACTGAGCGTCCACATACATATTCCAATCAATTTATGTTAACCATTTTAGGGTTGGTTAGGTTCGGTTATATATCTACATTAGTTTTAACTCAAATGAAAAGAACTTAACTCATACATAATGAAATGAACAGTTTTATCATTTCATAAGAAAAAAATTAGAGAAAATATATTAATTCAGGAAAACTTGGCTTATTAGGCAAATCGGGCCTTGCATAGTAGGCTGAGAAGTGCGTTCTGGCTACTAGGTACGACATATATATATATATATATATATATATATATATATATATATATGTCGTACCTAGTAGCCAGAACTCACTTCTCAGCCTACTATTCAAGGCCCGATTTGCCTAATAAGCCAAGTTTTCCTGAATTAGTATATTTACTATAATTTATTTCTTATGAAATGATAAAGCAACCCTTTTCTATATGTATGAGGTCAATTTTTTTTTATTGGAGTTAAAATTAACGTAGATATATGACCGAACCTAACCAACCCTACCTAACCTAACCTAACCTATATTTATAGGTAAGGTTAGGTTAGGTAGCCAAAAAAAGCTAGGTTAGGTTAGGTTAGGTAGGTTAGGTAGACGAAAAAACATTAATTCATGAAAACTTGGCTTATTAGGCAAATCGGGCCTTGAATAGTAGGCTGAGAAGTGCGTTCTGGCTATTAGGTACGACATATATATATATATATATATATATATATATATATATATATATATATATATATATATATATATATATATATATATATATATATATATATATATATATATATATATGTCAGACCACGGAGGAAAATGAAACAGGAATTTCCTTAAGTACTTTCGTATATTAAATACATCTTCAGAAAGAAGATTCCTTCTGAAGATGTATTTAATATACGAAAGTACTCAAGGAAATTCCTGTTTCATTTTCCTCCGTGGTCTGACATTGTCACATTCTTAATCACGTGTTCATTTTCGTGATATACACACACACACACATATATATATATATATATATATATATATATATATATATATATATATATATATATATATATATATATATATATATATATTTATATATATATATATATATATATATATATATATATATATATATATATATATATATTTATTTATTTATTTTTTATTTTATTTATTTATTTTTTAAAAATATGTTATATTTATAAATATGTATGTATATTTAAATATTGATATATACCTGTGGGTCCAGGAGGCCATCTGTGTCCCCTCAGATGGTCTCCCTTATCGCAGTTTGTGTCTATGGATGTGTGTGTGTGTGTGTTTATCCCTGTGAGTGTCCGTGTGAGTGTGTGAGAGTCCGGTTGCGTGTGTGTCCGGTTATGCCTGTGGGTCCACGAGGCCATCTGTGTCCCCTCAGATGGTCTCCCTTATCACAGTCTATGGGTGTGTGTGAGTGTGAGTGCCCCTGTGAGTGTTCGGGTGAGGGTGTGTGTGTGTGTGAGTGTCCGGGTTTATGTGAGGTTTGGTTCCAGGAAACATCCTTCCCCTTCCCCTCCCCATATCTCCTCCCTTATTCCGACCGTGGGTTCGAATCCCAGGTGATTAGACCTGCCCTAAGTCCATGGATCCAAGGTATCCATCCGTGAGCCCAACGGATTTCACCCCTTCCCCACTTTCCAAGGGCCAGGTCAATTCTAGCTATCCAGGAAACCTGTCGAAACAGAGGCAGCTACAGGAGGGGACACACAAATATTTGTGCCCTGCAGTTACACACCCGTTCCGACAGGCTCGATCGCAATCTATCCAGATGAGAACACGTTCTCTTCCGACTAGACCACGCTGGAGTCGCTGTATGTCTCAAATTTGGTTCCTTTATTTATAGTTAGTATTTTTGGTGTATTAATTGATTTGTTTTAATTTTTTAATGACTTAGGTAGAGTGATTTAGGGAGTTGGGGGGGAGGCTGGGTTGTGTGTGTAGTGGATTGTACGAGATCGTGGTTTGTTAGTATTTATCTAGTTGTGTTCACCTAGTTGTGCTTGCGAGGGTTGAGCTCTGCTCTTTCGGCCCGCCTCTCAACTGCCAATCAATCAATTATTATTAACTAATAAAAAAAATTCCACACACACACAGACACACACACACACCCAGGAAGCAGCCCGCAACAGCTGTCTAACGCTCATTTACATATTTACTGCTAAGTAACAGAGGGCATCAGAATGATAGAAACTCTGCTGATTTCCGTTTGTGCCATCACCGGGGGATCGAATGAGCTAGGATTACGAGTCGGGAGCGACGTCCACTCAGCAATAAAGCCCCCTAGTTTGTGTATTGGTGCAAAAGATAATTTGGGAGAGGTTAAGGGAAAGGAATGATGTTTGGTGGCCTTGAAAGCTCTGGAGGGGAGGGGGGTTGCCAGTTATGAATTAAAATTGTTATTTTTTTAAGATAGGATATATATGCAAAAGACGTTGCGAGATAAAGTAAGAAAAGTGTTTCTGACTGAAGTTAGGTACTGTGTGATTGACTTGTATGTTAGGAAAAAGAATATTTATTAGAAACTTAAATAATCTTTAGAAATGTATCTTCTTAAATAGTTGCAAATTATTGTGTGAAAAGCTTATGGTTACCGTACCTTAAACAAACACTCGTGAGCACAATTAGTCCACGGGATTCAGAGAGAGTGAGAATGAACAGCGAAATAGTAACAAAAAATGTGACAATGAGGGGAAACTATGTCATTCAAACGTTAACCATATAAATTACAGTAACACTAACTGAGCGTCCACATACATATTCCAATCAATTTATGTTAACCATTTTAGGGTTGGTTAGGTTCGGTTATATATCTACATTAGTTTTAACTCAAATGAAAAGAACTTAACTCATACATAATGAAATGAACAGTTTTATCATTTCATAAGAAAAAAATTAGAGAAAATATATTAATTCAGGAAAACTTGGCTTATTAGGCAAATCGGGCCTTGCATAGTAGGCTGAGAAGTGCGTTCTGGCTACTAGGTACGACATATATATATATATATATATATATATATATATATATATATATATATATATATATATATATATATATATATATATATATATATATATATATATATATATATATATATATATATATATATATATATATGTCAGACCACGGAGGAAAATGAAACAGGAATTTCCTTAAGTACTTTCGTATATTAAATACATCTTCAGAAAGAAGATTCCTTCTGAAGATGTATTTAATATACGAAAGTACTCAAGGAAATTCCTGTTTCATTTTCCTCCGTGGTCTGACATTGTCACATTCTTAATCACGTGTTCATTTTCGTGATATACACACACACACACATATATATATATATATATATATATATATATATATATATATATATATATATATATATATATATATATATATATATATATATATATATATATATTTATATATATATATATATATATATATATATATATATATATTTATTTATTTATTTTTTATTTTATTTATTTATTTTTTAAAAATATGTTATATTTATAAATATGTATGTATATTTAAATATTGATATATACCTGTGGGTCCAGGAGGCCATCTGTGTCCCCTCAGATGGTCTCCCTTATCGCAGTTTGTGTCTATGGATGTGTGTGTGTTTGTGTTTATCCCTGTGAGTGTCCGTGTGAGTGTGTGAGAGTCCGGTTGCGTGTGTGTCCGGTTATGCCTGTGGGTCCACGAGGCCATCTGTGTCCCCTCAGATGGTCTCCCTTATCACAGTCTATGGGTGTGTGTGAGTGTGAGTGCCCCTGTGAGTGTTCGGGTGAGGGTGTGTGTGTGTGTGAGTGTCCGGGTTTATGTGAGGTTTGGTTCCAGGAAACATCCTTCCCCTTCCCCTCCCCATATCTCCTCCCTTATTCCGACCGTGGGTTCGAATCCCAGGTGATTAGACCTGCCCTAAGTCCATGGATCCAAGGTATCCATCCGTGAGCCCAACGGATTTCACCCCTTCCCCACTTTCCAAGGGCCAGGTCAATTCTAGCTATCCAGGAAACCTGTCGAAACAGAGGCAGCTACAGGAGGGGACACACAAATATTTGTGCCCTGCAGTTACACACCCGTTCCGACAGGCTCGATCGCAATCTATCCAGATGAGAACACGTTCTCTTCCGACTAGACCACGCTGGAGTCGCTGTATGTCTCAAATTTGGTTCCTTTATTTATAGTTAGTATTTTTGGTGTATTAATTGATTTGTTTTAATTTTTTAATGACTTAGGTAGAGTGATTTAGGGAGTTGGGGGGGAGGCTGGGTTGTGTGTGTAGTGGATTGTACGAGATCGTGGTTTGTTAGTATTTATCTAGTTGTGTTCACCTAGTTGTGCTTGCGAGGGTTGAGCTCTGCTCTTTCGGCCCGCCTCTCAACTGCCAATCAATCAATTATTATTAACTAATAAAAAAAATTCCACACACACACAGACACACACACACACCCAGGAAGCAGCCCGCAACAGCTGTCTAACGCTCATTTACATATTTACTGCTAAGTAACAGAGGGCATCAGAATGATAGAAACTCTGCTGATTTCCGTTTGTGCCATCACCGGGGGATCGAATGAGCTAGGATTACGAGTCGGGAGCGACGTCCACTCAGCAATAAAGCCCCCTAGTTTGTGTATTGGTGCAAAAGATAATTTGGGAGAGGTTAAGGGAAAGGAATGATGTTTGGTGGCCTTGAAAGCTCTGGAGGGGAGGGGGGTTGCCAGTTATGAATTAAAATTGTTATTTTTTTAAGATAGGATATATATGCAAAAGACGTTGCGAGATAAAGTAAGAAAAGTGTTTCTGACTGAAGTTAGGTACTGTGTGATTGACTTGTATGTTAGGAAAAAGAATATTTATTAGAAACTTAAATAATCTTTAGAAATGTATCTTCTTAAATAGTTGCAAATTATTGTGTGAAAAGCTTATGGTTACCGTACCTTAAACAAACACTCGTGAGCACAATTAGTCAACGGGATTCAGAGAGAGTGAGAATGAACAGCGAAATAGTAACAAAAAATGTGACAATGAGGGGAAACTATGTCATTCAAACGTTAACCATATAAATTACAGTAACACTAACTGAGCGTCCACATACATATTCCAATCAATTTATGTTAACCATTTTAGGGTTGGTTAGGTTCGGTTATATATCTACATTAGTTTTAACTCAAATGAAAAGAACTTAACTCATACATAATAAAATGAACAGTTTTATCATTTCATAAGAAAAAAATTAGAGAAAATATATTAATTCAGGAAAACTTGGCTTATTAGGCAAATCGGGCCTTGCATAGTAGGCTGAGAAGTGCGTTCTGGCTACTAGGTACGGCATATATATATATATATATATATATATATATATATATATATATATATATATATATATATATATATATATATATATATATATATATATATATGACAATGTCAGACCACGGAGGAAAATGAAACAGGAATTTCCTTAAGTACTTTCGTATATTAAATACATCTTCAGAAAGAAGATTCCTTCTGAAGATGTATTTAATATACGAAAGTACTCAAGGAAATTCCTGTTTCATTTTCCTCCGTGGTCTGACATTGTCACATTCTTAATCACGTGTTCATTTTCGTGATATACACACACACACACATATATATATATATATATATATATATATATATATATATATATATATATATATATATATATATATATATATATATATATATATATATATATATATATATATATATATATATATTTATATATATAAATATATATATATATATATATATATATATATATATATATATATATATATATTTATTTATTTTTTATTTTATTTATTTATTTTTTAAAAATATGTTATATTTATAAATATGTATGTATATTTAAATATTGATATATACCTGTGGGTCCAGGAGGCCATCTGTGTCCCCTCAGATGGTCTCCCTTATCGCAGTTTGTGTCTATGGATGTGTGTCTGTGTGTGTGTTTATCCCTGTGAGTGTCCGTTTGAGTGTGTGAGAGTCCGGTTGCGTGTGTGTCCGGTTATGCCTGTGGGTCCACGAGGCCATCTGTGTCCCCTCAGATGGTCTCCCTTATCACAGTCTATGGGTGTGTGTGAGTGTGAGTGCCCCTGTGAGTGTTCGGGTGAGGGTGTGTGTGTGTGTGAGTGTCCGGGTTTATGTGAGGTTTGGTTCCAGGAAACATCCTTCCCCTTCCCCTCCCCATATCTCCTCCCTTATTCCCACCGTGGGTTCGAATCCCAGGTGATTAGACCTGCCCTAAGTCCATGGATCCAAGGTATCCATCCGTGAGCCCAACGGATTTCACCCCTTCCCCACTTTCCAAGGGCCAGGTCAATTCTAGCTATCCAGGAAACCTGTCGAAACAGAGGCAGCTACAGGAGGGGACACACAAATATTTGTGCCCTGCAGTTACACACCCGTTCCGACAGGCTCGATCGCAATCTATCCAGATGAGAACACGTTCTCTTCCGACTAGACCACGCTGGAGTCGCTGTATGTCTCAAATTTGGTTCCTTTATTTATAGTTAGTATTTTTGGTGTATTAATTGATTTGTTTTAATTTTTTAATGACTTAGGTAGAGTGATTTAGGGAGTTGGGGGGGAGGCTGGGTTGTGTGTGTAGTGGATTGTACGAGATCGTGGTTTGTTAGTATTTATCTAGTTGTGTTCACCTAGTTGTGCTTGCGAGGGTTGAGCTCTGCTCTTTCGGCCCGCCTCTCAACTGCCAATCAATCAATTATTATTAACTAATAAAAAAAATTCCACACACACACAGACACACACACACACCCAGGAAGCAGCCCGCAACAGCTGTCTAACGCTCATTTACATATTTACTGCTAAGTAACAGAGGGCATCAGAATGATAGAAACTCTGCTGATTTCCGTTTGTGCCATCACCGGGGGATCGAATGAGCTAGGATTACGAGTCGGGAGCGACGTCCACTCAGCAATAAAGCCCCCTAGTTTGTGTATTGGTGCAAAAGATAATTTGGGAGAGGTTAAGGGAAAGGAATGATGTTTGGTGGCCTTGAAAGCTCTGGAGGGGAGGGGGGTTGCCAGTTATGAATTAAAATTGTTATTTTTTTAAGATAGGATATATATGCAAAAGACGTTGCGAGATAAAGTAAGAAAAGTGTTTCTGACTGAAGTTAGGTACTGTGTGATTGACTTGTATGTTAGGAAAAAGAATATTTATTAGAAACTTAAATAATCTTTAGAAATGTATCTTCTTAAATAGTTGCAAATTATTGTGTGAAAAGCTTATGGTTACCGTACCTTAAACAAACACTCGTGAGCACAATTAGTCAACGGGATTCAGAGAGAGTGAGAATGAACAGCGAAATAGTAACAAAAAATGTGACAATGAGGGGAAACTATGTCATTCAAACGTTAACCATATAAATTACAGTAACACTAACTGAGCGTCCACATACATATTCCAATCAATTTATGTTAACCATTTTAGGGTTGGTTAGGTTCGGTTATATATCTACATTAGTTTTAACTCAAATGAAAAGAACTTAACTCATACATAATAAAATGAACAGTTTTATCATTTCATAAGAAAAAAATTAGAGAAAATATATTAATTCAGGAAAACTTGGCTTATTAGGCAAATCGGGCCTTGCATAGTAGGCTGAGAAGTGCGTTCTGGCTACTAGGTACGGCATATATATATATATATATATATATATATATATATATATATATATATATATATATATATATATATATATATATATATATATATATATATATATATGACAATGTCAGACCACGGAGGAAAATGAAACAGGAATTTCCTTAAGTACTTTCGTATATTAAATACATCTTCAGAAAGAAGATTCCTTCTGAAGATGTATTTAATATACGAAAGTACTCAAGGAAATTCCTGTTTCATTTTCCTCCGTGGTCTGACATTGTCACATTCTTAATCACGTGTTCATTTTCGTGATATACACACACACACACACATATATATATATATATATATATATATATATATATATATATATATATATATATATATATATATATATATATATATATATATATATATATATATATATATATATTTATTTTTTATTTTATTTATTTATTTTTTAAAAATATGTTATATTTATAAATATGTATGTATATTTAAATATTGATATATACCTGTGGGTCCAGGAGGCCATCTGTGTCCCCTACAGATGGTCTCCCTTATCACAGTTTGTGTCTATGGATGTGTGTCTGTGTGTGTGTTTATCCCTGTGAGTGTCCGTGTGAGTGTGTGAGAGTCCGGTTGCGTGTGTGTCCGGTTATGCCTGTGGGTCCACGAGGCCATCTGTGTCCCCTCAGATGGTCTCCCTTATCACAGTCTATGGGTGTGTGTGAGTGTGAGTGCCCCTGTGAGTGTTCGGGTGAGGGTGTGTGTGTGTGTGTGTCCGGGTTTATGTGAGGTTTGGTTCCAGGAAACATCCTTCCCCTTCCCCTCCCCATATCTCCTCCCTTATTCCCACCGTGGGTTCGAATCCAAGGTGATTAGACCTGCCCTAAGTCCATGGATCCAAGGTATCCATCCGTGGGCCCAACGGATTTCACCCCTTCCCCACTTTCCAAGGGCCAGGTCAATTCTACCTATCCAGGAAACCTGTCGAAACAGAGGCAGCTACAGGAGGGGACACACAAATATTTGTGCCCTGCAGTTACACACCCGTTCCGACAGGCTCGATCGCAATCTATCCAGATGAGAACACGTTCTCTTCCGACTAGACCACGCTGGAGTCGCTGTATGTCTCAAATTTGGTTCCTTTATTTATAGTTAGTATTTTTGGTGTATTAATTGATTTGTTTTAATTTTTTAATGACTTAGGTAGAGTGATTTAGGGAGTTGGGGGGGAGGCTGGGTTGTGTGTGTAGTGGATTGTACGAGATCGTGGTTTGTTAGTATTTATCTAGTTGTGTTCACCTAGTTGTGCTTGCGAGGGTTGAGCTCTGCTCTTTCGGCCCGCCTCTCAACTGCCAATCAATCAATTATTATTAACTAATAAAAAAAAATCCACACACACACAGACACACACACACACCCAGGAAGCAGCCCGCAACAGCTGTCTAACGCTCATTTACATATTTACTGCTAAGTAACAGAGGGCATCAGAATGATAGAAACTCTGCTGATTTCCGTTTGTGCCATCACCGGGGGATCGAATGAGCTAGGATTACGAGTCGGGAGCGACGTCCACTCAGCAATAAAGCCCCCTAGTTTGTGTATTGGTGCAAAAGATAATTTGGGAGAGGTTAAGGGAAAGGAATGATGTTTGGTGGCCTTGAAAGCTCTGGAGGGGAGGGGGGTTGCCAGTTATGAATTAAAATTGTTATTTTTTTAAGATAGGATATATATGCAAAAGACGTTGCGAGATAAAGTAAGAAAAGTGTTTCTGACTGAAGTTAGGTACTGTGTGATTGACTTGTATGTTAGGAAAAAGAATATTTATTAGAAACTTAAATAATCTTTAGAAATGTATCTTCTTAAATAGTTGCAAATTATTGTGTGAAAAGCTTATGGTTACCGTACCTTAAACAAACACTCGTGAGCACAATTAGTCAACGGGATTCAGAGAGAGTGAGAATGAACAGCGAAATAGTAACAAAAAATGTGACAATGAGGGGAAACTATGTCATTCAAACGTTAACCATATAAATTACAGTAACACTAACTGAGCGTCCACATACATATTCCAATCAATTTATGTTAACCATTTTAGGGTTGGTTAGGTTCGGTTATATATCTACATTAGTTTTAACTCAAATGAAAAGAACTTAACTCATACATAATGAAATGAACAGTTTTATCATTTCATAGGAAAAAAATTAGAGAAAATATATTAATTCAGGAAAACTTGGCTTATTAGGCAAATCGGGCCTTGCATAGTAGGCTGAGAAGTGCGTTCTGGCTACTAGGTACGACATATATATATATATATATATATGTCGTACCTAGTAGCCAGAACTCACTTCTCAGCCTACTATTCAAGGCCCGATTTGCCTAATAAGCCAAGTTTTCCTGAATTAATATATTTACTATAATTTTTTTCTTATGAAATGATAGAGCAACCCTTTTCTCTATGTATGAGGTCAATTTTTTTTTATTGGAGTTAAAATTAACGTAGATATATTACCGAACCTAACCAACCCTACCTAACCTAACCTAACCTATATTTATAGGTAAGGTTAGGTTAGGTAGCCAAAAAAAGCTAGGTTAGGTTAGGTTAGGTAGGTTAGGTAGACGAAAAAACATTAATTCATGAAAACTTGGCTTATTAGGCAAATCGGCCCTTGAATAGTAGGCTGAGAAGTGCGTTCTGGCTATTAGGTACGACATATATATATATATATATATATATATATATATATATATATATATATATATATATATATATATATATATATATATATATATATATATATATATATATATATATATATATATGACAATGTCAGACCACGGAGGAAAATGAAACAGGAATTTCCTTAAGTACTTTCGTATATTAAATACATCTTCAGAAAGAAGATTCCTTCTGAAGATGTATTTAATATACGAAAGTACTCAAGGAAATTCCTGTTTCATTTTCCTCCGTTGTCTGACATTGTCACATTCTTAATCACGTGTTCATTTTCGTGATATACACACACACACACACATATATATATATATATATATATATATATATATATATATATATATATATATATATATATATATATATATATATATATATATATATATATATATATATATTTATTTTTTATTTTATTTCTTTATTTTTTAAAAATATGTTATATTTATAAATATGTATGTATATTTAAATATTGATATATTCCTGTGGGTCCAGGAGGCCATCTGTGTCCCCTCAGATGGTCTCCCTTATCACAGTTTGTGTCTATGGATGTGTGTCTGTGTGTGTGTTTATCCCTGTGAGTGTCCGTGTGAGTGTGTGTGTGTTTATCCCTGTGAGTGTCCGTGTGAGTGTGTGAGAGTTCGGTTGCGTGTGTGTCCGGTTATGGCTGTGGGTCCACGAGGCCATCTGTGTCCCCTCAGATGGTCTCCCTTATCACAGTCTATGGGTGTGTGTGAGTGCCCCTGTGAGTGTTCGGGTGAGGGTGTGTGTGTGTGAGTGTCCGGGTTTATGTGAGGTTTGGTTCCAGGAAACATCCTTCCCCTTCCCCTCCCCATATCTCCTCCCTTATTCCCACCGTGGGTTCGAATCCCAGGTGATTAGACCTGCCCTAAGTCCATGGATCCAAGGTATCCATCCGTGGGCCCAACGGATTTCACCCCTTCCCCACTTTCCAAGGGCCAGGTCAATTCTAGCTATCCAGGAAACCTGTCGAAACAGAGGCAGCTACAGGAGGGGACACACAAATATTTGTGCCCTGCAGTTACACACCCGTTCCGACAGGCTCGATCGCAATCTATCCAGATGAGAACACGTTCTCTTCCGACTAGACCACGCTGGAGTCGCTGTATGTCTCAAATTTGGTTCCTTTATTTATAGTTAGTATTTTTGGTGTATTAATTGATTTGTTTTAATTTTTTAATGACTTAGGTAGAGTGATTTAGGGAGTTGGGGGGGAGGCTGGGTTGTGTGTGTAGTGGATTGTACGAGATCGTGGTTTGTTAGTATTTATCTAGTTGTGTTCACCTAGTTGTGCTTGCGAGGGTTGAGCTCTGCTCTTTCGGCCCGCCTCTCAACTGCCAATCAATCAATTATTAATAACTAATAAAAAAAAATTCCACACACACACCCAGGAAGCAGCCCGCAACAGCTGTCTAACGTTCATTTACATATTTACTGCTAAGTAACAGAGGGCATCAGAATGATAGAAACTCTGCTGATTTCCGTTTGTGCCATCACCGGGGGATCGAATGAGCTAGGATTACGAGTCGGGAGCGACGTCCACTCAGCAATAAAGCCCCCTAGTTTGTGTATTGGTGCAAAAGATAATTTGGGAGAGGTTAAGGGAAAGGAATGATGTTTGGTGGCCTTGAAAGCTCTGGAGGGGAGGGGGGTTGCCAGTTATGAATTAAAATTGTTATTTTTTAAGATAGGATATATATGCAAAAGACGTTGCGAGATAAAGTAAGAAAAGTGTTTCTGACTGAAGTTAGGAACTGTGTGATTGACTTGTATGTTAGGAAAAAGAATATTTATTAGAAACTTAGATAATCTTCAGAAATGTTTCTTCTTAAATAGTTGCAAATTATTGTGTGAAAAGCCTATGGTTACCGTACCTTAAACAAACACTCGTGAGCACAATTAGTCCACGGGATTCAGAGAGAGTGAGAATGAACAGCGAAATAGTAACAAAAAATGTGACAATGAGGGGAAACTATGTCATTCAAACGTTAACCATATAAATTACAGTAACACTAACTGAGCGTCCACATACATATTCCAATCAATTTATGTTAACCATTTTAGGGTTGGTTAGGTTCGGTTATATATCTACATTAGTTTTAACTCAAATGAAAAGAACTTAACTCATACATAATGAAATGAGCAGTTTTATCATTTCATAAGAAAAAAATTAGAGAAAATATATTAATTCAGAAAAACTTGGCTTATTAGGAAAATCGGGCCTTGCATAGTAGGCTGAGAAGTGCGTTCTGGCTACTAGGTACGACATATATATATATATATATATATATATATATATATATATATATATATATATATATATATATATATATATATATATATATATATATATATATATATATATATATATATATGACAATGTCAGACCACGGAGGAAAATGAAACAGGAATTTCCTTAAGTACTTTCGTATATTAAATACATCTTCAGAAAGAAGATTCCTTCTGAAGATGTATTTAATATACGAAAGTACTCAAGGAAATTCCTGTTTCATTTTCCTCCGTTGTCTGACATTGTCACATTCTTAATCACGTGTTCATTTTCGTGATATACACACACACACATATATATATATATATATATATATATATATATATATATATATATATATATATATATATATATATATATATCTATATATATATATATATATCTATATATATATATATATATATATATATATTTATTTTTTATTTTATTTCTTTATTTTTTAAAAATATGTTATATTTATAAATATGTATGTATATTTAAATATTGATATATTCCTGTGGGTCCAGGAGGCCATCTGTGTCCCCTCAGATGGTCTCCCTTATCACAGTTTGTGTCTATGGATGTGTGTCTGTGTGTGTGTTTATCCCTGTGAGTGTCCGTGTGAGTGTGTGAGAGTTCGGTTGCGTGTGTGTCCGGTTATGCCTGTGGGTCCACGAGGCCATCTGTGTCCCCTCAGATGGTCTCCCTTATCACAGTCTATGGGTGTGTGTGAGTGCCCCTGTGAGTGTTCGGGTGAGGGTGTGTGTGTGTGAGTGTCCGGGTTTATGTGAGGTTTGGTTCCAGGAAACATCCTTCCCCTTCCCCTCCCCATATCTCCTCCCTTATTCCCACCGTGGGTTCGAATCCCAGGTGATTAGACCTGCCCTAAGTCCATGGATCCAAGGTATCCATCCGTGGGCCCAACGGATTTCACCCCTTCCCCACTTTCCAAGGGCCAGGTCAATTCTAGCTATCCAGGAAACCTGTCGAAACAGAGGCAGCTACAGGAGGGGACACACAAATATTTGTGCCCTGCAGTTACACACCCGTTCCGACAGGCTCGATCGCAATCTATCCAGATGAGAACACGTTCTCTTCCGACTAGACCACGCTGGAGTCGCTGTATGTCTCAAATTTGGTTCCTTTATTTATAGTTAGTATTTTTGGTGTATTAATTGATTTGTTTTAATTTTTTAATGACTTAGGTAGAGTGATTTAGGGAGTTGGGGGGGAGGCTGGGTTGTGTGTGTAGTGGATTGTACGAGATCGTGGTTTGTTAGTATTTATCTAGTTGTGTTCACCTAGTTGTGCTTGCGAGGGTTGAGCTCTGCTCTTTCGGCCCGCCTCTCAACTGCCAATCAATCAATTATTAATAACTAATAAAAAAAAATTCCACACACACACCCAGGAAGCAGCCCGCAACAGCTGTCTAACGTTCATTTACATATTTACTGCTAAGTAACAGAGGGCATCAGAATGATAGAAACTCTGCTGATTTCCGTTTGTGCCATCACCGGGGGATCGAATGAGCTAGGATTACGAGTCAGGAGCGACGTCCACTCAGCAATAAAGCCCCCTAGTTTGTGTATTGGTGCAAAAGATAATTTGGGAGAGGTTAAGGGAAAGGAATGATGTTTGGTGGCCTTGAAAGCTCTGGAGGGGAGGGGGGTTGCCAGTTATGAATTAAAATTGTTATTTTTTAAGATAGGATATATATGCAAAAGACGTTGCGAGATAAAGTAAGAAAAGTGTTTCTGACTGAAGTTAGGAACTGTGTGATTGACTTGTATGTTAGGAAAAAGAATATTTATTAGAAACTTAGATAATCTTCAGAAATGTTTCTTCTTAAATAGTTGCAAATTATTGTGTGAAAAGCCTATGGTTACCGTACCTTAAACAAACACTCGTGAGCACAATTAGTCCACGGGATTCAGAGAGAGTGAGAATGAACAGCGAAATAGTAACAAAAAATGTGACAATGAGGGGAAACTATGTCATTCAAACGTTAACCATATAAATTACAGTAACACTAACTGAGCGTCCACATACATATTCCAATCAATTTATGTTAACCATTTTAGGGTTGGTTAGGTTCGGTTATATATCTACATTAGTTTTAACTCAAATGAAAAGAACTTAACTCATACATAATGAAATGAGCAGTTTTATCATTTCATAAGAAAAAAATTAGAGAAAATATATTAATTCAGAAAAACTTGGCTTATTAGGAAAATCGGGCCTTGCATAGTAGGCTGAGAAGTGCGTTCTGGCTACTAGGTACGACATATATATATATATATATATATATATATATATATATATATATATATATATATATATATATATATATATATATATATATATATATATATATGACAATGTCAGACCACGGAGGAAAATGAAACAGGAATTTCCTTAAGTACTTTCGTATATTAAATACATCTTCAGAAAGAAGATTCCTTCTGAAGATGTATTTAATATACGAAAGTACTCAAGGAAATTCCTGTTTCATTTTCCTCCGTTGTCTGACATTGTCACATTCTTAATCACGTGTTCATTTTCGTGATATACACACACACATATATATATATATATATATATATATATATATATATATATATATATATATATATATATATATATATATATATATATATATATATATATATCTATATATATATATATATCTATATATATATATATATATATATATATATATATATATATATATATATATATTTATTTTTTATTTTATTTATTTATTTTTTAAAAATATGTTATATTTATAAATATGTATGTATATTTAAATATTGATATATACCTGTGGGTCCAGGAGGCCATCTGTGTCCCCTCAGATGGTCTCCCTTATCACAGTTTGTGTCTATGGATGTGTGTCTGTGTGTGTGTTTATCCCTGTGAGTGTCCGTGTGAGTGTGTGAGAGTCCGGTTGCGTGTGTGTCCGGTTATGCCTGTGGGTCCACGAGGCCATCTGTGTCCCCTCAGATGGTCTCCCTTATCACAGTCTATGGGTGTGTGTGAGTGTGAGTGCCCCTGTGAGTGTTCGGGTGAGGGTGTATGTGTGTGTGAGTGTCCGGGTTTATGTGAGGTTTGGTTCCAGGAAACATCCTTCCCCTTCCCCTCCCCATATCTCCTCCCTTATTCCCACCGTGGGTTCGAATCCCAGGTGATTAGACCTGCCCTAAGTCCATGGATCCAAGGTATCCATCCGTGAGCCCAACGGATTTCACCCCTTCCCCACTTTCCAAGGGCCAGGTCAATTCTAGCTATCCAGGAAACCTGTCGAAACAGAGGCAGCTACAGGAGGGGACACACAAATATTTGTGCCCTGCAGTTACACACCCGTTCCGACAGGCTCGATCGCAATCTATCCAGATGAGAACACGTTCTCTTCCGACTAGACCACGCTGGAGTCGCTGTATGTCTCAAATTTGGTTCCTTTATTTATAGTTAGTATTTTTGGTGTATTAATTGATTTGTTTTAATTTTTTAATGACTTAGGTAGAGTGATTTAGGGAGTTGGGGGGGAGGCTGGGTTGTGTGTGTAGTGGATTGTACGAGATCGTGGTTTGTTAGTATTTATCTAGTTGTGTTCACCTAGTTGTGCTTGCGAGGGTTGAGCTCTGCTCTTTCGGCCCGCCTCTCAACTGCCAATCAATCAATTATTATTAACTAATAAAAAAAATTCCACACACACACAGACACACACACACACCCAGGAAGCAGCCCGCAACAGCTGTCTAACGCTCATTTACATATTTACTGCTAAGTAACAGAGGGCATCAGAATGATAGAAACTCTGCTGATTTCCGTTTGTGCCATCACCGGGGGATCGAATGAGCTAGGATTACGAGTCGGGAGCGACGTCCACTCAGCAATAAAGCCCCCTAGTTTGTGTATTGGTGCAAAAGATAATTTGGGAGAGGTTAAGGGAAAGGAATGATGTTTGGTGGCCTTGAAAGCTCTGGAGGGGAGGGGGGTTGCCAGTTATGAATTAAAATTGTTATTTTTTTAAGATAGGATATATATGCAAAAGACGTTGCGAGATAAAGTAAGAAAAGTGTTTCTGACTGAAGTTAGGTACTGTGTGATTGACTTGTATGTTAGGAAAAAGAATATTTATTAGAAACTTAAATAATCTTTAGAAATGTATCTTCTTAAATAGTTGCAAATTATTGTGTGAAAAGCTTATGGTTACCGTACCTTAAACAAACACTCGTGAGCACAATTAGTCAACGGGATTCAGAGAGAGTGAGAATGAACAGCGAGATAGTAACAAAAAATGGGACAATGAGGGGAAACTATGTCATTCAAACGTTAACCATATAAATTACAGTAACACTAACTGAGCATCCACATACATATTCCAATCAATTTATGTTAACCATTTTAGGGTTGGTTAGGTTCGGTTATATATCTACATTAGTTTTAACTCAAATGAAAAGAACTTAACTCATACATAATAAAATGAACAGTTTTATCATTTCATAAGAAAAAAATTAGAGAAAATATATTAATTCAGGAAAACTTGGCTTATTAGGCAAATCGGGCCTTGTATAGTAGGCTGAGAAGTGCGTTCTGGCTACTAGGTACGACATATATATATATATATATATATATATATATATATATATATATATATATATATATATATATATATATATATATATATATATATATATATATATATATATATATATGACAATGTCAGACCACGGAGGAAAATGAAACAGGAATTTCCTTAAGTACTTTCGTATATTAAATACATCTTCAGAAAGAAGATTCCTTCTGAAGATGTATTTAATATACGAAAGTACTCAAGGAAATTCCTGTTTCATTTTCCTCCGTGGTCTGACATTGTCACATTCTTAATCAGGTGTTCATTTTCGTGATATACACACACACACACATATATATATATATATATATATATATATATATATATATATATATATATATATATATATATATATTTATTTTTTATTTTATTTATTTATTTTTTAAAAATATGTTATATTTATAAATATGTATGTATATTTAAATATTGATATATACCTGAGGGTCCAGGAGGCCATCTGTGTCCCCTCAGATGGTCTCCCTTATCACAGTTTGTGTCTATGGATGTGTGTCTGTGTGTGTGTTTATCCCTGTGAGTGTCCGTGTGAGTGTGTGAGAGTCCGGTTGCGTGTGTGTCCGGTTATGCCTGTGGGTCCACGAGGCCATCTGTGTCCCCTCAGATGGTCTCCCTTATCACAGTCTATGGGTGTGTGTGAGTGTGAGTGCCCCTGTGAGTGTTCGGGTGAGGGTGTGTGTGTGTGTGAGTGTCCGGGTTTATGTGAGGTTTGGTTCCAGGAAACATCCTTCCCCTTCCCCTCCCCATATCTCCTCCCTTATTCCCACCGTGGGTTCGAATCCCAGGTGATTAGACCTGCCCTAAGTCCATGGATCCAAGGTATCCATCCGTGGGCCCAACGGATTTCACCCCTTCCCCACTTTCCAAGGGCCAGGTCAATTCTAGCTATCCAGGAAACCTGTCGAAACAGAGGCAGCTACAGGAGGGGACACACAAATATTTGTGCCCTGCAGTTACACACCCGTTCCGACAGGGTCGATCGCAATCTATCCAGATGAGAACACGTTCTCTTCCGACTAGACCACGCTGGAGTCGCTGTATGTCTCAAATTTGGTTCCTTTATTTATAGTTAGTATTTTTGGTGTATTAATTGATTTGTTTTAATTTTTTAATGACTTAGGTAGAGTGATTTAGGGAGTTGGGGGGGAGGCTGGGTTGTGTGTGTAGTGGATTGTACGAGATCGTGGTTTGTTAGTATTTATCTAGTTGTGTTCACCTAGTTGTGCTTGCGAGGGTTGAGCTCTGCTCTTTCGGCCCGCCTCTCAACTGCCAATCAATCAATTATTATTAACTAATAAAAAAAAATTCCACACACACACAGACACACACACACACACAGGAAGCAGCCCGCAACAGCTGTCTAACGCTCATTTACATATTTACTGCTAAGTAACAGAGGGCATCAGAATGATAGAAACTCTGCTGATTTCCGTTTGTGCCATCACCGGGGGATCGAATGAGCTAGGATTACGAGTCGGGAGCGACGTCCACTCAGCAATAAAGCCCCCTAGTTTGTGTATTGGTGCAAAAGATAATTTGGGAGAGGTTAAGGGAAAGGAATGATGTTTGGTGGCCTTGAAAGCTCTGGAGGGGAGGGGGGTTGCCAGTTATGAATTAAAATTGTTATTTTTTTTTGATAGGATATATATGCAAAAGACGTTGCGAGATAAAGTAAGAAAAGTGTTTCTGACTGAAGTTAGGTACTGTGTGATTGACTTGTATGTTAGGAAAAAGAATATTTATTAGAAACTTAGATAATCTTTAGAAATGTTTCTTCTTAAATAGTTGCAAATTATTGTGTGAAAAGCCTATGGTTACCGTACCTTAAACAAACACTCGTGAGCACAATTAGTCCACGGGATTCAGAGAGAGTGAGAATGAACAGCGAAATAGTAACAAAAAATGTGACAATGAGGGGAAACTATGTCATTCAAACGTTAACCATATAAATTACAGTAACACTAACTGAGCGTCCACATACATATTCCAATCAATTTATGTTAACCATTTTAGGGTTGGTTAGGTTCGGTTATATATCTACATTAGTTTTAACTCAAATGAAAAGAACTTAACTCATACATAATAAAATGAACAGTTTTATCATTAAAAAAAAAAAAAATTAGAGAAAATATATTAATTCAGGAAAACTTGGCTTATTAGGCAAATCGGGCCTTGCATAGTAGGCTGAGAAGTGCGTTCTGGCTACTAGGTACGACATATATATATATATATATATATATATATATATATATATATATATATATATATATATATATATATATATATATATATATATATATATATATATATATATATATATAGGGGAACATATCCCATATAGGGGATATATATACATATACATATATACATATAGGGGAACACAGGGGTAAATATCCCCTGTGGGCGCCTCAGGGAACGGACGCTGGGAGGAGGCTCTGCCAGCCATGTGCCATTATCTTGTGACATCCTGACCTCACCGGACCCAGACTCAACAGTGTGCAGTGTGAACATCCTGGGAAGGTGTGAGAGTGGCGGGAAGTGTCCAGGGTGAACTATCGCAAGCAAAAACAATCAAACAAGTGGATTGGCAGTGTGGAATCGTTTGAACTGCAGTGAGGGCCAACAAGGGCTCCCTCGGTTATGGTGGTTGGGGTGGGGGGTGGGGGGTGGAGGGGATGGGGTGTTGTTGTGCGGTCAGTCGAGGGGGGTGACCAGTGTGTAAGTGTTTATGAAAATATCAATGAAAAATAGATACCTCGGCTCCCGGGAAACTGGTATCGTGTTTTAAGTGCATCGAGTCCACAGTGAACCAGTTTATATTGTGCAGTGATATATCACGAGATTATACAAACGTGTTAGTGTCACCCCTCTGACCCCCCCCCCCCCTCCCCATACCCGCCAGTGTGTACCGTCACCCAACCCAAGAGTCACCCTCTTCCCCCTGCCCCACCCCCAACCGCGACCGCTACCTCCCTGTGTCCACCCCCTCACGCTACTTCCGCCCAGCGCCCACCCAGCGCCCGCCCAGAGCCCGCCCAGCGCCCGCCCAGCGCCCGCCCAGCGCCCACCCAGCGCCCGCCCAGCGCCCACCCAGCGCCCGCTGATGTCGCAGGTCACGACTGACAGCCAGGCTTCTCTCAGCCAAGAGGAGCCATCAATCGACGACAGGTATGGCACATGCCAAGTGTGTGACAAGGTGTGGAGATTCAAGCGTAACGGAGATGTGAGCAAGCATGCTCACAACGGAACCGATTGTCCGGGTATGTGGCGCCCTCCCAAAGAGGGTATCAATCAAGGCCCCACTCCAGCAGTCAGGGAAAACACCTCTAACAGCTTCATTTCGACTGAGAATCTACTAGAAGCCATCAAAGCAACATCGGTTGGAACCCTGCAGCACATCCCCAAAGCTGCCCGGCCCCAGGCAGCAGCCAAACTATCCAGCCTCTTGAAAAAGGTCAATGACTCCCCCGGAACTATCCAAGCATGGCACAACCTTCTCCTGTTTGGAAACATATGCCTAGCTGTCCCTGCAAGGAGAGACAAATCACTAGCTTCCTCGGTCATTATGGCTATAAATAGTTTTCCTAGAGAGGACAACCAGGCACCCCTCCCCACCCGTGCTAAAAACACCCACCGCAGGAAAGGTATCAACAGCAGAACCGAGGCATCCAAAATCAGAGCAACAGTCAGCAAGAAAATAGAAGAAGGCAACACAATAGGGGCGATCAGAGTCATCACCAGTGAAGACACAGTTGCCACCAGGGATGCCGATACAGCACAAGCCCTGAGGGAAAAACACCCACCCAGAGCTCCTCGTGACGACAGTGTTCCCCTAGTCGGTGTCACCAGAGCAGAACCCCTGTGTGTGCTCGAATCCATGGTGCACAAAGCAGCTTTATCCTTCCCACCAGGATCAGCAGGTGGGTTCACAGGACTACGACCCAACCACATCAAACAAATGCTCAACCCTGCACTGGGAGACATTGCACAGGGCCTCCTGGTGGAACTAACTAGATTCGCCAACACATGTCTAGCTGGCAACATACCAGAGACCATACGGCCTCTCTTTTTTGGCGCTACCCTCTGTGCCCTGAGGAAAAAAGATGGAGGAATCAGACCGATAGCTGTCGGCAATTCACTCCGGCGTCTCGTCGCTAAGGCTGCTGCTAGAGCAGTTAGTCAGGCAGCAGCCGACATGCTGAAGCCAAAACAGCTTGGGTTTGGCATTCCCCAAGGGTGTGAGGCAGCGGCTCATGCAGCTAGAGCCTACATTGCCAACATTACGAATGAAAAAGCCCTGATAAAGCTGGACTTCAAAAATGCTTTCAATCTGGTTAGAAGGGATGCAGTACTCAGTGCAGTTCATCGCCTTTTTCCTTCCCTCTACCCGTTTGTAAACTCATGCTACAGCAAGAATCTAACCCTGCTTTTTGGGGAACATGAAATTGAATCACAAGAAGGTGTCCAACAAGGTGACCCCCTTGCTCCTTTTCTGTTCTGCCTAGTTATCAAGGAAGTCACCGATAACCTGTCCAGTGAGCTCAACATTTGGTTTTTGGATGATGGTACTCTAGCCGGCTCCCCAGCCTCACTCTTGGACGACATAAGAATAATCCAGGAGCAAGGAGCAAGCCTAGGCCTCACCCTGAACCCTTCCAAGTGCGAAATAACCTCCACCAACCAGCACATAATAGAGCAAATAAAGGTTGTTTTGCCTGACATTCATACAACCAACCCTGAGGACAGCACACTCCTAGGTGCTCCTCTTGGAAGGAATGCCATCGACGGGGTCCTTGGTAAGAAGATCACTGACCTGAAGAGGATGAACGAGAGGATTGAAGACATCGATGCTCATGATGCACTTTACCTCATCACCAGATGCTTGTCCCTTCCCAGGCTGACCTACTTTCTAAGATGTTCGCCATCTTTCAACAATATTAAATTAGAAGAGTATGACAGCTTGCTGAAATCAACACTAGAAAAAGCCCTCAATCTTTCCCTCAGCGACTCACAGTGGAAACAGGCCTCCCTTCCTGTCAGACTCGGGGGCCTTGGCGTGCGCACAGCAACACAAATTGCTGTACCAGCATTCCTGTCCTCTTCAGTGGGGTCTGACAACCTGGTGAAGGAAATCCTACCTGAGCACCTAGTTCAACAGGCAGGGGTGCATGATCCCAGCTTCACAGACTGCACAACCAAATGGGTCTCTCTCGCAGGACCAGCACCCCAACCACCGCCTTCTGAAGCCCATAAGCAATCCAGCTGGGATCGCCCCATTGCCGACCAAGAAGCTGCAACTTTGCTAGAAGCTGCGACGACACCACATGACACTGCCCGACTTAGAGCTGTAGCAGCTCCCCATGCAGGTGATTTCCTATTAGCAACCCCAATGTCAGCAACCGGCACCCGTCTCACACCGCAGGCCCTCCGAATTGCCGTGGCTCTTCGCCTAGCTGCCCCAATCCACACCGAATACAGGTGTATTTGCGGCGAGGCAGAGGCCGACAGATATGGACGGCATGGCCTTCTTTGCCAAAGGACCGGAGGATGGCATGCAAGACACGGCGAGGTTAATGACATTATTAAGAGAAGCCTTACCACAGCCGGTTGTCCAGCAGAGAGAGAGCCCCGTTACCTAATGTCCCGCAACTCTGATGAGCCTGTCGGTCGCCCAGACGGAATTACGGTGAACCCCTGGAAGAATGGTAGACAGTTGGTGTGGGACTACACTTGCGTTTCAACTTTAGCCAATACCTATGTTGACTTCAGTGCTACACAAGCAGGAGGAGCTGCCAATCACCGGGAAGCGGCCAAGTCACGTAAATACAGAGACCTTGAGCACCACTACAATTTTGTCCCCATTGCCTCAGAGACGCTTGGTGCCTGGGGTAAAAGTGCTGCTAGCTTTTTAAAGGAGTTGGGGTCTAAGCTAATCGAAACAACTAGAGACCCCAGAGCTGCCAGTTTTCTTTTTCAGCGCCTTAGTGTGGCAATCCAGAGAGGAAATGCTCACTGCATCCATGGTTCGTGCCCGCCATCTGAGGAGCTGGAGGAGCTATTCAACTTATGACAAGCAGCCTTGTACCCTGTATGTAATCAATATTGTAACTTTTTTTGTGTAATGACATTTTCAAATAAAGTTAGATAAATATACACACTTAACAAAAGAATAGGGGTGGTAGGAGAAGAAAATATCAGTGTTCAGTGAGGATCCAAAAGGTCTTCTCTGAGTACTCTTTATTTTCTTCTCTGAGGCTATGGGTCTCTACATTTGCACCAGAGGTGGTACCCCTTCTAGGTTTTAAAAAAAAAAAAATTTATATATATATATATATATATATATATATATATATATATATATATATATATATATATATATATGTCGTACCTAGTAGCCAGAACGCACTTTTCAGCCTACTATGCAGGGCCCGATTTGCCTAATAAGGCAAGTTTTCATGAATTAATTGTTTTTCGACTACCTAACCTACCTAACCTAACCTAACCTAACTTTTTTGGCTACCTAACCTAACCTAACCTATAAAGATAGGTTAGGTTAGGTTAGGTAGGGTTGGTTAGGTTCGGTCATATATCTACGTTAATTTTAACTCCAATAAAAAAATTTGACCTCATACATAATGAAATGGGTAGCTTTATCATTTCATAAGAAAAAAATTAGAGAAAATATATTAATTCAGGAAAACTTGGCTTATTAGGCAAATCGGGCCTTGCATAGTTGGCTGAGAAGTACGTTCTGGCTACTAGGTACGACATATATATATATATATATATATATATATATATGTCGTACCTAGTAGCCAGAACGCACTTCTCAGCCTACTATGCAAGGCCCGATTTGCCTAATAAGCCAAGTTTTCATGAATTAATTGTTTTTTGACTACCTAACCTACCTAACCTAACCTAGCCTAACTTTTTCGGCTACCTAACCTAACCTAACCTATAAAGATAGGTTAGGTTAGGTTAGGTGGGGTTGGTTAGGTTCGGTCACATATCTACGTTAATTTTAACTCCAATAAAAAAAAATTGACCTCATACATAATGAAATGGGTAGCTTTATCATTTCATAAGAAAAAAATTAGAGAAAATATAATAATTCAGGAAAACTTGGCTTATTAGGCAAATCAGGCCTTGCATAGTAGGCTGAGAAGTGCGTTCTGGCTACTAGGTACGACATATATATATATATATATATATATATATATATATATGTCGTACCTAATAGCCAGAACGCACTTCTCAGCCTACTATTCAAGGCGCGATTTGCCTACTAAGCCAAGTTTTCATGAATTAATGTTTTTTCGTCTACCTAACCTACCTAACCTAACCTAACCTAGCTTTTTTTGGCTACCTAACCTAACCTTACCTATAAATATAGGTTAGGTTAGGTTAGGTAGGGTTGGTTAGGTTCGGTCATATATCTACGTTAATTTTAACTCCAATAAAAAAAAATTGACCTCATACATAGAGAAAAGGGTTGCTTTATCATTTCATAAGAAAAAAATTATAGTAAATATATTAATTCAGGAAAACTTGGCTTATTAGGCAAATCGGGCCTTGAATAGTAGGCTGAGAAGTGAGTTCTGGCTACTAGGTACGACATATATATATATATATATATATGACAATGTCAGACCACGGAGGAAAATGAAACAGGAATTTCCTTAAGTACTTTCGTATATTAAATACATCTTCAGAAAGAAGATTCCTTCTGAAGATGTATTTAATATACGAAAGTACTCAAGGAAATTCCTGTTTCATTTTCCTCCGTGGTCTGACATTGTCACATTCTTAATCACGTGTTCATTTTCGTGATATACACACACACACATATATATATATATATATATATATATATATATATATATATATATATATATATTTATATATATATATATATATATATATATATATATATATATATATATATATATATATATATATATATATATATATAACTGAAAACTCACACCCCAGAAGTGACTCGAACCCATACTCCCAGAAGCAACGCAACTGGTATGTACAAGACGCCTTAATCCACTTGACCATCACGACCGGACAAAATGAGGTGATAGCCGAGGCTATATGAACCACCCCACCGCCGGCACTCGGATAGTTATCTTGGGCATAGCATTTTACCAAATCACCTCATTCTTTGGGGCACACGTGAGGAACACAAATGCGAACAAGCCTGAATGGTCCCCAGGACATATGCAACTGAAAACTCACACCCCAGAAGTGACTCGAACCCATACTCCCAGAAGCAACGCAACTGGTATGTACAAGACGCCTTAATCCACTTGACCATCACGACCGGACAAAATGAGGTGATAGCCGAGGCTATATGAACCACCCCACCGCCGGCACTCGGATAGTTATCTTGGGCATAGCATTTTACCAAATCACCTCATTCTTTGGGGCACACGTGAGGAACACAAATGCGAACAAGCCTGAATGGTCCCCAGGACATATGCAACTGAAAACTCACACCCCAGAAGTGACTCGAACCCATACTCCCAGAAGCAACGCAACTGGTATGTACAAGACGCCTTAATCCACTTGACCATCACGACCGGACAAAATGAGGTGATAGCCGAGGCTATATGAACCACCCCACCGCCGGCACTCGGATAGTTATCTTGGGCATTTTGTCCGGTCGTGATGGTCAAGTGGATTAAGGCGTCTTGTACATACCAGTTGCGTTGCTTCTGGGAGTATGGGTTCGAGTCACTTCTGGGGTGTGAGTTTTCAGTTGCATATGTCCTGGGGACCATTCAGGCTTGTTCGCATTTGTGTTCCTCACGTGTGCCCCAAAGAATGAGGTGATTTGGTAAAATGCTATGCCCAAGATAACTATCCGAGTGCCGGCGGTGGGGTGGTTCATATAGCCTCGGCTATCACCTCATTTTGTCCGGTCGTGATGGTCAAGTGGATTAAGGCGTCTTGTACATACCAGTTGCGTTGCTTCTGGGAGTATGGGTTCGAGTCACTTCTGGGGTGTGAGTTTTCAGTTGCATATGTCCTGGGGACCATTCAGGCTTGTTCGCATTTGTGTTCCTCACGTGTGCCCCAAAGAATGAGGTGATTTGGTAAAATGCTATGCCCAAGATAACTATCCGAGTGCCGGCGGTGGGGTGGTTCATATAGCCTCGGCTATCACCTCATTTTGTCCGGTCGTGATGGTCAAGTGGATTAAGGCGTCTTGTACATACCAGTTGCGTTGCTTCTGGGAGTATGGGTTCGAGTCACTTCTGGGGTGTGAGTTTTCAGTTGCATATGTCCTGGGGACCATTCAGGCTTGTTCGCATTTGTGTTCCTCACGTGTGCCCCAAAGAATGAGGTGATTTGGTAAAATGCTATGCCCAAGATAACTATCCGAGTGCCGGCGGTGGGGTGGTTCATATAGCCTCGGCTATCACCTCATTTTGTCCGGTCGTGATGGTCAAGTGGATTAAGGCGTCTTGTACATACCAGTTGCGTTGCTTCTGGGAGTATGGGTTCGAGTCACTTCTGGGGTGTGAGTTTTCAGTTGCATATGTCCTGGGGACCATTCAGGCTTGTTCGCATTTGTGTTCCTCACGTGTGCCCCAAAGAATGAGGTGATTTGGTAAAATGCTATGCCCAAGATAACTATCCGAGTGCCGGCGGTGGGGTGGTTCATATAGCCTCGGCTATCACCTCATTTTGTCCGTTCGTGATGGTCAAGTGGATTAAGGCGTCTTGTACATACCAGTTACGTTGCTTCTGGGAGTATGGGTTCGAGTCACTTCTGGGGTGTGAGTTTTCAGTTGCATATGTCCTGGGGACCATTCAGGCTTGTTCATATATATATATATATATATATATATATATATATATATATATATATATATATATATATATATATATATTTATTTTTTATTTTATTTATTTATTTTTTAAAAATATGTTATATTTATAAATATGTATGTATATTTAAATATTGATATATACCTGTGGGTCCAGGAGGCCATCTGTGTCCCCTCAGATGGTCTCCCTTATCACAGTTTGTGTCTATGGATGTGTGTCTGTGTGTGTGTTTATCCCAGTGAGTGTCCGTGTGAGTGTGTGAGAGTCCGGTTGCGTGTGTGTCCGGTTATGCCTGTGGGTCCACGAGGCCATCTGTGTCCCCTCAGATGGTCTCCCTTATCACAGTCTATGGGTGTGTGTGAGTGTGAGTGCCCCTGTGAGTGTTCGGGTGAGGGTGTGTGTGTGTGTGAGTGTCCGGGTTTATGTGAGGTTTGGTTCCAGGAAACATCCTTCCCCTTCCCCTCCCCATATCTCCTCCCTTATTCCCACCGTGGGTTCGAATCCCAGGTGATTAGACCTGCCCTAAGTCCATGGATCCAAGGTATCCATCCGTGGGCCCAACGGATTTCACCCCTTCCCCACTTTCCAAGGGCCAGGTCAATTCTAGCTATCCAGGAAACCTGTCGAAACAGAGGTAGCTACAGGAGGGGACACACAAATATTTGTGCCCTGCAGTTACACACCCGTTCCGACAGGCTCGATCGCAATCTATCCAGATGAGAACACGTTCTCTTCCGACTAGACCACGCTGGAGTCGCTGTATGTCTCAAATTTGGTTCCTTTATTTATAGTTAGTATTTTTGGTGTATTAATTGATTTGTTTTAATTTTTTAATGACTTAGGTAGAGTGATTTAGGGAGTTGGGGGGGAGGCTGGGTTGTGTGTGTAGTGGATTGTACGAGATCGTGGTTTCTTAGTATTTATCTAGTTGTGTTCACCTAGTTGTGCTTGCGAGGGTTGAGCTCTGCTCTTTCGGCCCGCCTCTCAACTGCCAATCAATCAATTATTATTAACTAATAAAAAAAAATTCCACACACACACAGACACACACACACACCCAGGAAGCAGCCCTCAACAGCTGTCTAACGCTCATTTACATATTTACTGCTAAGTAACAGAGGGCATCAGAATGATAGAAACTCTGCTGATTTCCGTTTGTGCCATCACCGGCGGATCGAATGAGCTAGGATTACGAGTCGGGAGCGACGTCCACTCAGCAATAAAGCCCCCTAGTTTGTGTATTGGTGCAAAAGATAATTTGGGAGAGGTTAAGGGAAAGGAATGATGTTTGGTGGCCTTGAAAGCTCTGGAGGGGCGGGGGGTTGCCAGTTATGAATTAAAATTGTTATTTTTTTAAGATAGGATATATATGCAAAAGACGTTGCGAGATAAGGTAAGAAAAGTGTTTCTGACTGAAGTTAGGTACTGTGTGATTGACTTGTATGTTAGGAAAAAGAATATTTATTAGAAACTTAGATAATCTTTAGAAATGTTTCTTCTTAAATAGTTGCAAATTATTGTGTGAAAAGCCTATGGTTACCGTACCTTAAACAAACACTCGTGAGCACAATTAGTCCACGGGATTCAGAGAGAGTGAGAATGAACAGCGAAATAGTAACAAAAAATGTGACAATGAGGGGAAACTATGTCATTCAAACGTTAACCATATAAATTACAGTAACACTAACTGAGCGTCCACATACATATTCCAATCAATTTATGTTAACCATTTTAGGGTTGGTTAGGTTCGGTTATATATCTACATTAGTTTTAACTCAAATGAAAAGAACTTAACTCATACATAATGAAATGAACAGTTTTATCATTTCATAAGAAAAAAATTAGAGAAAATATATTAATTCAGGAAAACTTGGCTTATTAGGCAAATCGGGCCTTGCATAGTAGGCTGAGAAGTGCGTTCTGGCTACTAGGTACGACATATATATATATATATATATATATATATATATATATATATATATATATATATATATATATATGACAATGTCAGACCACGGAGGAAAATGAAACAGGAATTTCCTTAAGTACTTTCGTATATTAAATACATCTTCAGAAAGAAGATTCCTTCTGAAGATGTATTTAATATACGAAAGTACTCAAGGAAATTCCTGTTTCATTTTCCTCCGTGGTCTGACATTGTCACATTCTTAATCACGTGTTCATTTTCGTGATATACACACACACACACATATATATATATATATATATATATATATATATATATATATATATATATATATATATATATATATATATATATATTTATTTATTTTTTATTTTATTTATTTATTTTTTAAAAATATGTTATATTTATAAATATGTATGTATATTTAAATATTGATATATACCTGTGGGTCCAGGAGGCCATCTGTGTCCCCTCAGATGGTCTCCCTTATCACAGTTTGTGTCTATGGATGTGTGTCTGTGTGTGGGTTTATCCCTGTGAGTGTCCGTGTGAGTGTGTGAGAGTCCGGTTGCGTGTGTGTCCGGTTATGCCTGTGGGTCCACGAGGCCATCTGTGTCCCCTCAGATGGTCTCCCTTATCACAGTCTATGGGTGTGTGTGAGTGTGAGTGCCCCTGTGAGTGTTCGGGTGAGGGTGTGTGTGTGTGTGAGTGTCCGGGTTTATGTGAGGTTTGGTTCCAGGAAACATCCTTCCCCTTCCCCTCCCCATATCTCCTCCCTTATTCCCACCGTGGGTTCGAATCCCAGGTGATTAGACCTGCCCTAAGTCCATGGATCCAAGGTATCCATCCGTGGGCCCAACGGATTTCACCCCTTCCCCACTTTCCAAGGGCCAGGTCAATTCTAGCTATCCAGGAAACCTGTCGAAACAGAGGCAGCTACAGGAGGGGACACACAAATATTTGTGCCCTGCAGTTACACACCCGTTCCGACAGGCTCGATCGCAATCTATCCAGATGAGAACACGTTCTCTTCCGACTAGACCACGCTGGAGTCGCTGTATGTCTCAAATTTGGTTCCTTTATTTATAGTTAGTATTTTTGGTGTATTAATTGATTTGTTTTAATTTTTTAATGACTTAGGTAGAGTGATTTAGGGAGTTGGGGGGGAGGCTGGGTTGTGTGTGTAGTGGATTGTACGAGATCGTGGTTTGTTAGTATTTATCTAGTTGTGTTCACCTAATTGTGCTTGCGAGGGTTGAGCTCTGCTCTTTCGGCCCGCCTCTCAACTGCCAATCAATCAATTATTATTAACTAATAAAAAAAAATTCCACAGACACACACACACACCCAGGAAGCAGCCCGCAACAGCTGTCTAACGCTCATTTACATATTTACTGCTAAGTAACAGAGGGCATCAGAATGATAGAAACTCTGCTGATTTCCGTTTGTGCCATCACCGGGGGATCGAATGAGCTAGGATTACGAGTCGGGAGCGACGTCCACTCAGCAATAAAGCCCCCTAGTTTGTGTATTGGTGCAAAAGATAATTTAGGAGAGGTTAAGGGAAAGGAATGATGTTTGGTGGCCTTGAAAGCTCTGGAGGGGAGGGGGGTTGCCAGTTATGAATTAAAATTGTTATTTTTTTAAGATAGGATATATATGCAAAAGACGTTGCGAGATAAAGTAAGAAAAGTGTTTCTGACTGAAGTTAGGTACTGTGTGATTGACTTGTATGTTAGGAAAAAGAATATTTATTAGAAACTTAGATAATCTTTAGAAATGTTTCTTCTTAAATAGTTGCAAATTATTGTGTAAAAAGCTTGTGGTTACCGTACCTTAAACAAACACTCGTGAGCACAATTAGTCAACGGGATTCAGAGAGAGTGAGAATGAACAGCGAAATAGTAACAAAAAATGTGACAATGAGGGGAAACTATGTCATTCAAACGTTAACCATATAAATTACAGTAACACTAACTGAGCGTCCACATACATATTCCAATCAATTTATGTTAACCATTTTAGGGTTGGTTAGGTTCGGTTATATATCTACATTAGTTTTAACTCAAATGAAAAGAACTTAACTCATACATAATGAAATGAACAGTTTTATCATTTCATAAGAAAAAAATTAGAGAAAATATATTAATTCAGGAAAACTTGGCTTATTATGCAAATCGGGCCTTGCATAGTAGGCTGAGAAGTGCGTTCTGGCTACTAGGTACGACACATATATATATATATATATATATATATATATATATATATATATATATATATATATATATATATATATATATATATATATATATATATATATATATATATATATTCAGATTCAAGAAGATTACAAATTCTTGAGGCAATTCACATAAGAATAGAGCGACCTACCATGAACACCCAAATCACGGAACTATTTACTCTACCCACCATGAGAGTAAGGACAAGACAAGAACATATCGATGCCAACACAGAAGACAATGTCCAACATAACAGGCCAATTACACTGGATTAATCTTTGTGTTTAGATAGGAGATGCCTCGTATGGGCCAATAAGCCTTCTGCAGCCTCTATGTTTCACCTCACATTTATCCCTTATGTATCCCCCCATGTTTTCACCTTCATTGTATTATCACCTGACCTAATGCGGGTATAAAATCAACTAGTATTGTAAGATCTGTTCACTTGAGAATGAACCATGGAGGTTCGAAACGTCGTGCAAATTATACAAATAAGTGTAATACACTCTTTAGTAAATCACTTCTTTTCTTCACCTTAAAAGTACTAAAATGAGTTTTGGAGAACTCCTATTTCAATTAAGCCCTGATGCTAAGAAAATAGTTAGAGGGATAGAAGCCCTAAACCAGAAAATAATAAATACAGAATATGCGGTCATATTCAATGAAACATGTTTGAAAGAAAACCTGCTGCCAGTATACACCAATATATATATATATATATATATATATATATATATATATATATATATATATATATATATATATATATATATATATATATATATATATATATATATAGGGCTCCGCGTGAGGACGACATTGTACAAGTGGGGGCTACCGGAGCAGAACCTCTCTGGGTGGCTGAATCTGTGGTCCATAAAGCAGCCATGTCCTTCCCTACAGGATCAGCAGGTGGGTTCACAGGACTAAAACCCAACCACCTCAAGCAAATGCTCAACCCTGCACTGGGTGACATTGCAAAGAACCTCTTGGTGGAACTAACCAGATTCACCAACACATGTCTAGCTGGCAACATACCAGCGTCCATAAGACCTATCTTTTTTGGAGCATCTCTCTGTGCTCTAAAGAAAAAGGATGGAGGGATCAGGCCAATAGCTGTGGGCAATTCTCTCCGGCGTCTCGTCGCAAAGGCAGCTGCAAGAACAGTTAGTGATGCAGCGGCCAACATGCTGAAGCCAAAACAGCTCGGGTTTGGCATTCCACAAGGGTGTGAGGCGGCAGCCCATGCAGCTCGAGCCTTCATCGCCAACATCACAGACGAAAAGGCCCTTATCAAGCTAGATTTCAAAAATGCCTTCAATTTGGTGCGGAGGGATGCTGTACTCCGTGCGGTTCATAGTCATTTCCCTTCCCTCTACCCTTTTGTACATTCATGCTACAGTATGGATCTTAAGCTACTTTTTGGCGAACATGAAATTGACTCGCGAGAAGGCGTCCAACAGGGTGACCCCCTCGCTCCTCTCCTTTTCTGCTTAGTCATCAAACAAGTCACAGAGGTCCTGTCCAGCGAGCTTAACATCTGGTTCTTGGATGATGGTACCCTAGCTGGTTCCCAAGACTCCCTCCTGGAGGACATCAGAAAAATCCAGGAGCAAGGTGCAGTTTTAGGCCTCACCCTGAACCCTTCTAAATGTGAAATAATATGTTCCAACCAGGGCATCGTAGAGAGAATAGAGGGTCTTCTGCCAAATATCCATAAAACTAAACCTGAAGACAGCACACTCCTAGGAGCTCCCCTGGGGTTGAAAGCCATCGATGAGGTCCTTGATAAGAAAATCGCCGACCTTAAGAGGATGGATGGGAGGATTGAGGATATTGATGCTCATGATGCACTCTACCTCATCACCAGATGTCTGTCCCTCCCCAGGTTAACCTACTTTCT
This sequence comes from Procambarus clarkii, assembly GCF_040958095.1. NCBI lineage: Eukaryota > Metazoa > Arthropoda > Malacostraca > Decapoda > Cambaridae > Procambarus > Procambarus clarkii. Next base: position 312,289 of record NW_027189259.1, read on the forward strand.
GAGGTGTTCACCATCTTACAGTAGCCAAAAACTAAGTGAGTATGACCGGTTACTGAAATCAATGCTAGAAAAAGCCCTTAACCTCTCTCTCGATGACCTACAGTGGAAACAAGCCTCTCTTCCCGTAAGACTTGGGGGCCTCGGAGTTCGAACAGCAACGCAAATCGCTGTTCCAGCCTTCCTGTCCTCCTTATCAGCATCCGACGACCTTGTGAAGGAAATTCTACCTGCCCACTTACATCAGCTGGCAGGTGTACATGATCCCAATTTTACACGCTGTGCCACAGAGTGGGCCTCTCGTGCAGGCCAATCACCTCAACCACCATCCCCAAAATCCCACAAGCAATCCAGCTGGGATGGTCCCATTGTAGACCAAGTTGCTGCAGAGTGCCTGGGTGCTGCAACAACACAACACGACATTGCTCGCCTCACAGCAGTAGCAGCACCACATGCAGGGGATTTCCTGTTAGCAACCCCAATGTCGGCAACTGGCACGCGTCTCACACCACACGCCCTCCGAATTGCTGTGGCCCTCCGCCTTGCTGCCCCAATCCACACCAGATATAGGTGTATTTGCGGCGAGGTGGTGGCTGACAGGTACGGTCACCATGGCCTACTCTGCCAAAGCACAGGGGGATGGCACTCGAGGCACAGTGAAGTTAACGACATCATCAAGAGGAGCCTCACTACAGCTGGATGCCCAGCTGAAAGAGAGCCCCGTTACCTAACGCCCCGTAACTCTGATGCTCTTATTGGTCGCCCGGATGGTATCACAGTGAACCCCTGGAAGAATGGCAAGCAGTTGGTATGGGACTACACGTGCGTATCAACCCTGGCTAACACCTACATTAACCTCAGTGTTGCACAACCAGGTGGCGCTGCCACCCACAGGGAAGCAGCCAAATCCCGTAAGTATAGAGAACTGGATCACCACTACAATTTTGTCCCCATTGCTTCTGAGACGCTCGGCGCCTGGGGTAAAAGTGCTACCAGTTTTTTGAAGGAACTGGGTTCTAGGCTCATTGAAACAACAAGGGACCCGAGAGCTGCAAGCTTTCTTTTCCAGCGCCTCAGTGTGGCGATACAGAGGGGAAATGCGCACTGCATCCAGGGTTCCTGCCCGCCATCTGAGGAGCTGGAGGAACTCGACAACCTATGACAACCATCTTTGTAACCCATATGTAACTCCTTTTTTGTAACAAAGTTCAAATAAAGTAAATACATATATGTACATACAAAAGAATGGGGGTGGTAGGAGAAGATAATATTAGTGTTCAGTGAGAGACCACAAGGTCTCCTCTGAATACTTTTTATTTTCTTCTCCGAGGCTATGGGTCCCCACATTGGCACCAGAGGTGGTACCCTCACAAACTTTAAAAAAAAAAAAAAAAAAAAAAAAAAAAAAAATATATATATATATATATATATATATATATATATATATATATATATATATATATATATATATATATATATATATATATATATATATATATATATATATATATATATATATATATATATATATATATATATATATATATATATATATATATATATATATATATATGACAATGTCAGACCACGGAGGAAAATGAAACAGGAATTTCCTTAAGTACTTTCGTATATTAAATACATCTTCAGAAAGAAGATTCCTTCTGAAGATGTATTTAATATACGAAAGTACTCAAGGAAATTCCTGTTTCATTTTCCTCCGTTGTCTGACATTGTCACATTCTTAATCACGTGTTAATTTTCGTGATATACACACACACACACACATATATATATATATATATATATATATATATATATATATATATATATATATATATATATATATATATATATATATATATATATATATTATTAAATATGACCGAAAAAGTAAGATTAATAATTCTAACACGAATTTTCTCAATCTTTCGTACATTACGCTTCACTGTTGGAGGTAAATCAAAAATCACTTCTCCAAAATTCATTTTTATTTCTAGTCTGACGCGACACGGGCGCGTTTCGTAAAACTTATTACATTTTCAAAGACTTCACAAATACACAACTGATTAGAACGTATCTCTGATTTTATATCTACATTTGAGTGAGGTGGTAAGGGTGATGTGGCATTAACACAAGACAGAACAGGAGGGGATATTAATAGGGTATTAAAAGTATCAACACAAGACAGAACAGAAACAATGGGTATTGAATAGAAGTGTTTGTAGAAAGCCTATTGGTCCATATTTCTTGATGCTTCTATATTGGAGCGGAGTCTTGAGGTGGGTAGAATATAGTTGTGCAATAATTGGCTGTTGATTGCTGGTGTTGACTTCTTGATGTGTAGTGCCTCGCAAACGTCAAGCCGCCTGCTATCGCTGTATCTATCGATGATTTCTGTGTTGTTTACTAGGATTTCTCTGGCGATGGTTTGGTTATGGGAAGAGATTATATGTTCCTTAATGGAGCCCTGTTGCTTATGCATCGTTAAACGCCTAGAAAGAGATGTTGTTGTCTTGCCTATATACTGGGTTTTTTGGAGCTTACAGTCCCCAAGTGGGTATTTGAAGGCATAGACGACATTAGTCTCTTTTAAAGCGTTCTGTTTTGTGTCTGGAGAGTTTCTCATGAGTAGGCTGGCCGTTTTTCTGGTTTTATAGTAAATCGTCAGTTGTATCCTCTGATTTTTGTCTGTAGGGATAACGTTTCTATTAACAATATCTTTCAGGACCCTTTCCTCCGTTTTATGAGCTGTGGAAAAGAAGTTCCTGTAAAATAGTCTAATAGGGGGTATAGGTGTTGTGTATAGTTGTTAGGTGTTGTAGTAGTTGTATATATATATATATATATATATATATATATATATATATATATATATATATATATATATATATATATATATATATATATATATATTTTTTTTTTTTTTTTTTTTTTATTTTATTTATTTTTTTTTTAAATATGTTATATTTATAAATATGTATGTATATTTAAATATTGATATATACCTGTGGGTCCAGGAGGCCATCTGTGTCCCCTCAGATGGTCTCCCTTATCACAGTTTGTGTCTATGGATACTGTCTGTGTGTGTGTTTATCCCTGTGAGTGTCCGTGTGAGTGTGTGAGAGTCCGGTTGCGTGTGTGTCCGGTTATGCCTGTGGGTCCACGAGGCCATCTGTGTCCCCTCAGATGGTCTCCCTTATCACAGTCTATGGGTGTGTGTGAGTGTGAGTGCCCCTGTGAGTGTTCGGGTGAGGGTGTGTGTGTGTGTGAGTGTCCGGGTTTATGTGAGGTTTGGTTCCAGGAAACATCCTTCCCCTTCCCCTCCCCATATCTCCTCCCTTATTCCCACCGTGGGTTCGAATCCCAGGTGATTAGACCTGCCCTAAGTCCATGGATCCAAGGTATCCATCCGTGGGCCCAACGGATTTCACCCCTTCCCCACTTTCCAAGGGCCAGGTCAATTCTAGCTATCCAGGAAACCTGTCGAAACAGAGGCAGCTACAGGAGGGGACACACAAATATTTGTGCCCTGCAGTTACACACCCGTTCCGACAGGCTCGATCGCAATCTATCCAGATGAGAACACGTTCTCTTCCGACTAGACCACGCTGGAGTCGCTGTATGTCTCAAATTTGGTTCCTTTATTTATAGTTAGTATTTTTGGTGTATTAATTGATTTGTTTTAATTTTTTAATGACTTAGGTAGAGTGATTTAGGGAGTTGGGGGGGGAGGCTGGGTTGTGTGTGTAGTGGATTGTACGAGATCGTGGTTTGTTAGTATTTATCTAGTTGTGTTCACCTAATTGTGCTTGCGAGGGTTGAGCTCTGCTCTTTCGGCCCGCCTCTCAACTGCCAATCAATCAATTATTATTAACTAATAAAAAAAAATTCCACAGACACACACACACACCCAGGAAGCAGCCCGCAACAGCTGTCTAACGCTCATTTACATATTTACTGCTAAGTAACAGAGGGCATCAGAATGATAGAAACTCTGCTGATTTCCGTTTGTGCCATCACCGGGGGATCGAATGAGCTAGGATTACGAGTCGGGAGCGACGTCCACTCAGCAATAAAGCCCCCTAGTTTGTGTATTGGTGCAAAAGATAATTTAGGAGAGGTTAAGGGAAAGGAATGATGTTTGGTGGCCTTGAAAGCTCTGGAGGGGAGGGGGGTTGCCAGTTATGAATTAAAATTGTTATTTTTTTAAGATAGGATATATATGCAAAAGACGTTGCGAGATAAAGTAAGAAAAGTGTTTCTGACTGAAGTTAGGTACTGTGTGATTGACTTGTATGTTAGGAAAAAGAATATTTATTAGAAACTTAGATAATCTTTAGAAATGTTTCTTCTTAAATAGTTGCAAATTATTGTGTAAAAAGCTTGTGGTTACCGTACCTTAAACAAACACTCGTGAGCACAATTAGTCAACGGGATTCAGAGAGAGTGAGAATGAACAGCGAAATAGTAACAAAAAATGTGACAATGAGGGGAAACTATGTCATTCAAACGTTAACCATATAAATTACAGTAACACTAACTGAGCGTCCACATACATATTCCAATCAATTTATGTTAACCATTTTAGGGTTGGTTAGGTTCGGTTATATATCTACATTAGTTTTAACTCAAATGAAAAGAACTTAACTCATACATAATGAAATGAACAGTTTTATCATTTCATAAGAAAAAAATTAGAGAAAATATATTAATTCAGGAAAACTTGGCTTATTATGCAAATCGGGCCTTGCATAGTAGGCTGAGAAGTGCGTTCTGGCTACTAGGTACGACACATATATATATATATATATATATATATATATATATATATATATATATATATATATATATATATATATATATATATATATATATATATATATATATATTCAGATTCAAGAAGATTACAAATTCTTGAGGCAATTCACATAAGAATAGAGCGACCTACCATGAACACCCAAATCACGGAACTATTTACTCTACCCACCATGAGAGTAAGGACAAGACAAGAACATATCGATGCCAACACAGAAGACAATGTCCAACATAACAGGCCAATTACACTGGATTAATCTTTGTGTTTAGATAGGAGATGCCTCGTATGGGCCAATAAGCCTTCTGCAGCCTCTATGTTTCACCTCACATTTATCCCTTATGTATCCCCCCATGTTTTCACCTTCATTGTATTATCACCTGACCTAATGCGGGTATAAAATCAACTAGTATTGTAAGATCTGTTCACTTGAGAATGAACCATGGAGGTTCGAAACGTCGTGCAAATTATACAAATAAGTGTAATACACTCTTTAGTAAATCACTTCTTTTCTTCACCTTAAAAGTACTAAAATGAGTTTTGGAGAACTCCTATTTCAATTAAGCCCTGATGCTAAGAAAATAGTTAGAGGGATAGAAGCCCTAAACCAGAAAATAATAAATACAGAATATGCGGTCATATTCAATGAAACATGTTTGAAAGAAAACCTGCTGCCAGTATACACCAATATATATATATATATATATATATATATATATATATATATATATATATATATATATATATATATATATATATATATATATATATATATATATATATATATATATATATAGGGCTCCGCGTGAGGACGACATTGTACAAGTGGGGGCTACCGGAGCAGAACCTCTCTGGGTGGCTGAATCTGTGGTCCATAAAGCAGCCATGTCCTTCCCTACAGGATCAGCAGGTGGGTTCACAGGACTAAAACCCAACCACCTCAAGCAAATGCTCAACCCTGCACTGGGTGACATTGCAAAGAACCTCTTGGTGGAACTAACCAGATTCACCAACACATGTCTAGCTGGCAACATACCAGCGTCCATAAGACCTATCTTTTTTGGAGCATCTCTCTGTGCTCTAAAGAAAAAGGATGGAGGGATCAGGCCAATAGCTGTGGGCAATTCTCTCCGGCGTCTCGTCGCAAAGGCAGCTGCAAGAACAGTTAGTGATGCAGCGGCCAACATGCTGAAGCCAAAACAGCTCGGGTTTGGCATTCCACAAGGGTGTGAGGCGGCAGCCCATGCAGCTCGAGCCTTCATCGCCAACATCACAGACGAAAAGGCCCTTATCAAGCTAGATTTCAAAAATGCCTTCAATTTGGTGCGGAGGGATGCTGTACTCCGTGCGGTTCATAGTCATTTCCCTTCCCTCTACCCTTTTGTACATTCATGCTACAGTATGGATCTTAAGCTACTTTTTGGCGAACATGAAATTGACTCGCGAGAAGGCGTCCAACAGGGTGACCCCCTCGCTCCTCTCCTTTTCTGCTTAGTCATCAAACAAGTCACAGAGGTCCTGTCCAGCGAGCTTAACATCTGGTTCTTGGATGATGGTACCCTAGCTGGTTCCCAAGACTCCCTCCTGGAGGACATCAGAAAAATCCAGGAGCAAGGTGCAGTTTTAGGCCTCACCCTGAACCCTTCTAAATGTGAAATAATATGTTCCAACCAGGGCATCGTAGAGAGAATAGAGGGTCTTCTGCCAAATATCCATAAAACTAAACCTGAAGACAGCACACTCCTAGGAGCTCCCCTGGGGTTGAAAGCCATCGATGAGGTCCTTGATAAGAAAATCGCCGACCTTAAGAGGATGGATGGGAGGATTGAGGATATTGATGCTCATGATGCACTCTACCTCATCACCAGATGTCTGTCCCTCCCCAGGTTAACCTACTTTCTGAGGTGTTCACCATCTTACAGTAGCCAAAAACTAAGTGAGTATGACCGGTTACTGAAATCAATGCTAGAAAAAGCCCTTAACCTCTCTCTCGATGACCTACAGTGGAAACAAGCCTCTCTTCCCGTAAGACTTGGGGGCCTCGGAGTTCGAACAGCAACGCAAATCGCTGTTCCAGCCTTCCTGTCCTCCTTATCAGCATCCGACGACCTTGTGAAGGAAATTCTACCTGCCCACTTACATCAGCTGGCAGGTGTACATGATCCCAATTTTACACGCTGTGCCACAGAGTGGGCCTCTCGTGCAGGCCAATCACCTCAACCACCATCCCCAAAATCCCACAAGCAATCCAGCTGGGATGGTCCCATTGTAGACCAAGTTGCTGCAGAGTGCCTGGGTGCTGCAACAACACAACACGACATTGCTCGCCTCACAGCAGTAGCAGCACCACATGCAGGGGATTTCCTGTTAGCAACCCCAATGTCGGCAACTGGCACGCGTCTCACACCACACGCCCTCCGAATTGCTGTGGCCCTCCGCCTTGCTGCCCCAATCCACACCAGATATAGGTGTATTTGCGGCGAGGTGGTGGCTGACAGGTACGGTCACCATGGCCTACTCTGCCAAAGCACAGGGGGATGGCACTCGAGGCACAGTGAAGTTAACGACATCATCAAGAGGAGCCTCACTACAGCTGGATGCCCAGCTGAAAGAGAGCCCCGTTACCTAACGCCCCGTAACTCTGATGCTCTTATTGGTCGCCCGGATGGTATCACAGTGAACCCCTGGAAGAATGGCAAGCAGTTGGTATGGGACTACACGTGCGTATCAACCCTGGCTAACACCTACATTAACCTCAGTGTTGCACAACCAGGTGGCGCTGCCACCCACAGGGAAGCAGCCAAATCCCGTAAGTATAGAGAACTGGATCACCACTACAATTTTGTCCCCATTGCTTCTGAGACGCTCGGCGCCTGGGGTAAAAGTGCTACCAGTTTTTTGAAGGAACTGGGTTCTAGGCTCATTGAAACAACAAGGGACCCGAGAGCTGCAAGCTTTCTTTTCCAGCGCCTCAGTGTGGCGATACAGAGGGGAAATGCGCACTGCATCCAGGGTTCCTGCCCGCCATCTGAGGAGCTGGAGGAACTCGACAACCTATGACAACCATCTTTGTAACCCATATGTAACTCCTTTTTTGTAACAAAGTTCAAATAAAGTAAATACATATATGTACATACAAAAGAATGGGGGTGGTAGGAGAAGATAATATTAGTGTTCAGTGAGAGACCACAAGGTCTCCTCTGAATACTTTTTATTTTCTTCTCCGAGGCTATGGGTCCCCACATTGGCACCAGAGGTGGTACCCTCACAAACTTTAAAAAAAAAAAAAAAAAAAAAAAAAAAAAAAAAAAATATATATATATATATATATATATATATATATAATATATATATATATATATATATATATATATATATATATATATATATATATATATATATATATATATATATATATATATATATATATATATATATATATATATATATATATATATATATATGACAATGTCAGACCACGGAGGAAAATGAAACAGGAATTTCCTTAAGTACTTTCGTATATTAAATACATCTTCAGAAAGAAGATTCCTTCTGAAGATGTATTTAATATACGAAAGTACTCAAGGAAATTCCTGTTTCATTTTCCTCCGTTGTCTGACATTGTCACATTCTTAATCACGTGTTAATTTTCGTGATATACACACACACACACATATATATATATATATATATATATATATATATATATATATATATATATATATATATATATATATATATATATATATATATATATATATATATATATATATATATATATATATATATATATATATATATTATTAAATATGACCGAAAAAGTAAGATTAATAATTCTAACACGAATTTTCTCAATCTTTCGTACATTACGCTTCACTGTTGGAGGTAAATCAAAAATCACTTCTCCAAAATTCATTTTTATTTCTAGTCTGACGCGACACGGGCGCGTTTCGTAAAACTTATTACATTTTCAAAGACTTCACAAATACACAACTGATTAGAACGTATCTCTGATTTTATATCTACATTTGAGTGAGGTGGTAAGGGTGATGTGGCATTAACACAAGACAGAACAGGAGGGGATATTAATAGGGTATTAAAAGTATCAACACAAGACAGAACAGAAACAATGGGTATTGAATAGAAGTGTTTGTAGAAAGCCTATTGGTCCATATTTCTTGATGCTTCTATATTGGAGCGGAGTCTTGAGGTGGGTAGAATATAGTTGTGCAATAATTGGCTGTTGATTGCTGGTGTTGACTTCTTGATGTGTAGTGCCTCGCAAACGTCAAGCCGCCTGCTATCGCTGTATCTATCGATGATTTCTGTGTTGTTTACTAGGATTTCTCTGGCGATGGTTTGGTTATGGGAAGAGATTATATGTTCCTTAATGGAGCCCTGTTGCTTATGCATCGTTAAACGCCTAGAAAGAGATGTTGTTGTCTTGCCTATATACTGGGTTTTTTGGAGCTTACAGTCCCCAAGTGGGTATTTGAAGGCATAGACGACATTAGTCTCTTTTAAAGCGTTCTGTTTTGTGTCTGGAGAGTTTCTCATGAGTAGGCTGGCCGTTTTTCTGGTTTTATAGTAAATCGTCAGTTGTATCCTCTGATTTTTGTCTGTAGGGATAACGTTTCTATTAACAATATCTTTCAGGACCCTTTCCTCCGTTTTATGAGCTGTGGAAAAGAAGTTCCTGTAAAATAGTCTAATAGGGGGTATAGGTGTTGTGTATAGTTGTTAGGTGTTGTAGTAGTTGTATATATATATATATATATATATATATATATATATATATATATATATATATATATATATATATATATATATATATATATATATATATATATATTTTTTTTTTTTTTTTTTATTTTATTTATTTTTTTTTTTAAATATGTTATATTTATAAATATGTATGTATATTTAAATATTGATATATACCTGTGGGTCCAGGAGGCCATCTGTGTCCCCTCAGATGGTCTCCCTTATCACAGTTTGTGTCTATGGATACTGTCTGTGTGTGTGTTTATCCCTGTGAGTGTCCGTGTGAGTGTGTGAGAGTCCGGTTGCGTGTGTGTCCGGTTATGCCTGTGGGTCCACGAGGCCATCTGTGTCCCCTCAGATGGTCTCCCTTATCACAGTCTATGGGTGTGTGTGAGTGTGAGTGCCCCTGTGAGTGTTCGGGTGAGGGTGTGTGTGTGTGTGAGTGTCCGGGTTTATGTGAGGTTTGGTTCCAGGAAACATCCTTCCCCTTCCCCTCCCCATATCTCCTCCCTTATTCCCACCGTGGGTTCGAATCCCAGGTGATTAGACCTGCCCTAAGTCCATGGATCCAAGGTATCCATCCGTGGGCCCAACGGATTTCACCCCTTCCCCACTTTCCAAGGGCCAGGTCAATTCTAGCTATCCAGGAAACCTGTCGAAACAGAGGCAGCTACAGGAGGGGACACACAAATATTTGTGCCCTGCAGTTACACACCCGTTCCGACAGGCTCGATCGCAATCTATCCAGATGAGAACACGTTCTCTTCCGACTAGACCACGCTGGAGTCGCTGTATGTCTCAAATTTGGTTCCTTTATTTATAGTTAGTATTTTTGGTGTATTAATTGATTTGTTTTAATTTTTTAATGACTTAGGTAGAGTGATTTAGGGAGTTGGGGGGGAGGCTGGGTTGTGTGTGTAGTGGATTGTACGAGATCGTGGTTTGTTAGTATTTATCTAGTTGTGTTCACCTAATTGTGCTTGCGAGGGTTGAGCTCTGCTCTTTCGGCCCGCCTCTCAACTGCCAATCAATCAATTATTATTAACTAATAAAAAAAAATTCCACAGACACACACACACACCCAGGAAGCAGCCCGCAACAGCTGTCTAACGCTCATTTACATATTTACTGCTAAGTAACAGAGGGCATCAGAATGATAGAAACTCTGCTGATTTCCGTTTGTGCCATCACCGGGGGATCGAATGAGCTAGGATTACGAGTCGGGAGCGACGTCCACTCAGCAATAAAGCCCCCTAGTTTGTGTATTGGTGCAAAAGATAATTTAGGAGAGGTTAAGGGAAAGGAATGATGTTTGGTGGCCTTGAAAGCTCTGGAGGGGAGGGGGGTTGCCAGTTATGAATTAAAATTGTTATTTTTTTAAGATAGGATATATATGCAAAAGACGTTGCGAGATAAAGTAAGAAAAGTGTTTCTGACTGAAGTTAGGTACTGTGTGATTGACTTGTATGTTAGGAAAAAGAATATTTATTAGAAACTTAGATAATCTTTAGAAATGTTTCTTCTTAAATAGTTGCAAATTATTGTGTAAAAAGCTTGTGGTTACCGTACCTTAAACAAACACTCGTGAGCACAATTAGTCAACGGGATTCAGAGAGAGTGAGAATGAACAGCGAAATAGTAACAAAAAATGTGACAATGAGGGGAAACTATGTCATTCAAACGTTAACCATATAAATTACAGTAACACTAACTGAGCGTCCACATACATATTCCAATCAATTTATGTTAACCATTTTAGGGTTGGTTAGGTTCGGTTATATATCTACATTAGTTTTAACTCAAATGAAAAGAACTTAACTCATACATAATGAAATGAACAGTTTTATCATTTCATAAGAAAAAAATTAGAGAAAATATATTAATTCAGGAAAACTTGGCTTATTATGCAAATCGGGCCTTGCATAGTAGGCTGAGAAGTGCGTTCTGGCTACTAGGTACGACACATATATATATATATATATATATATATATATATATATATATATATATATATATATATATATATATATATATATATATATATATATATATATATATATATTCAGATTCAAGAAGATTACAAATTCTTGAGGCAATTCACATAAGAATAGAGCGACCTACCATGAACACCCAAATCACGGAACTATTTACTCTACCCACCATGAGAGTAAGGACAAGACAAGAACATATCGATGCCAACACAGAAGACAATGTCCAACATAACAGGCCAATTACACTGGATTAATCTTTGTGTTTAGATAGGAGATGCCTCGTATGGGCCAATAAGCCTTCTGCAGCCTCTATGTTTCACCTCACATTTATCCCTTATGTATCCCCCCATGTTTTCACCTTCATTGTATTATCACCTGACCTAATGCGGGTATAAAATCAACTAGTATTGTAAGATCTGTTCACTTGAGAATGAACCATGGAGGTTCGAAACGTCGTGCAAATTATACAAATAAGTGTAATACACTCTTTAGTAAATCACTTCTTTTCTTCACCTTAAAAGTACTAAAATGAGTTTTGGAGAACTCCTATTTCAATTAAGCCCTGATGCTAAGAAAATAGTTAGAGGGATAGAAGCCCTAAACCAGAAAATAATAAATACAGAATATGCGGTCATATTCAATGAAACATGTTTGAAAGAAAACCTGCTGCCAGTATACACCAATATATATATATATATATATATATATATATATATATATATATATATATATATATATATATATATATATATATATATATATATATATATATATATATATATATATATATATATATATATATATATATATATATATATATATATATATAGGGCTCCGCGTGAGGACGACATTGTACAAGTGGGGGCTACCGGAGCAGAACCTCTCTGGGTGGCTGAATCTGTGGTCCATAAAGCAGCCATGTCCTTCCCTACAGGATCAGCAGGTGGGTTCACAGGACTAAAACCCAACCACCTCAAGCAAATGCTCAACCCTGCACTGGGTGACATTGCAAAGAACCTCTTGGTGGAACTAACCAGATTCACCAACACATGTCTAGCTGGCAACATACCAGCGTCCATAAGACCTATCTTTTTTGGAGCATCTCTCTGTGCTCTAAAGAAAAAGGATGGAGGGATCAGGCCAATAGCTGTGGGCAATTCTCTCCGGCGTCTCGTCGCAAAGGCAGCTGCAAGAACAGTTAGTGATGCAGCGGCCAACATGCTGAAGCCAAAACAGCTCGGGTTTGGCATTCCACAAGGGTGTGAGGCGGCAGCCCATGCAGCTCGAGCCTTCATCGCCAACATCACAGACGAAAAGGCCCTTATCAAGCTAGATTTCAAAAATGCCTTCAATTTGGTGCGGAGGGATGCTGTACTCCGTGCGGTTCATAGTCATTTCCCTTCCCTCTACCCTTTTGTACATTCATGCTACAGTATGGATCTTAAGCTACTTTTTGGCGAACATGAAATTGACTCGCGAGAAGGCGTCCAACAGGGTGACCCCCTCGCTCCTCTCCTTTTCTGCTTAGTCATCAAACAAGTCACAGAGGTCCTGTCCAGCGAGCTTAACATCTGGTTCTTGGATGATGGTACCCTAGCTGGTTCCCAAGACTCCCTCCTGGAGGACATCAGAAAAATCCAGGAGCAAGGTGCAGTTTTAGGCCTCACCCTGAACCCTTCTAAATGTGAAATAATATGTTCCAACCAGGGCATCGTAGAGAGAATAGAGGGTCTTCTGCCAAATATCCATAAAACTAAACCTGAAGACAGCACACTCCTAGGAGCTCCCCTGGGGTTGAAAGCCATCGATGAGGTCCTTGATAAGAAAATCGCCGACCTTAAGAGGATGGATGGGAGGATTGAGGATATTGATGCTCATGATGCACTCTACCTCATCACCAGATGTCTGTCCCTCCCCAGGTTAACCTACTTTCTGAGGTGTTCACCATCTTACAGTAGCCAAAAACTAAGTGAGTATGACCGGTTACTGAAATCAATGCTAGAAAAAGCCCTTAACCTCTCTCTCGATGACCTACAGTGGAAACAAGCCTCTCTTCCCGTAAGACTTGGGGGCCTCGGAGTTCGAACAGCAACGCAAATCGCTGTTCCAGCCTTCCTGTCCTCCTTATCAGCATCCGACGACCTTGTGAAGGAAATTCTACCTGCCCACTTACATCAGCTGGCAGGTGTACATGATCCCAATTTTACACGCTGTGCCACAGAGTGGGCCTCTCGTGCAGGCCAATCACCTCAACCACCATCCCCAAAATCCCACAAGCAATCCAGCTGGGATGGTCCCATTGTAGACCAAGTTGCTGCAGAGTGCCTGGGTGCTGCAACAACACAACACGACATTGCTCGCCTCACAGCAGTAGCAGCACCACATGCAGGGGATTTCCTGTTAGCAACCCCAATGTCGGCAACTGGCACGCGTCTCACACCACACGCCCTCCGAATTGCTGTGGCCCTCCGCCTTGCTGCCCCAATCCACACCAGATATAGGTGTATTTGCGGCGAGGTGGTGGCTGACAGGTACGGTCACCATGGCCTACTCTGCTAAAGCACAGGGGGATGGCACTCGAGGCACAGTGAAGTTAACGACATCATCAAGAGGAGCCTCACTACAGCTGGATGCCCAGCTGAAAGAGAGCCCCGTTACCTAACGCCCCGTAACTCTGATGCTCTTATTGGTCGCCCGGATGGTATCACAGTGAACCCCTGGAAGAATGGCAAGCAGTTGGTATGGGACTACACGTGCGTATCAACCCTGGCTAACACCTACATTAACCTCAGTGTTGCACAACCAGGTGGCGCTGCCACCCACAGGGAAGCAGCCAAATCCCGTAAGTATAGAGAACTGGATCACCACTACAATTTTGTCCCCATTGCTTCTGAGACGCTCGGCGCCTGGGGTAAAAGTGCTACCAGTTTTTTGAAGGAACTGGGTTCTAGGCTCATTGAAACAACAAGGGACCCGAGAGCTGCAAGCTTTCTTTTCCAGCGCCTCAGTGTGGCGATACAGAGGGGAAATGCGCACTGCATCCAGGGTTCCTGCCCGCCATCTGAGGAGCTGGAGGAACTCGACAACCTATGACAACCATCTTTGTAACCCATATGTAACTCCTTTTTTGTAACAAAGTTCAAATAAAGTAAATACATATATGTACATACAAAAGAATGGGGGTGGTAGGAGAAGATAATATTAGTGTTCAGTGAGAGACCACAAGGTCTCCTCTGAATACTTTTTATTTTCTTCTCCGAGGCTATGGGTCCCCACATTGGCACCAGAGGTGGTACCCTCACAAACTTTAAAAAAAAAAAAAAAAAAAAAAAAAAAAAAAAAAAATATATATATATATATATATATATATATATATATATATATATATATATATATATATATATATATATATATATATATATATATATATATATATATATATATATATATATATATATATATATATATATATATATATATGACAATGTCAGACCACGGAGGAAAATGAAACAGGAATTTCCTTAAGTACTTTCGTATATTAAATACATCTTCAGAAAGAAGATTCCTTCTGAAGATGTATTTAATATACGAAAGTACTCAAGGAAATTCCTGTTTCATTTTCCTCCGTTGTCTGACATTGTCACATTCTTAATCACGTGTTAATTTTCGTGATATACACACACACACACACATATATATATATATATATATATATATATATATATATATATATATATATATATATATATATATATATATATATATATATATATATATATATATATATATATATATATATATATATATATATTATTAAATATGACCGAAAAAGTAAGATTAATAATTCTAACACGAATTTTCTCAATCTTTCGTACATTACGCTTCACTGTTGGAGGTAAATCAAAAATCACTTCTCCAAAATTCATTTTTATTTCTAGTCTGACGCGACACGGGCGCGTTTCGTAAAACTTATTACATTTTCAAAGACTTCACAAATACACAACTGATTAGAACGTATCTCTGATTTTATATCTACATTTGAGTGAGGTGGTAAGGGTGATGTGGCATTAACACAAGACAGAACAGGAGGGGATATTAATAGGGTATTAAAAGTATCAACACAAGACAGAACAGAAACAATGGGTATTGAATAGAAGTGTTTGTAGAAAGCCTATTGGTCCATATTTCTTGATGCTTCTATATTGGAGCGGAGTCTTGAGGTGGGTAGAATATAGTTGTGCAATAATTGGCTGTTGATTGCTGGTGTTGACTTCTTGATGTGTAGTGCCTCGCAAACGTCAAGCCGCCTGCTATCGCTGTATCTATCGATGATTTCTGTGTTGTTTACTAGGATTTCTCTGGCGATGGTTTGGTTATGGGAAGAGATTATATGTTCCTTAATGGAGCCCTGTTGCTTATGCATCGTTAAACGCCTAGAAAGAGATGTTGTTGTCTTGCCTATATACTGGGTTTTTTGGAGCTTACAGTCCCCAAGTGGGTATTTGAAGGCATAGACGACATTAGTCTCTTTTAAAGCGTTCTGTTTTGTGTCTGGAGAGTTTCTCATGAGTAGGCTGGCCGTTTTTCTGGTTTTATAGTAAATCGTCAGTTGTATCCTCTGATTTTTGTCTGTAGGGATAACGTTTCTATTAACAATATCTTTCAGGACCCTTTCCTCCGTTTTATGAGCTGTGGAAAAGAAGTTCCTGTAAAATAGTCTAATAGGGGGTATAGGTGTTGTGTATAGTTGTTAGGTGTTGTAGTAGTTGTATATATATATATATATATATATATATATATATATATATATATATATATATATATATATATATATATATATATATATATATATATATATATATATATATATATATATATATTTTTTTTTTTTTTTTTTTTTTTTTATTTATTTTTTTTTTTAAATATGTTATATTTATAAATATGTATGTATATTTAAATATTGATATATACCTGTGGGTCCAGGAGGCCATCTGTGTCCCCTCAGATGGTCTCCCTTATCACAGTTTGTGTCTATGGATACTGTCTGTGTGTGTGTTTATCCCTGTGAGTGTCCGTGTGAGTGTGTGAGAGTCCGGTTGCGTGTGTGTCCGGTTATGCCTGTGGGTCCACGAGGCCATCTGTGTCCCCTCAGATGGTCTCCCTTATCACAGTCTATGGGTGTGTGTGAGTGTGAGTGCCCCTGTGAGTGTTCGGGTGAGGGTGTGTGTGTGTGTGAGTGTCCGGGTTTATGTGAGGTTTGGTTCCAGGAAACATCCTTCCCCTTCCCCTCCCCATATCTCCTCCCTTATTCCCACCGTGGGTTCGAATCCCAGGTGATTAGACCTGCCCTAAGTCCATGGATCCAAGGTATCCATCCGTGGGCCCAACGGATTTCACCCCTTCCCCACTTTCCAAGGGCCAGGTCAATTCTAGCTATCCAGGAAACCTGTCGAAACAGAGGCAGCTACAGGAGGGGACACACAAATATTTGTGCCCTGCAGTTACACACCCGTTCCGACAGGCTCGATCGCAATCTATCCAGATGAGAACACGTTCTCTTCCGACTAGACCACGCTGGAGTCGCTGTATGTCTCAAATTTGGTTCCTTTATTTATAGTTAGTATTTTTGGTGTATTAATTGATTTGTTTTAATTTTTTAATGACTTAGGTAGAGTGATTTAGGGAGTTGGGGGGGAGGCTGGGTTGTGTGTGTAGTGGATTGTACGAGATCGTGGTTTGTTAGTATTTATCTAGTTGTGTTCACCTAATTGTGCTTGCGAGGGTTGAGCTCTGCTCTTTCGGCCCGCCTCTCAACTGCCAATCAATCAATTATTATTAACTAATAAAAAAAAATTCCACAGACACACACACACACCCAGGAAGCAGCCCGCAACAGCTGTCTAACGCTCATTTACATATTTACTGCTAAGTAACAGAGGGCATCAGAATGATAGAAACTCTGCTGATTTCCGTTTGTGCCATCACCGGGGGATCGAATGAGCTAGGATTACGAGTCGGGAGCGACGTCCACTCAGCAATAAAGCCCCCTAGTTTGTGTATTGGTGCAAAAGATAATTTAGGAGAGGTTAAGGGAAAGGAATGATGTTTGGTGGCCTTGAAAGCTCTGGAGGGGAGGGGGGTTGCCAGTTATGAATTAAAATTGTTATTTTTTTAAGATAGGATATATATGCAAAAGACGTTGCGAGATAAAGTAAGAAAAGTGTTTCTGACTGAAGTTAGGTACTGTGTGATTGACTTGTATGTTAGGAAAAAGAATATTTATTAGAAACTTAGATAATCTTTAGAAATGTTTCTTCTTAAATAGTTGCAAATTATTGTGTAAAAAGCTTGTGGTTACCGTACCTTAAACAAACACTCGTGAGCACAATTAGTCAACGGGATTCAGAGAGAGTGAGAATGAACAGCGAAATAGTAACAAAAAATGTGACAATGAGGGGAAACTATGTCATTCAAACGTTAACCATATAAATTACAGTAACACTAACTGAGCGTCCACATACATATTCCAATCAATTTATGTTAACCATTTTAGGGTTGGTTAGGTTCGGTTATATATCTACATTAGTTTTAACTCAAATGAAAAGAACTTAACTCATACATAATGAAATGAACAGTTTTATCATTTCATAAGAAAAAAATTAGAGAAAATATATTAATTCAGGAAAACTTGGCTTATTATGCAAATCGGGCCTTGCATAGTAGGCTGAGAAGTGCGTTCTGGCTACTAGGTACGACACATATATATATATATATATATATATATATATATATATATATATATATATATATATATATATATATATATATATATATATATATATATATATATATATATATATATATATTCAGATTCAAGAAGATTACAAATTCTTGAGGCAATTCACATAAGAATAGAGCGACCTACCATGAACACCCAAATCACGGAACTATTTACTCTACCCACCATGAGAGTAAGGACAAGACAAGAACATATCGATGCCAACACAGAAGACAATGTCCAACATAACAGGCCAATTACACTGGATTAATCTTTGTGTTTAGATAGGAGATGCCTCGTATGGGCCAATAAGCCTTCTGCAGCCTCTATGTTTCACCTCACATTTATCCCTTATGTATCCCCCCATGTTTTCACCTTCATTGTATTATCACCTGACCTAATGCGGGTATAAAATCAACTAGTATTGTAAGATCTGTTCACTTGAGAATGAACCATGGAGGTTCGAAACGTCGTGCAAATTATACAAATAAGTGTAATACACTCTTTAGTAAATCACTTCTTTTCTTCACCTTAAAAGTACTAAAATGAGTTTTGGAGAACTCCTATTTCAATTAAGCCCTGATGCTAAGAAAATAGTTAGAGGGATAGAAGCCCTAAACCAGAAAATAATAAATACAGAATATGCGGTCATATTCAATGAAACATGTTTGAAAGAAAACCTGCTGCCAGTATACACCAATATATATATATATATATATATATATATATATATATATATATATATATATATATATATATATATATATATATATATATATATATATATATATATATATATATATATATATATATATATATAGGGCTCCGCGTGAGGACGACATTGTACAAGTGGGGGCTACCGGAGCAGAACCTCTCTGGGTGGCTGAATCTGTGGTCCATAAAGCAGCCATGTCCTTCCCTACAGGATCAGCAGGTGGGTTCACAGGACTAAAACCCAACCACCTCAAGCAAATGCTCAACCCTGCACTGGGTGACATTGCAAAGAACCTCTTGGTGGAACTAACCAGATTCACCAACACATGTCTAGCTGGCAACATACCAGCGTCCATAAGACCTATCTTTTTTGGAGCATCTCTCTGTGCTCTAAAGAAAAAGGATGGAGGGATCAGGCCAATAGCTGTGGGCAATTCTCTCCGGCGTCTCGTCGCAAAGGCAGCTGCAAGAACAGTTAGTGATGCAGCGGCCAACATGCTGAAGCCAAAACAGCTCGGGTTTGGCATTCCACAAGGGTGTGAGGCGGCAGCCCATGCAGCTCGAGCCTTCATCGCCAACATCACAGACGAAAAGGCCCTTATCAAGCTAGATTTCAAAAATGCCTTCAATTTGGTGCGGAGGGATGCTGTACTCCGTGCGGTTCATAGTCATTTCCCTTCCCTCTACCCTTTTGTACATTCATGCTACAGTATGGATCTTAAGCTACTTTTTGGCGAACATGAAATTGACTCGCGAGAAGGCGTCCAACAGGGTGACCCCCTCGCTCCTCTCCTTTTCTGCTTAGTCATCAAACAAGTCACAGAGGTCCTGTCCAGCGAGCTTAACATCTGGTTCTTGGATGATGGTACCCTAGCTGGTTCCCAAGACTCCCTCCTGGAGGACATCAGAAAAATCCAGGAGCAAGGTGCAGTTTTAGGCCTCACCCTGAACCCTTCTAAATGTGAAATAATATGTTCCAACCAGGGCATCGTAGAGAGAATAGAGGGTCTTCTGCCAAATATCCATAAAACTAAACCTGAAGACAGCACACTCCTAGGAGCTCCCCTGGGGTTGAAAGCCATCGATGAGGTCCTTGATAAGAAAATCGCCGACCTTAAGAGGATGGATGGGAGGATTGAGGATATTGATGCTCATGATGCACTCTACCTCATCACCAGATGTCTGTCCCTCCCCAGGTTAACCTACTTTCTGAGGTGTTCACCATCTTACAGTAGCCAAAAACTAAGTGAGTATGACCGGTTACTGAAATCAATGCTAGAAAAAGCCCTTAACCTCTCTCTCGATGACCTACAGTGGAAACAAGCCTCTCTTCCCGTAAGACTTGGGGGCCTCGGAGTTCGAACAGCAACGCAAATCGCTGTTCCAGCCTTCCTGTCCTCCTTATCAGCATCCGACGACCTTGTGAAGGAAATTCTACCTGCCCACTTACATCAGCTGGCAGGTGTACATGATCCCAATTTTACACGCTGTGCCACAGAGTGGGCCTCTCGTGCAGGCCAATCACCTCAACCACCATCCCCAAAATCCCACAAGCAATCCAGCTGGGATGGTCCCATTGTAGACCAAGTTGCTGCAGAGTGCCTGGGTGCTGCAACAACACAACACGACATTGCTCGCCTCACAGCAGTAGCAGCACCACATGCAGGGGATTTCCTGTTAGCAACCCCAATGTCGGCAGCTGGCACGCGTCTCACACCACACGCCCTCCGAATTGCTGTGGCCCTCCGCCTTGCTGCCCCAATCCACACCAGATATAGGTGTATTTGCGGCGAGGTGGTGGCTGACAGGTACGGTCACCATGGCCTACTCTGCCAAAGCACAGGGGGATGGCACTCGAGGCACAGTGAAGTTAACGACATCATCAAGAGGAGCCTCACTACAGCTGGATGCCCAGCTGAAAGAGAGCCCCGTTACCTAACGCCCCGTAACTCTGATGCTCTTATTGGTCGCCCGGATGGTATCACAGTGAACCCCTGGAAGAATGGCAAGCAGTTGGTATGGGACTACACGTGCGTATCAACCCTGGCTAACACCTACATTAACCTCAGTGTTGCACAACCAGGTGGCGCTGCCACCCACAGGGAAGCAGCCAAATCCCGTAAGTATAGAGAACTGGATCACCACTACAATTTTGTCCCCATTGCTTCTGAGACGCTCGGCGCCTGGGGTAAAAGTGCTACCAGTTTTTTGAAGGAACTGGGTTCTAGGCTCATTGAAACAACAAGGGACCCGAGAGCTGCAAGCTTTCTTTTCCAGCGCCTCAGTGTGGCGATACAGAGGGGAAATGCGCACTGCATCCAGGGTTCCTGCCCGCCATCTGAGGAGCTGGAGGAACTCGACAACCTATGACAACCATCTTTGTAACCCATATGTAACTCCTTTTTTGTAACAAAGTTCAAATAAAGTAAATACATATATGTACATACAAAAGAATGGGGGTGGTAGGAGAAGATAATATTAGTGTTCAGTGAGAGACCACAAGGTCTCCTCTGAATACTTTTTATTTTCTTCTCCGAGGCTATGGGTCCCCACATTGGCACCAGAGGTGGTACCCTCACAAACTTTAAAAAAAAAAAAAAAAAAAAAAAAAAAAAAAATATATATATATATATATATATATATATATATATATATATATATATATATATATATATATATATATATATATATATATATATATATATATATATATATATATATATATATATATATGACAATGTCAGACCACGGAGGAAAATGAAACAGGAATTTCCTTAAGTACTTTCGTATATTAAATACATCTTCAGAAAGAAGATTCCTTCTGAAGATGTATTTAATATACGAAAGTACTCAAGGAAATTCCTGTTTCATTTTCCTCCGTTGTCTGACATTGTCACATTCTTAATCACGTGTTAATTTTCGTGATATACACACACACACACACATATATATATATATATATATATATATATATATATATATATATATATATATATATATATATATATATATATATATATATATATATATATATATATTATTAAATATGACCGAAAAAGTAAGATTAATAATTCTAACACGAATTTTCTCAATCTTTCGTACATTACGCTTCACTGTTGGAGGTAAATCAAAAATCACTTCTCCAAAATTCATTTTTATTTCTAGTCTGACGCGACACGGGCGCGTTTCGTAAAACTTATTACATTTTCAAAGACTTCACAAATACACAACTGATTAGAACGTATCTCTGATTTTATATCTACATTTGAGTGAGGTGGTAAGGGTGATGTGGCATTAACACAAGACAGAACAGGAGGGGATATTAATAGGGTATTAAAAGTATCAACACAAGACAGAACAGAAACAATGGGTATTGAATAGAAGTGTTTGTAGAAAGCCTATTGGTCCATATTTCTTGATGCTTCTATATTGGAGCGGAGTCTTGAGGTGGGTAGAATATAGTTGTGCAATAATTGGCTGTTGATTGCTGGTGTTGACTTCTTGATGTGTAGTGCCTCGCAAACGTCAAGCCGCCTGCTATCGCTGTATCTATCGATGATTTCTGTGTTGTTTACTAGGATTTCTCTGGCGATGGTTTGGTTATGGGAAGAGATTATATGTTCCTTAATGGAGCCCTGTTGCTTATGCATCGTTAAACGCCTAGAAAGAGATGTTGTTGTCTTGCCTATATACTGGGTTTTTTGGAGCTTACAGTCCCCAAGTGGGTATTTGAAGGCATAGACGACATTAGTCTCTTTTAAAGCGTTCTGTTTTGTGTCTGGAGAGTTTCTCATGAGTAGGCTGGCCGTTTTTCTGGTTTTATAGTAAATCGTCAGTTGTATCCTCTGATTTTTGTCTGTAGGGATAACGTTTCTATTAACAATATCTTTCAGGACCCTTTCCTCCGTTTTATGAGCTGTGGAAAAGAAGTTCCTGTAAAATAGTCTAATAGGGGGTATAGGTGTTGTGTATAGTTGTTAGGTGTTGTAGTAGTTGTATATATATATATATATATATATATATATATATATATATATATATATATATATATATATATATATATATATATATATATATATATATATATATATATATATATATATATATATATATATATATATTTTTTTTTTTTTTTTTTTATTTTATTTATTTTTTTTTTTAAATATGTTATATTTATAAATATGTATGTATATTTAAATATTGATATATACCTGTGGGTCCAGGAGGCCATCTGTGTCCCCTCAGATGGTCTCCCTTATCACAGTTTGTGTCTATGGATACTGTCTGTGTGTGTGTTTATCCCTGTGAGTGTCCGTGTGAGTGTGTGAGAGTCCGGTTGCGTGTGTGTCCGGTTATGCCTGTGGGTCCACGAGGCCATCTGTGTCCCCTCAGATGGTCTCCCTTATCACAGTCTATGGGTGTGTGTGAGTGTGAGTGCCCCTGTGAGTGTTCGGGTGAGGGTGTGTGTGTGTGTGAGTGTCCGGGTTTATGTGAGGTTTGGTTCCAGGAAACATCCTTCCCCTTCCCCTCCCCATATCTCCTCCCTTATTCCCACCGTGGGTTCGAATCCCAGGTGATTAGACCTGCCCTAAGTCCATGGATCCAAGGTATCCATCCGTGGGCCCAACGGATTTCACCCCTTCCCCACTTTCCAAGGGCCAGGTCAATTCTAGCTATCCAGGAAACCTGTCGAAACAGAGGCAGCTACAGGAGGGGACACACAAATATTTGTGCCCTGCAGTTACACACCCGTTCCGACAGGCTCGATCGCAATCTATCCAGATGAGAACACGTTCTCTTCCGACTAGACCACGCTGGAGTCGCTGTATGTCTCAAATTTGGTTCCTTTATTTATAGTTAGTATTTTTGGTGTATTAATTGATTTGTTTTAATTTTTTAATGACTTAGGTAGAGTGATTTAGGGAGTTGGGGGGGAGGCTGGGTTGTGTGTGTAGTGGATTGTACGAGATCGTGGTTTGTTAGTATTTATCTAGTTGTGTTCACCTAATTGTGCTTGCGAGGGTTGAGCTCTGCTCTTTCGGCCCGCCTCTCAACTGCCAATCAATCAATTATTATTAACTAATAAAAAAAAATTCCACAGACACACACACACACCCAGGAAGCAGCCCGCAACAGCTGTCTAACGCTCATTTACATATTTACTGCTAAGTAACAGAGGGCATCAGAATGATAGAAACTCTGCTGATTTCCGTTTGTGCCATCACCGGGGGATCGAATGAGCTAGGATTACGAGTCGGGAGCGACGTCCACTCAGCAATAAAGCCCCCTAGTTTGTGTATTAGTGCAAAAGATAAATTGGGAGAGGTTAAGGGAAAGGAATGACGTTTGGTGGCCTTGAAAGCTCTGGAAGGGAGGGGAGTTGCCAGTTATGAATTAAAATTGTTATTTTTTTAAGATAGGATATATATGCAAAAGACGTTGCGAGATATAGTAAGAAAAGTGTTTCTGAGTGAAGTTAGGTACTGTGTGATTGACTTGTATGTTAGGAAAAAGAATATTTATTAGAAACTTCGATAATCTTTAGAAATGTTTCTTCGCAAATAGTTGCAAATTATTGTGTGAAAAGCCTATGGTTACTGTACCTTAAACAAACACTCGTGAGCACAATTAGTCCACGGGATTCAGAGAGAGTGAGAATGAACAGCGAAATAGTAACAAAAAATGTGACAATGAGGGGAAACTATGTCATTCAAACGTTAACCATATAAATTACAGTAACACTAACTGAGCGTCCACATATATATTCCAATCAATTTATGTTAACCATTTTAGGGTTGGTTAGGTTCGGTTATATATCTACATTAGTTTTAACTCAAATGAAAAGAACTTAACTCATACATAATGAAATGAACAGTTTTATCATTTCATAAGAAAAAAATTAGAGAAAATATATTAATTCAGGAAAACTTGGCTTATTAGGCAAATCGGGCCTTGCATAGTAGGCTGAGAAGTGCGTTTCGGCTACTAGGTACGACAAATATATATATATATATATATATATATATATATATATATATATATATATATATATATATATATATATATATATATATATATATATATATATATCGTACCTAGTAGCCAGAACTCACTTCTCAGCCTACTATGCAAGGCCCAATTTGCCTAATAAGCCAAGTTTTCATGAATTAATGTTTTTTCGTCTACCTAACCTAACCTATCCTAGCTTTTTTTGGCTACCTAACCTAACCTTACCTATATATATAGGTTAGGTTAGGTTAGGTAGGGTTGGTTAGGTTCGGTCATATATCTACGTTAATTTTAACTCCAATAAAAAAAATTGACCTCATACATAGTGAAAAGGGTAGCTTTATCATTTCATAAGAAAAAAATTATAGTAAATATATTAATTCAGGAAAACTTGGCTTATTAGGTAAATCGGGCCTTGAATAGTAGGCTGAGAAGTGAGTTCTGGCTACTAGGTACGACATATATATATATATATATATATATATATATATATATATATATATATATATATATATATATATATATATATATATATATATATATATATATATATATATATATATATATATATATATATATATATATATATATATACGAAAGTACTTAAGGAAATTCCTGTTTCATTTTCCTCCATGGTCTGACATTGCCATATATATATATATATATATATATATATATATATATATATATATATATATATATATATATATATATATATATATATATATATATATATATATATATATATATGTCGTACCTAGTAGCCAGAACGCACTTCTCAGCTTACTATGCATGGCCCGATTTGCCTAATAAGCCAAGTTTTCCTGAATTATTATAGTTTCTCTAATTGTTTTCTTATGAAATGATAAAGCTACTCATTTCATTATGTATGAGGTCAATTTTTTTTTATTGGAGTTAAAATTAACGTAGATATATGACCGAACCTAACCAACCCTACCTAACCTAACCTAACCTATCTCTATAGGTTAGGTTAGGTTAGGTAGCCAAAAAAGTTAAGTTAGGTTAGGTTAGGTAGGTTAGGTAGTCGAAAACACATTAATTCATGAAAACTTGGCTTATTAGGCAAATCAGGCCTTGCATATTAGGCTGAGAAGTGCGTTCTGGCTACTAGGTACGACATATATATATATATATATATATATATATATATATATATATATATATATATATATATATATATATATATATATATATATATATATATATATATATATATATATATATATATATATATATATATATATATATGACAATGTCAGACCACGGAGGAAAATGAAACAGGAATTTCCTTAAGTACTTTCGTATATTAAATACATCTTCAGAAGGAAGATTCCTTCTGAAGATGTATTTAATATACGAAAGTACTTAAGGAAATTCCTATTTCATTTTCCTCCGTGGTCTGACATTGTCACATTCCTAATCACGTGTTTATTTTCGTGATATACATATATATATATATATATATATATATATATATATATATATATATATATATATATATATATATATATATATATATATATATATATTTATATATATTTATATATATATTTATATATATATATATATATATATATATATTTATATATATTTATATATATATATATATATACATATATATATATTTATTTTTTATTTTATTTATTTATTTTTTAAAAATATGTTATATTTATAAATATGTATGTATATTTAAATATTGATATATACCTGAGGGTCCAGGAGGCCATCTGTGTCCCCTCAGATGGTCTCCCTTATCACAGTTTGTGTCTATGGATGTGTGTCTGTGTGTGTGTTTATCCCTGTGAGTGTCCGTGTGAGTGTGTGTCCGGTTATGCCTGTGGGTCCACGAGGCCATCTGTGTCCCCTCAGATGGTCTCCCTTATCACAGTCTATGGGTGTGTGTGAGTGCCCCTGTGAGTGTTCGGGTGAGGGTGTGTGTGTGTGTGAGTGTCCGGGTTTGTGTGAGGTTTGGTTCCAGGAAACATCCTTCCCCTTGCCCTCCCCATATCTCCTCCCTTATTCCCACCGTGGGTTCGAATCCCAGGTGATTAGACCTGCCGTAAGTCCATGGATCCAAGGTATCCATCCGTGGGCCCAACGGATTTCACCCCTTCCCCACTTTCCAAGGGCCAGGTCAATTCAAGCTATCCAGGAAACCTGTCGAAACAGAGGCAGCTACAGGAGGGGACACACAAATATTTGTGCCCTGCAGTTACACACCCGTTCCGACAGGCTCGATCGCAATCTATCCAGATGAGAACACGTTCTCTTCCGACTAGACCACGCTGGAGTCGCTGTATGTCCCAAATTTGGTTCCTTTATTTATAGTTAGTATTTTTGGTGTATTAATTGATTTGTTTAAAAAATTTTAATGACTTAGGTAGAGTGATTTAGGGAGTTGGCGGGGAGGTCGGGTTGTGTGTGTAGTGGATTGTACGAGATCGTGGTTTGTTAGTATTTATCTAGTTGTGTTCACCTAGTTGTGCTTGCGAGGGTTGAGCTCTGCTCTTTCGGCCCGCCTCTCAACTGAAAATCAATCAATTATTAATAACTAATAAAAAAAAATTCCAAACACACACAGACACACACACACACCCAGGAAGCAGCCCGCAACAGCTGTCTAACGCTCATTTACATATTTACTGCTAAGTAACAGAGGGCATCAGAATGATAGAAACTCTGCTGATTTCCGTTGGTGCCATCACCGGGGGATCGAATGAGCTAGGATTACGAGTCGGGAGCGACGTCCACTCAGCAATAAAGCCCCCTAGTTTGTGTATTAGTGCAAAAGATAATTTGGGAGAGGTTAAGGGAAAGGAATGACGTTTGGTGGCCTTGAAAGCTCTGGAAGGGAGGGGAGTTGCCAGTTATGAATTAAAATTGTTATTTTTTTAAGATAGGATATATATGCAAAAGACGTTGCGAGATATAGTAAGAAAAGTGTTTCTGACTGAAGTTAGGTACTGTGTGATTGACTTGTATGTTAGGAAAAAGAATATTTATTAGAAACTTCGATAATCTTTAGAAATGTTTCTTCGCAAATAGTTGCAAATTATTGTGTGAAAAGCCTATGGTTACTGTACCTT
Organism: Procambarus clarkii; assembly: GCF_040958095.1. NCBI lineage: Eukaryota > Metazoa > Arthropoda > Malacostraca > Decapoda > Cambaridae > Procambarus > Procambarus clarkii. The sequence continues at coordinate 340,462 of NW_027189259.1, forward strand.
AAACAAACACTCGTGAGCACAATTAGTCCACGGGATTCAGAGAGAGTGAGAATGAACAGCGAAATAGTAACAAAAAATGTGACAATGAGGGGAAACTATGTCATTCAAACGTTAACCATATAAATTACAGTAACACTAACTGAGCGTCCACATATATATTCCAATCAATTTATGTTAACCATTTTAGGGTTGGTTAGGTTCGGTTATATATCTACATTAGTTTTAACTCAAATGAAAAGAACTTAACTCATACATAATGAAATGAACAGTTTTATCATTTCATAAGAAAAAAATTAGAGAAAATATATTAATTCAGGAAAACTTGGCTTATTAGGCAAATCGGGCCTTGCATAGTAGGCTGAGAAGTGCGTTTCGGCTACTAGGTACGACAAATATATATATATATATATATATATATATATATATATATATATATATATATATATATATATATATATATATATATATATATATATATATATATATATATATATATATATATATGTCGTACCTAGTAGCCAGAACTCACTTCTCAGCCTACTATGCAAGGCCCAATTTGCCTAATAAGCCAAGTTTTCATGAATTAATGTTTTTTCGTCTACCTAACCTAACCTATCCTAGCTTTTTTTGGCTACCTAACCTAACCTTACCTATATATATAGGTTAGGTTAGGTTAGGTAGGGTTGGTTAGGTTCGGTCATATATCTACGTTAATTTTAACTCCAATAAAAAAAATTGACCTCATACATAGTGAAAAGGGTAGCTTTATCATTTCATAAGAAAAAAATTATAGTAAATATATTAATTCAGGAAAACTTGGCTTATTAGGTAAATCGGGCCTTGAATAGTAGGCTGAGAAGTGAGTTCTGGCTACTAGGTACGACATATATATATATATATATATATATATATATATATATATATATATATACATATATATATATATATATATATATATATATATATATATATATATATATATATATATATACGAAAGTACTTAAGGAAATTCCTGTTTCATTTTCCTCCATGGTCTGACATTGCCATATATATATATATATATATATATATATATATATATATATATATATATATATATATATATATATATATATATATATATATATATATGTCGTACCTAGTAGCCAGAACGCACTTCTCAGCTTACTATGCATGGCCCGATTTGCCTAATAAGCCAAGTTTTCCTGAATTAATATAGTTTCTCTAATTGTTTTCTTATGAAATGATAAAGCTACTCATTTCATTATGTATGAGGTCAATTTTTTTTTATTGGAGTTAAAATTAACGTAGATATATGACCGAACCTAACCAACCCTACCTAACCTAACCTAACCTATCTCTATAGGTTAGGTTAGGTTAGGTAGCCAAAAAAGTTAAGTTAGGTTAGGTTAGGTAGGTTAGGTAGTCGAAAACACATTAATTCATGAAAACTTGGCTTATTAGGCAAATCAGGCCTTGCATATTAGGCTGAGAAGTGCGTTCTGGCTACTAGGTACGACATATATATATATATATATATATATATATATATATATATATATATATATATATATATATATATATATATATATATATATATATATATATATATATATGACAATGTCAGACCACGGAGGAAAATGAAACAGGAATTTCCTTAAGTACTTTCGTATATTAAATACATCTTCAGAAGGAAGATTCCTTCTGAAGATGCATTTAATATACGAAAGTACTTAAGGAAATTCCTATTTCATTTTCCTCCGTGGTCTGACATTGTCACATTCCTAATCACGTGTTTATTTTCGTGATATACATATATATATATATATATATATATATATATATATATATATATATATATATATATATATATATATATATATATATATATATATATATTTATATATATTTATATATATATTTATATATATATATATATATATATATATATATATATATTTATATATATTTATATATATATATATACATATATATATATTTATTTTTTATTTTATTTATTTATTTTTTAAAAATATGTTATATTTATAAATATGTATGTATATTTAAATATTGATATATACCTGAGGGTCCAGGAGGCCATCTGTGTCCCCTCAGATGGTCTCCCTTATCACAGTTTGTGTCTATGGATGTGTGTCTGTGTGTGTGTTTATCCCTGTGAGTGTCCGTGTGAGTGTGTGTCCGGTTATGCCTGTGGGTCCACGAGGCCATCTGTGTCCCCTCAGATGGTCTCCCTTATCACAGTCTATGGGTGTGTGTGAGTGCCCCTGTGAGTGTTCGGGTGAGGGTGTGTGTGTGTGTGAGTGTCCGGGTTTGTGTGAGGTTTGGTTCCAGGAAACATCCTTCCCCTTGCCCTCCCCATATCTCCTCCCTTATTCCCACCGTGGGTTCGAATCCCAGGTGATTAGACCTGCCGTAAGTCCATGGATCCAAGGTATCCATCCGTGGGCCCAACGGATTTCACCCCTTCCCCACTTTCCAAGGGCCAGGTCAATTCAAGCTATCCAGGAAACCTGTCGAAACAGAGGCAGCTACAGGAGGGGACACACAAATATTTGTGCCCTGCAGTTACACACCCGTTCCGACAGGCTCGATCGCAATCTATCCAGATGAGAACACGTTCTCTTCCGACTAGACCACGCTGGAGTCGCTGTATGTCCCAAATTTGGTTCCTTTATTTATAGTTAGTATTTTTGGTGTATTAATTGATTTGTTTAAAAAATTTTAATGACTTAGGTAGAGTGATTTAGGGAGTTGGCGGGGAGGTCGGGTTGTGTGTGTAGTGGATTGTACGAGATCGTGGTTTGTTAGTATTTATCTAGTTGTGTTCATCTAGTTGTGCTTGCGAGGGTTGAGCTCTGCTCTTTCGGCCCGCCTCTCAACTGAAAATCAATCAATTATTAATAACTAATAAAAAAAAATTCCAAACACACACAGACACACACACACACCCAGGAAGCAGCCCGCAACAGCTGTCTAACGCTCATTTACATATTTACTGCTAAGTAACAGAGGGCATCAGAATGATAGAAACTCTGCTGATTTCCGTTGGTGCCATCACCGGGGGATCGAATGAGCTAGGATTACGAGTCGGGAGCGACGTCCACTCAGCAATAAAGCCCCCTAGTTTGTGTATTAGTGCAAAAGATAAATTGGGAGAGGTTAAGGGAAAGGAATGACGTTTGGTGGCCTTGAAAGCTCTGGAAGGGAGGGGAGTTGCCAGTTATGAATTAAAATTGTTATTTTTTTAAGATAGGATATATATGCAAAAGACGTTGCGAGATATAGTAAGAAAAGTGTTTCTGACTGAAGTTAGGTACTGTGTGATTGACTTGTATGTTAGGAAAAAGAATATTTATTAGAAACTTCGATAATCTTTAGAAATGTTTCTTCGCAAATAGTTGCAAATTATTGTGTGAAAAGCCTATGGTTACTGTACCTTAAACAAACACTCGTGAGCACAATTAGTCCACGGGATTCAGAGAGAGTGAGAATGAACAGCGAAATAGTAACAAAAAATGTGACAATGAGGGGAAACTATGTCATTCAAACGTTAACCATATAAATTACAGTAACACTAACTGAGCGTCCACATATATATTCCAATCAATTTATGTTAACCATTTTAGGGTTGGTTAGGTTCGGTTATATATCTACATTAGTTTTAACTCAAATGAAAAGAACTTAACTCATACATAATGAAATGAACAGTTTTATCATTTCATAAGAAAAAAATTTGAGAAAATATATTAATTCAGGAAAACTTGGCTTATTAGGCAAATCGGGCCTTGCATAGTAGGCTGAGAAGTGCGTTTCGGCTACTAGGTACGACAAATATATATATATATATATATATATGTCGTACCTAGTAGCCAGAACTCACTTCTCAGCCTACTATGCAAGGCCCAATTTGCCTAATAAGCCAAGTTTTCATGAATTAATGTTTTTTCGTCTACCTAACCTAACCTATCCTAGCTTTTTTTGGCTACCTAACCTAACCTTACCTATATATATAGGTTAGGTTAGGTTAGGTAGGGTTGGTTAGGTTCGGTCATATATCTACGTTAATTTTAACTCCAATAAAAAAAATTGACCTCATACATAGTGAAAAGGGTAGCTTTATCATTTCATAAGAAAAAAATTATAGTAAATATATTAATTCAGGAAAACTTGGCTTATTAGGCAAATCGGGCCTTGAATAGTAGGCTGAGAAGTGAGTTCTGGCTACTAGGTACGACATATATATATATATATATATATATATATATATATATATATATATATATATATATATATATATATATATATATATATATATATATATATATATATATATACGAAAGTACTTAAGGAAATTCCTGTTTCATTTTCCTCCATGGTCTGACATTGCCATATATATATATATATATATATATATATATATATATATATATATATATGTCGTACCTAGTAGCCAGAACGCACTTCTCAGCTTACTATGCATGGCCCGATTTGCCTAATAAGCCAAGTTTTCCTGAATTAATATAGTTTCTCTAATTGTTTTCTTATGAAATGATAAAGCTACTCATTTCATTATGTATGAGGTCAATTTTTTTTTATTGGAGTTAAAATTAACGTAGATATATGACCGAACCTAACCAACCCTACCTAACCTAACCTAACCTATCTCTATAGGTTAGGTTAGGTTAGGTAGCCAAAAAAGTTAAGTTAGGTTAGGTTAGGTAGGTTAGGTAGTCGAAAACACATTAATTCATGAAAACTTGGCTTATTAGGCAAATCAGGCCTTGCATATTAGGCTGAGAAGTGCGTTCTGGCTACTAGGTACGACATATATATATATATATATATATATATATATATATATATATATATATATATATATATATATATATATATATATATATATATATATATATATATATATATATATATATATATATATATATATATATATATATATATATATATATATATATATATATGACAATGTCAGACCACGGAGGAAAATGAAACAGGAATTTCCTTAAGTACTTTCGTATATTAAATACATCTTCAGAAGGAAGATTCCTTCTGAAGATGTATTTAATATACGAAAGTACTTAAGGAAATTCCTATTTCATTTTCCTCCGTGGTCTGACATTGTCACATTCCTAATCACGTGTTTATTTTCGTGATATACATATATATATATATATATATATATATATATATATATATATATATATATATATATATATATATATATATATATATATATATATATATATATATATATATATATAACTGAAAACTCACACCCCAGAAGTGACTCGAACCCATACTCCCAGATGCCACGCAACTGGTATGTACAAGACGCCTTAATCCACTTGACCATCACGACCGGACATATATATATATATATATATATATATATATATATATATAAATATATATATATTTATATATATTTATATATATATTTATATATATATATATATATATATATATATATATTTATATATATTTATATATATATATATATATATACATATATATATATTTATTTTTTATTTTATTTATTTATTTTTTAAAAATATGTTATATTTATAAATATGTATGTATATTTAAATATTGATATATACCTGAGGGTCCAGGAGGCCATCTGTGTCCCCTCAGATGGTCTCCCTTATCACAGTTTGTGTCTATGGATGTGTGTCTGTGTGTGTGTTTATCCCTGTGAGTGTCCGTGTGAGTGTGTGTCCGGTTATGCCTGTGGGTCCACGAGGCCATCTGTGTCCCCTCAGATGGTCTCCCTTATCACAGTCTATGGGTGTGTGTGAGTGCCCCTGTGAGTGTTCGGGTGAGGGTGTGTGTGTGTGTGAGTGTCCGGGTTTGTGTGAGGTTTGGTTCCAGGAAACATCCTTCCCCTTGCCCTCCCCATATCTCCTCCCTTATTCCCACCGTGGGTTCGAATCCCACGTGATTAGACCTGCCGTAAGTCCATGGATCCAAGGTATCCATCCGTGGGCCCAACGGATTTCACCCCTTCCCCACTTTCCAAGGGCCAGGTCAATTCAAGCTATCCAGGAAACCTGTCGAAACAGAGGCAGCTACAGGAGGGGACACACAAATATTTGTGCCCTGCAGTTACACACCCGTTCCGACAGGCTCGATCGCAATCTATCCAGATGAGAACACGTTCTCTTCCGACTAGACCACGCTGGAGTCGCTGTATGTCCCAAATTTGGTTCCTTTATTTATAGTTAGTATTTTTGGTGTATTAATTGATTTGTTTAAAAAAATTTAATGACTTAGGTAGAGTGATTTAGGGAGTTGGCGGGGAGGTCGGGTTGTGTGTGTAGTGGATTGTACGAGATCGTGGTTTGTTAGTATTTATCTAGTTGTGTTCACCTAGTTGTGCTTGCGAGGGTTGAGCTCTGCTCTTTCGGCCCGCCTCTCAACTGAAAATCAATCAATTATTAATAACTAATAAAAAAAAATTCCAAACACACACAGACACACACACACACCCAGGAAGCAGCCCGCAACAGCTGTCTAACGCTCATTTACATATTTACTGCTAAGTAACAGAGGGCATCAGAATGATAGAAACTCTGCTGATTTCCGTTGGTGCCATCACCGGGGGATCGAATGAGCTAGGATTACGAGTCGGGAGCGACGTCCACTCAGCAATAAAGCCCCCTAGTTTGTGTATTAGTGCAAAAGATAATTTGGGAGAGGTTAAGGGAAAGGAATGACGTTTGGTGGCCTTGAAAGCTCTGGAAGGGAGGGGAGTTGCCAGTTATGAAATAAAATTGTTATTTTTTTAAGATAGGATATATATGCAAAAGACGTTGCGAGATATAGTAAGAAAAGTGTTTCTGACTGAAGTTAGGTACTGTGTGATTGACTTGTATGTTAGGAAAAAGAATATTTATTAGAAACTTCGATAATCTTTAGAAATGTTTCTTCGCAAATAGTTGCAAATTATTGTGTGAAAAGCCTATGGTTACTGTACCTTAAACAAACACTCGTGAGCACAATTACTCCACGGGATTCAGAGAGAGTGAGAATGAACAGCGAAATAGTAACAAAAAATGTGACAATGAGGGGAAACTATGTCATTCAAACGTTAACCATATAAATTACAGTAACACTAACTGAGCGTCCACATATATATTCCAATCAATTTATGTTAACCATTTTAGGGTTGGTTAGGTTCGGTTATATATCTACATTAGTTTTAACTCAAATGAAAAGAACTTAACTCATACATAATGAAATGAACAGTTTTATCATTTCATAAGAAAAAAATTAGAGAAAATATATTAATTCAGGAAAACTTGGCTTATTAGGCAAATCGGGCCTTGCATAGTAGGCTGAGAAGTGCGTTTCGGCTACTAGGTACGACAAATATATATATATATATATATATATGTCGTACCTAGTAGCCAGAACTCACTTCTCAGCCTACTATGCAAGGCCCAATTTGCCTAATAAGCCAAGTTTTCATGAATTAATGTTTTTTTGTCTACCTAACCTAACCTATCCTAGCTTTTTTTGGCTACCTAACCTAACCTTACCTATATATATAGGTTAGGTTAGGTTAGGTAGGGTTGGTTAGGTTCGGTCATATATCTACGTTAATTTTAACTCCAATAAAAAAAATTGACCTCATACATAGTGAAAAGGGTAGCTTTATCATTTCATAAGAAAAAAATTATAGTAAATATATTAATTCAGGAAAACTTGGCTTATTAGGCAAATCGGGCCTTGAATAGTAGGCTGAGAAGTGAGTTCTGGCTACTAGGTACGACATATATATATATATATATATATATATATATATATATATATATATATATATATATATATATATATATATATATATATATATATATATATATATATATATATATATATATACGAAAGTACTTAAGGAAATTCCTGTTTCATTTTCCTCCATGGTCTGACATTGCCATATATATATATATATATATATATATATATATATATATATATATATATATATGTCGTACCTAGTAGCCAGAACGCACTTCTCAGCTTACTATGCATGGCCCGATTTGCCTAATAAGCCAAGTTTTCCTGAATTAATATAGTTTCTCTAATTGTTTTCTTATGAAATGATAAAGCTACTCATTTCATTATGTATGAGGTCAATTTTTTTTTATTGGAGTTAAAATTAACGTAGATATATGACCGAACCTAACCAACCCTACCTAACCTAACCTAACCTATCTCTATAGGTTAGGTTAGGTTAGGTAGCCAAAAAAGTTAAGTTAGGTTAGGTTAGGTAGGTTAGGTAGTCGAAAACACATTAATTCATGAAAACTTGGCTTATTAGGCAAATCAGGCCTTGCATATTAGGCTGAGAAGTGCGTTCTGGCTACTAGGTACGACATATATATATATATATATATATATATATATATATATATATATATATATATATATATATATATATATATATATATATATATATATATATATATGACAATGTCAGACCACGGAGGAAAATGAAACAGGAATTTCCTTAAGTACTTTCGTATATTAAATACATCTTCAGAAGGAAGATTCCTTCTGAAGATGTATTTAATATACGAAAGTACTTAAGGAAATTCCTATTTCATTTTCCTCCGTGGTCTGACATTGTCACATTCCTAATCACGTGTTTATTTTCGTGATATACATATATATATATATATATATATATATATATATATATATATATATATATATATATATATATATATATATATATATATATATTTATATATATTTATATATATATTTATATATATATATATATATATATATATATATATATATATATATATATATATATATATATTTATATATATTTATATATATATATATATATATATATATATATATATATATATATATATTTATTTTTTATTTTATTTATTTATTTTTTAAAAATATGTTATATTTATAAATATGTATGTTTATTTAAATATTGATATATACCTGAGGGTCCAGGAGGCCATCTGTGTCCCCTCAGATGGTCTCCCTTATCACAGTTTGTGTCTATGGATGTGTGTCTGTGTGTGTGTTTATCCCTGTGAGTGTCCGTGTGAGTGTGTGTCCGGTTATGCCTGTGGGTCCACGAGGCCATCTGTGTCCCCTCAGATGGTCTCCCTTATCACAGTCTATGGGTGTGTGTGAGTGCCCCTGTGAGTGTTCGGGTGAGGGTGTGTGTGTGTGTGAGTGTCCGGGTTTGTGTGAGGTTTGGTTCCAGGAAACATCCTTCCCCTTGCCCTCCCCATATCTCCTCCCTTATTCCCACCGTGGGTTCGAATCCCACGTGATTAGACCTGCCGTAAGTCCATGGATCCAAGGTATCCATCCGTGGGCCCAACGGATTTCACCCCTTCCCCACTTTCCAAGGGCCAGGTCAATTCAAGCTATCCAGGAAACCTGTCGAAACAGAGGCAGCTACAGGAGGGGACACACAAATATTTGTGCCCTGCAGTTACACACCCGTTCCGACAGGCTCGATCGCAATCTATCCAGATGAGAACACGTTCTCTTCCGACTAGACCACGCTGGAGTCGCTGTATGTCCCAAATTTGGGTCCTTTATTTATAGTTAGTATTTTTGGTGTATTAATTGATTTGTTTAAAAAATTTTAATGACTTAGGTAGAGTGATTTAGGGAGTTGGCGGGGAGGTCGGGTTGTGTGTGTAGTGGATTGTACGAGATCGTGGTTTGTTAGTATTTATCTAGTTGTGTTCACCTAGTTGTGCTTGCGAGGGTTGAGCTCTGCTCTTTCGGCCCGCCTCTCAACTGAAAATCAATCAATTATTAATAACTAATAAAAAAAAATTCCAAACACACACAGACACACACACACACCCAGGAAGCAGCCCGCAACAGCTGTCTAACGCTCATTTACATATTTACTGCTAAGTAACAGAGGGCATCAGAATGATAGAAACTCTGCTGATTTCCGTTTGTGCCATCACCGGGGGATCGAATGAGCTAGGATTACGAGTCGGGAGCGACGTCCACTCAGCAATAAAGCCCCCTAGTTTGTGTATTAGTGCAAAAGATAATTTGGGAGAGGTTAAGGGAAAGGAATGACGTTTGGTGGCCTTGAAAGCTCTGGAAGGGAGGGGAGTTGCCAGTTATGAAATAAAATTGTTATTTTTTTAAGATAGGATATATATGCAAAAGACGTTGCGAGATATAGTAAGAAAAGTGTTTCTGACTGAAGTTAGGTACTGTGTGATTGACTTGTATGTTAGGAAAAAGAATATTTATTAGAAACTTCGATAATCTTTAGAAATGTTTCTTCGCAAATAGTTGCAAATTATTGTGTGAAAAGCCTATGGTTACTGTACCTTAAACAAACACTCGTGAGCACAATTACTCCACGGGATTCAGAGAGAGTGAGAATGAACAGCGAAATAGTAACAAAAAATGTGACAATGAGGGGAAACTATGTCATTCAAACGTTAACCATATAAATTACAGTAACACTAACTGAGCGTCCACATATATATTCCAATCAATTTATGTTAACCATTTTAGGGTTGGTTAGGTTCGGTTATATATCTACATTAGTTTTAACTCAAATGAAAAGAACTTAACTCATACATAATGAAATGAACAGTTTTATCATTTCATAAGAAAAAAATTAGAGAAAATATATTAATTCAGGAAAACTTGGCTTATTAGGCAAATCGGGCCTTGCATAGTAGGCTGAGAAGTGCGTTTCGGCTACTAGGTACGACAAATATATATATATATATATATATATGTCGTACCTAGTAGCCAGAACTCACTTCTCAGCCTACTATGCAAGGCCCAATTTGCCTAATAAGCCAAGTTTTCATGAATTAATGTTTTTTTGTCTACCTAACCTAACCTATCCTAGCTTTTTTTGGCTACCTAACCTAACCTTACCTATATATATAGGTTAGGTTAGGTTAGGTAGGGTTGGTTAGGTTCGGTCATATATCTACGTTAATTTTAACTCCAATAAAAAAAATTGACCTCATACATAGTGAAAAGGGTAGCTTTATCATTTCATAAGAAAAAAATTATAGTAAATATATTAATTCAGGAAAACTTGGCTTATTAGGCAAATCGGGCCTTGAATAGTAGGCTGAGAAGTGAGTTCTGGCTACTAGGTACGACATATATATATATATATATATATATATATATATATATATATATATATATATATATATATATATATATATATATATATATATATATACGAAAGTACTTAAGGAAATTCCTGTTTCATTTTCCTCCATGGTCTGACATTGCCATATATATATATATATATATATATATATATATATATATATATATATATATATGTCGTACCTAGTAGCCAGAACGCACTTCTCAGCTTACTATGCATGGCCCGATTTGCCTAATAAGCCAAGTTTTCCTGAATTAATATAGTTTCTCTAATTGTTTTCTTATGAAATGATAAAGCTACTCATTTCATTATGTATGAGGTCAATTTTTTTTTATTGGAGTTAAAATTAACGTAGATATATGACCGAACCTAACCAACCCTACCTAACCTAACCTAACCTATCTCTATAGGTTAGGTTAGGTTAGGTAGCCAAAAAAGTTAAGTTAGGTTAGGTTAGGTAGGTTAGGTAGTCGAAAACACATTAATTCATGAAAACTTGGCTTATTAGGCAAATCAGGCCTTGCATATTAGGCTGAGAAGTGCGTTCTGGCTACTAGGTACGACATATATATATATATATATATATATATATATATATATATATATATATATATATATATATATATATATATATATATATATATATATATATATATATATATATATATGACAATGTCAGACCACGGAGGAAAATGAAACAGGAATTTCCTTAAGTACTTTCGTATATTAAATACATCTTCAGAAGGAAGATTCCTTCTGAAGATGTATTTAATATACGAAAGTACTTAAGGAAATTCCTATTTCATTTTCCTCCGTGGTCTGACATTGTCACATTCCTAATCACGTGTTTATTTTCGTGATATACATATATATATATATATATATATATATATATATATATATATATATATATATATATATATATATATTTATATATATTTATATATATATTTATATATATATATATATATATATATATATATATATATATATATATATATATATATATTTATATATATTTATATATATATATATATATATATATATATATATATATATATATATTTATTTTTTATTTTATTTATTTATTTTTTAAAAATATGTTATATTTATAAATATGTATGTTTATTTAAATATTGATATATACCTGAGGGTCCAGGAGGCCATCTGTGTCCCCTCAGATGGTCTCCCTTATCACAGTTTGTGTCTATGGATGTGTGTCTGTGTGTGTGTTTATCCCTGTGAGTGTCCGTGTGAGTGTGTGTCCGGTTATGCCTGTGGGTCCACGAGGCCATCTGTGTCCCCTCAGATGGTCTCCCTTATCACAGTCTATGGGTGTGTGTGAGTGCCCCTGTGAGTGTTCGGGTGAGGGTGTGTGTGTGTGTGAGTGTCCGGGTTTGTGTGAGGTTTGGTTCCAGGAAACATCCTTCCCCTTGCCCTCCCCATATCTCCTCCCTTATTCCCACCGTGGGTTCGAATCCCACGTGATTAGACCTGCCGTAAGTCCATGGATCCAAGGTATCCATCCGTGGGCCCAACGGATTTCACCCCTTCCCCACTTTCCAAGGGCCAGGTCAATTCAAGCTATCCAGGAAACCTGTCGAAACAGAGGCAGCTACAGGAGGGGACACACAAATATTTGTGCCCTGCAGTTACACACCCGTTCCGACAGGCTCGATCGCAATCTATCCAGATGAGAACACGTTCTCTTCCGACTAGACCACGCTGGAGTCGCTGTATGTCCCAAATTTGGTTCCTTTATTTATAGTTAGTATTTTTGGTGTATTAATTGATTTGTTTAAAAAATTTTAATGACTTAGGTAGAGTGATTTAGGGAGTTGGCGGGGAGGTCGGGTTGTGTGTGTAGTGGATTGTACGAGATCGTGGTTTGTTAGTATTTATCTAGTTGTGTTCACCTAGTTGTGCTTGCGAGGGTTGAGCTCTGCTCTTTCGGCCCGCCTCTCAACTGAAAATCAATCAATTATTAATAACTAATAAAAAAAAATTCCAAACACACACAGACACACACACACACCCAGGAAGCAGCCCGCAACAGCTGTCTAACGCTCATTTACATATTTACTGCTAAGTAACAGAGGGCATCAGAATGATAGAAACTCTGCTGATTTCCGTTGGTGCCATCACCGGGGGATCGAATGAGCTAGGATTACGAGTCGGGAGCGACGTCCACTCAGCAATAAAGCCCCCTAGTTTGTGTATTAGTGCAAAAGATAATTTGGGAGAGGTTAAGGGAAAGGAATGACGTTTGGTGGCCTTGAAAGCTCTGGAAGGGAGGGGAGTTGCCAGTTATGAAATAAAATTGTTATTTTTTTAAGATAGGATATATATGCAAAAGACGTTGCGAGATATAGTAAGAAAAGAGTTTCTGACTGAAGTTAGGTACTGTGTGATTGACTTGTATGTTAGGAAAAAGAATATTTATTAGAAACTTCGATAATCTTTAGAAATGTTTCTTCGCAAATAGTTGCAAATTATTGTGTGAAAAGCCTATGGTTACTGTACCTTAAACAAACACTCGTGAGCACAATTACTCCACGGGATTCAGAGAGAGTGAGAATGAACAGCGAAATAGTAACAAAAAATGTGACAATGAGGGGAAACTATGTCATTCAAACGTTAACCATATAAATTACAGTAACACTAACTGAGCGTCCACATATATATTCCAATCAATTTATGTTAACCATTTTAGGGTTGGTTAGGTTCGGTTATATATCTACATTAGTTTTAACTCAAATGAAAAGAACTTAACTCATACATAATGAAATGAACAGTTTTATCATTTCATAAGAAAAAAATTAGAGAAAATATATTAATTCAGGAAAACTTGGCTTATTAGGCAAATCGGGCCTTGCATAGTAGGCTGAGAAGTGCGTTTCGGCTACTAGGTACGACAAATATATATATATATATATATATATGTCGTACCTAGTAGCCAGAACTCACTTCTCAGCCTACTATGCAAGGCCCAATTTGCCTAATAAGCCAAGTTTTCATGAATTAATGTTTTTTTGTCTACCTAACCTAACCTATCCTAGCTTTTTTTGGCTACCTAACCTAACCTTACCTATATATATAGGTTAGGTTAGGTTAGGTAGGGTTGGTTAGGTTCGGTCATATATCTACGTTAATTTTAACTCCAATAAAAAAAATTGACCTCATACATAGTGAAAAGGGTAGCTTTATCATTTCATAAGAAAAAAATTATAGTAAATATATTAATTCAGGAAAACTTGGCTTATTAGGTAAATCGGGCCTTGAATAGTAGGCTGAGAAGTGAGTTCTGGCTACTAGGTACGACATATATATATATATATATATATATATATATATATATATATGTCGTACCTAGTAGCCAGAACTCACTTCTCAGCCTACTATTCAAGGCCCGATTTGCCTAATAAGCCAAGTTTTCATGAATTTATATATTTACTATAATTTTTTTCTTATGAAATGATAAAGCAACCCTTTTCTGTATGTATGAGGTCAATTTTTTTTTATTGGAGTTAAAATTAACGTAGATATATGATCGAACCTAACCAACCCTACCTAACCTAACCTAACCTATATTTATAGGTAAGGTTAGGTTAGGTAGCCAAAAAAAGCTAGGTTAGGTTAGGTTAGGTAGGTTAGGTAGACGAAAAAACATTAATTCATGAAAACTTGGCTTATTAGGCAAATCGGGCCATGAATAGTAGGCTGAGAAGTGCGTTCTGGCTATTAGGTACGACATATATATATATATATATATATATATATATATATATATATATATATATATATATATATATATATATATATATATATACGAAAGTACTTAAGGAAATTCCTGTTTCATTTTCCTCCATGGTCTGACATTGCCATATATATATATATATATATATATATATATATATATATATATATATATATATATATATATATATATGTCGTACCTAGTAGCCAGAACGCACTTCTCAGCTTACTATGCATGGCCCGATTTGCCTAATAAGCCAAGTTTTCCTGAATTAATATAGTTTCTCTAATTGTTTTCTTATGAAATGATAAAGCTACTCATTTCATTATGTATGAGGTCAATTTTTTTTTATTGGAGTTAAAATTAACGTAGATATATGACCGAACCTAACCAACCCTACCTAACCTAACCTAACCTATCTCTATAGGTTAGGTTAGGTTAGGTAGCCAAAAAAGTTAAGTTAGGTTAGGTTAGGTAGGTTAGGTAGTCGAAAACACATTAATTCATGAAAACTTGGCTTATTAGGCAAATCAGGCCTTGCATATTAGGCTGAGAAGTGCGTTCTGGCTACTAGGTACGACATATATATATATATATATATATGTCGTACCTAGTAGCCAGAACGCACTTCTCAGCCTACTATGCAAGGCCCAATTTGCCTAATAAGCCAAGTTTTCCTGAATTAATATATTTTCTATAATTTTTTTCTTATGGAATGATAAAGCTACCCATTTAATTATGTATGAGGGCAATTTTTTTTTATTGGAGTTAAAATTAAAGTAGATATATGACCAAACCTAACCAACCCGACCTAACCTAACCTAACCTATCTCTATAGGTTAGGTTAGGTTAGGTAGCCGAAAAAGTTAGGTTAGGTTAGGTTAGGTAGGTTAGGTAGTCGAAAAACAATTAATTCATGAAAACTTGGCTTATTATACAAATCGGGCCATGCATAGTAGGCTGAGAAGTGAGTTCTGGCTACTAGGTACGACATATATATATATATATATATATATATATATATATATATATATATATATATATATATATATATATATATATATATATATATATATATATGACAATGTCAGACCACGGAGGAAAATGAAACAGGAATTTCCTTAAGTACTTTCGTATATTAAATACATCTTCAGAAGGAAGATTCCTTCTGAAGATGTATTTAATATACGAAAGTACTTAAGGAAATTCCTATTTCATTTTCCTCCGTGGTCTGACATTGTCACATTCCTAATCACGTGTTTATTTTCGTGATATACATATATATATATATATATATATATATATATATATATATATATATATATATATATATATATATATATATATATATATATATATATATTTATATATATTTATATATATATTTATATATATATATATATATATATATATATATATATATATATATATATATTTATATATATTTATATATATATATATATATATATATATATATATATATATATATATATATTTATTTTTTATTTTATTTATTTATTTTTTAAAAATATGTTATATTTATAAATATGTATGTATATTTAAATATTGATATATACCTGAGGGTCCAGGAGGCCATCTGTGTCCCCTCAGATGGTCTCCCTTATCACAGTTTGTGTCTATGGATGTGTGTCTGTGTGTGTGTTTATCCCTGTGAGTGTCCGTGTGAGTGTGTGTCCGGTTATGCCTGTGGGTCCACGAGGCCATCTGTGTCCCCTCAGATGGTCTCCCTTATCACAGTCTATGGGTGTGTGTGAGTGCCCCTGTGAGTGTTCGGGTGAGGGTGTGTGTGTGTGTGAGTGTCCGGGTTTGTGTGAGGTTTGGTTCCAGGAAACATCCTTCCCCTTGCCCTCCCCATATCTCCTCCCTTATTCCCACCGTGGGTTCGAATCCCACGTGATTAGACCTGCCGTAAGTCCATGGATCCAAGGTATCCATCCGTGGGCCCAACGGATTTCACCCCTTCCCCACTTTCCAAGGGCCAGGTCAATTCAAGCTATCCAGGAAACCTGTCGAAACAGAGGCAGCTACAGGAGGGGACACACAAATATTTGTGCCCTGCAGTTACACACCCGTTCCGACAGGCTCGATCGCAATCTATCCAGATGAGAACACGTTCTCTTCCGACTAGACCACGCTGGAGTCGCTGTATGTCCCAAATTTGGGTCCTTTATTTATAGTTAGTATTTTTGGTGTATTAATTGATTTGTTTAAAAAATTTTAATGACTTAGGTAGAGTGATTTAGGGAGTTGGCGGGGAGGTCGGGTTGTGTGTGTAGTGGATTGTACGAGATCGTGGTTTGTTAGTATTTATCTAGTTGTGTTCACCTAGTTGTGCTTGCGAGGGTTGAGCTCTGCTCTTTCGGCCCGCCTCTCAACTGAAAATCAATCAATTATTAATAACTAATAAAAAAAAATTCCAAACACACACAGACACACACACACACCCAGGAAGCAGCCCGCAACAGCTGTCTAACGCTCATTTACATATTTACTGCTAAGTAACAGAGGGCATCAGAATGATAGAAACTCTGCTGATTTCCGTTGGTGCCATCACCGGGGGATCGAATGAGCTAGGATTACGAGTCGGGAGCGACGTCCACTCAGCAATAAAGCCCCCTAGTTTGTGTATTAGTGCAAAAGATAATTTGGGAGAGGTTAAGGGAAAGGAATGACGTTTGGTGGCCTTGAAAGCTCTGGAAGGGAGGGGAGTTGCCAGTTATGAAATAAAATTGTTATTTTTTTAAGATAGGATATATATGCAAAAGACGTTGCGAGATATAGTAAGAAAAGTGTTTCTGACTGAAGTTAGGTACTGTGTGATTGACTTGTATGTTAGGAAAAAGAATATTTATTAGAAACTTCGATAATCTTTAGAAATGTTTCTTCGCAAATAGTTGCAAATTATTGTGTGAAAAGCCTATGGTTACTGTACCTTAAACAAACACTCGTGAGCACAATTACTCCACGGGATTCAGAGAGAGTGAGAATGAACAGCGAAATAGTAACAAAAAATGTGACAATGAGGGGAAACTATGTCATTCAAACGTTAACCATATAAATTACAGTAACACTAACTGAGCGTCCACATATATATTCCAATCAATTTATGTTAACCATTTTAGGGTTGGTTAGGTTCGGTTATATATCTACATTAGTTTTAACTCAAATGAAAAGAACTTAACTCATACATAATGAAATGAACAGTTTTATCATTTCATAAGAAAAAAATTAGAGAAAATATATTAATTCAGGAAAACTTGGCTTATTAGGCAAATCGGGCCTTGCATAGTAGGCTGAGAAGTGCGTTTCGGCTACTAGGTACGACAAATATATATATATATATATATATGTCGTACCTAGTAGCCAGAACTCACTTCTCAGCCTACTATGCAAGGCCCAATTTGCCTAATAAGCCAAGTTTTCATGAATTAATGTTTTTTTGTCTACCTAACCTAACCTATCCTAGCTTTTTTTGGCTACCTAACCTAACCTTACCTATATATATAGGTTAGGTTAGGTTAGGTAGGGTTGGTTAGGTTCGGTCATATATCTACGTTAATTTTAACTCCAATAAAAAAAATTGACCTCATACATAGTGAAAAGGGTAGCTTTATCATTTCATAAGAAAAAAATTATAGTAAATATATTAATTCAGGAAAACTTGGCTTATTAGGCAAATCGGGCCTTGAATAGTAGGCTGAGAAGTGAGTTCTGGCTACTAGGTACGACATATATATATATATATATATATATATATATATATATATATATATATATATATATATATATATATATATATATATATATATATATATATATATATATATATATATATATACGAAAGTACTTAAGGAAATTCCTGTTTCATTTTCCTCCATGGTCTGACATTGCCATATATATATATATATATATATATATATATATATATATATATATATATATATATATATATATATATATATGTCGTACCTAGTAGCCAGAACGCACTTCTCAGCTTACTATGCATGGCCCGATTTGCCTAATAAGCCAAGTTTTCCTGAATTAATATAGTTTCTCTAATTGTTTTCTTATGAAATGATAAAGCTACTCATTTCATTATGTATGAGGTCAATTTTTTTTTATTGGAGTTAAAATTAACGTAGATATATGACCGAACCTAACCAACCCTACCTAACCTAACCTAACCTATCTCTATAGGTTAGGTTAGGTTAGGTAGCCAAAAAAGTTAAGTTAGGTTAGGTTAGGTAGGTTAGGTAGTCGAAAACACATTAATTCATGAAAACTTGGCTTATTAGGCAAATCAGGCCTTGCATATTAGGCTGAGAAGTGCGTTCTGGCTACTAGGTACGACATATATATATATATATATATATATATATATATATATATATATATATATATATATATATATATATATATATATATATATATATATATATATATATATATATATATATATATATATATATATATATATATATATATATATATATATATGACAATGTCAGACCACGGAGGAAAATGAAACAGGAATTTCCTTAAGTACTTTCGTATATTAAATACATCTTCAGAAGGAAGATTCCTTCTGAAGATGTATTTAATATACGAAAGTACTTAAGGAAATTCCTATTTCATTTTCCTCCGTGGTCTGACATTGTCACATTCCTAATCACGTGTTTATTTTCGTGATATACATATATATATATATATATATATATATATATATATATATATATATATATATATATATATATATATATATATATATATATATATATTTATATATATTTATATATATATTTATATATATATATATATATATATATATATATATATATATATATATATTTATATATATTTATATATATATATATATATATATATATATATATATATATATTTATTTTTTATTTTATTTATTTATTTTTTAAAAATATGTTATATTTATAAATATGTATGTTTATTTAAATATTGATATATACCTGAGGGTCCAGGAGGCCATCTGTGTCCCCTCAGATGGTCTCCCTTATCACAGTTTGTGTCTATGGATGTGTGTCTGTGTGTGTGTTTATCCCTGTGAGTGTCCGTGTGAGTGTGTGTCCGGTTATGCCTGTGGGTCCACGAGGCCATCTGTGTCCCCTCAGATGGTCTCCCTTATCACAGTCTATGGGTGTGTGTGAGTGCCCCTGTGAGTGTTCGGGTGAGGGTGTGTGTGTGTGTGAGTGTCCGGGTTTGTGTGAGGTTTGGTTCCAGGAAACATCCTTCCCCTTGCCCTCCCCATATCTCCTCCCTTATTCCCACCGTGGGTTCGAATCCCACGTGATTAGACCTGCCGTAAGTCCATGGATCCAAGGTATCCATCCGTGGGCCCAACGGATTTCACCCCTTCCCCACTTTCCAAGGGCCAGGTCAATTCAAGCTATCCAGGAAACCTGTCGAAACAGAGGCAGCTACAGGAGGGGACACACAAATATTTGTGCCCTGCAGTTACACACCCGTTCCGACAGGCTCGATCGCAATCTATCCAGATGAGAACACGTTCTCTTCCGACTAGACCACGCTGGAGTCGCTGTATGTCCCAAATTTGGTTCCTTTATTTATAGTTAGTATTTTTGGTGTATTAATTGATTTGTTTAAAAAATTTTAATGACTTAGGTAGAGTGATTTAGGGAGTTGGCGGGGAGGTCGGGTTGTGTGTGTAGTGGATTGTACGAGATCGTGGTTTGTTAGTATTTATCTAGTTGTGTTCACCTAGTTGTGCTTGCGAGGGTTGAGCTCTGCTCTTTCGGCCCGCCTCTCAACTGAAAATCAATCAATTATTAATAACTAATAAAAAAAAATTCCAAACACACACAGACACACACACACACCCAGGAAGCAGCCCGCAACAGCTGTCTAACGCTCATTTACATATTTACTGCTAAGTAACAGAGGGCATCAGAATGATAGAAACTCTGCTGATTTCCGTTGGTGCCATCACCGGGGGATCGAATGAGCTAGGATTACGAGTCGGGAGCGACGTCCACTCAGCAATAAAGCCCCCTAGTTTGTGTATTAGTGCAAAAGATAATTTGGGAGAGGTTAAGGGAAAGGAATGACGTTTGGTGGCCTTGAAAGCTCTGGAAGGGAGGGGAGTTGCCAGTTATGAAATAAAATTGTTATTTTTTTAAGATAGGATATATATGCAAAAGACGTTGCGAGATATAGTAAGAAAAGTGTTTCTGACTGAAGTTAGGTACTGTGTGATTGACTTGTATGTTAGGAAAAAGAATATTTATTAGAAACTTCGATAATCTTTAGAAATGTTTCTTCGCAAATAGTTGCAAATTATTGTGTGAAAAGCCTATGGTTACTGTACCTTAAACAAACACTCGTGAGCACAATTACTCCACGGGATTCAGAGAGAGTGAGAATGAACAGCGAAATAGTAACAAAAAATGTGACAATGAGGGGAAACTATGTCATTCAAACGTTAACCATATAAATTACAGTAACACTAACTGAGCGTCCACATATATATTCCAATCAATTTATGTTAACCATTTTAGGGTTGGTTAGGTTCGGTTATATATCTACATTAGTTTTAACTCAAATGAAAAGAACTTAACTCATACATAATGAAATGAACAGTTTTATCATTTCATAAGAAAAAAATTAGAGAAAATATATTAATTCAGGAAAACTTGGCTTATTAGGCAAATCGGGCCTTGCATAGTAGGCTGAGAAGTGCGTTTCGGCTACTAGGTACGACAAATATATATATATATATATATATGTCGTACCTAGTAGCCAGAACTCACTTCTCAGCCTACTATGCAAGGCCCAATTTGCCTAATAAGCCAAGTTTTCATGAATTAATGTTTTTTTTGTCTACCTAACCTAACCTATCCTAGCTTTTTTTGGCTACCTAACCTAACCTTACCTATATATATAGGTTAGGTTAGGTTAGGTAGGGTTGGTTAGGTTCGGTCATATATCTACGTTAATTTTAACTCCAATAAAAAAAATTGACCTCATACATAGTGAAAAGGGTAGCTTTATCATTTCATAAGAAAAAAATTATAGTAAATATATTAATTCAGGAAAACTTGGCTTATTAGGTAAATCGGGCCTTGAATAGTAGGCTGAGAAGTGAGTTCTGGCTACTAGGTACGACATATATATATATATATATATATATATATATATATATATATATATATATATATATATATATATATATATATATATATATATATATATATATATATATATATATATATATATACGAAAGTACTTAAGGAAATTCCTGTTTCATTTTCCTCCATGGTCTGACATTGCCATATATATATATATATATATATATATATATATATATATATATATATATATATATATATATATATATATATATATATATATATATATATATATATATATATATGTCGTACCTAGTAGCCAGAACGCACTTCTCAGCTTACTATGCATGGCCCGATTTGCCTAATAAGCCAAGTTTTCCTGAATTAATATAGTTTCTCTAATTGTTTTCTTATGAAATGATAAAGCTACTCATTTCATTATGTATGAGGTCAATTTTTTTTTATTGGAGTTAAAATTAACGTAGATATATGACCGAACCTAACCAACCCTACCTAACCTAACCTAACCTATCTCTATAGGTTAGGTTAGGTTAGGTAGCCAAAAAAGTTAAGTTAGGTTAGGTTAGGTAGGTTAGGTAGTCGAAAACACATTAATTCATGAAAACTTGGCTTATTAGGCAAATCAGGCCTTGCATATTAGGCTGAGAAGTGCGTTCTGGCTACTAGGTACGACATATATATATATATATATATATATATATATATATATATATATATATATATATATATATATATATATGTCGTACCTAATAGCCAGAACGCACTTCTCAGCCTACTATTCAAGGCCCGATTTGCCTAATAAGCCAAGTTTTCATGAATTAATGTTTTTTCGTCTACCTAACCTACCTAACCTAACCTAACCTAGCTTTTTTTGGCTACCTAACCTAACCTTACCTATAAATATAGGTTAGGTTAGGTTAGGTAGGGTTGGTTAGGTTCGGTCATATATCTACGTTAATTTTAACTCCAATAAAAAAAAATTGACCTCATACATAGATAAAAGGGTTGCTTTATCATTTCATAAGAAAAAAATTATAGTAAATATATTATTTCAGGAAAACTTGGCTTATTAGGCAAATCGGGCCTTGAATAGTAGGCTGAGAAGTGAGTTCTGGCTACTAGGTACGACATATATATATATATATATATATATATATATATATATATATATATATATATATATATATATATATGACAATGTCAGACCACGGAGGAAAATGAAACAGGAATTTCCTTAAGTACTTTCGTATATTAAATACATCTTCAGAAGGAAGATTCCTTCTGAAGATGTATTTAATATACGAAAGTACTTAAGGAAATTCCTATTTCATTTTCCTCCGTGGTCTGACATTGTCACATTCCTAATCACGTGTTTATTTTCGTGATATACATATATATATATATATATATATATATATATATATATATATATATATATATATATATATATATATATATATATATATATATATATATATTTATATATATTTATATATATATTTATATATATATATATATATATATATATATATATATATATATATATATATATATATATTTATATATATTTATATATATATATATATATATATATATATATATATTTATTTTTTATTTTATTTATTTATTTTTTAAAAATATGTTATATTTATAAATATGTATGTATATTTAAATATTGATATATACCTGAGGGTCCAGGAGGCCATCTGTGTCCCCTCAGATGGTCTCCCTTATCACAGTTTGTGTCTATGGATGTGTGTCTGTGTGTGTGTTTATCCCTGTGAGTGTCCGTGTGAGTGTGTGTCCGGTTATGCCTGTGGGTCCACGAGGCCATCTGTGTCCCCTCAGATGGTCTCCCTTATCACAGTCTATGGGTGTGTGTGAGTGCCCCTGTGAGTGTTCGGGTGAGGGTGTGTGTGTGTGTGAGTGTCCGGGTTTGTGTGAGGTTTGGTTCCAGGAAACATCCTTCCCCTTGCCCTCCCCATATCTCCTCCCTTATTCCCACCGTGGGTTCGAATCCCACGTGATTAGACCTGCCGTAAGTCCATGGATCCAAGGTATCCATCCGTGGGCCCAACGGATTTCACCCCTTCCCCACTTTCCAAGGGCCAGGTCAATTCAAGCTATCCAGGAAACCTGTCGAAACAGAGGCAGCTACAGGAGGGGACACACAAATATTTGTGCCCTGCAGTTACACACCCGTTCCGACAGGCTCGATCGCAATCTATCCAGATGAGAACACGTTCTCTTCCGACTAGACCACGCTGGAGTCGCTGTATGTCCCAAATTTGGGTCCTTTATTTATAGTTAGTATTTTTGGTGTATTAATTGATTTGTTTAAAAAATTTTAATGACTTAGGTAGAGTGATTTAGGGAGTTGGCGGGGAGGTCGGGTTGTGTGTGTAGTGGATTGTACGAGATCGTGGTTTGTTAGTATTTATCTAGTTGTGTTCACCTAGTTGTGCTTGCGAGGGTTGAGCTCTGCTCTTTCGGCCCGCCTCTCAACTGAAAATCAATCAATTATTAATAACTAATAAAAAAAAATTCCAAACACACACAGACACACACACACACCCAGGAAGCAGCCCGCAACAGCTGTCTAACGCTCATTTACATATTTACTGCTAAGTAACAGAGGGCATCAGAATGATAGAAACTCTGCTGATTTCCGTTGGTGCCATCACCGGGGGATCGAATGAGCTAGGATTACGAGTCGGGAGCGACGTCCACTCAGCAATAAAGCCCCCTAGTTTGTGTATTAGTGCAAAAGATAATTTGGGAGAGGTTAAGGGAAAGGAATGACGTTTGGTGGCCTTGAAAGCTCTGGAAGGGAGGGGAGTTGCCAGTTATGAAATAAAATTGTTATTTTTTTAAGATAGGATATATATGCAAAAGACGTTGCGAGATATAGTAAGAAAAGTGTTTCTGACTGAAGTTAGGTACTGTGTGATTGACTTGTATGTTAGGAAAAAGAATATTTATTAGAAACTTCGATAATCTTTAGAAATGTTTCTTCGCAAATAGTTGCAAATTATTGTGTGAAAAGCCTATGGTTACTGTACCTTAAACAAACACTCGTGAGCACAATTACTCCACGGGATTCAGAGAGAGTGAGAATGAACAGCGAAATAGTAACAAAAAATGTGACAATGAGGGGAAACTATGTCATTCAAACGTTAACCATATAAATTACAGTAACACTAACTGAGCGTCCACATATATATTCCAATCAATTTATGTTAACCATTTTAGGGTTGGTTAGGTTCGGTTATATATCTACATTAGTTTTAACTCAAATGAAAAGAACTTAACTCATACATAATGAAATGAACAGTTTTATCATTTCATAAGAAAAAAATTAGAGAAAATATATTAATTCAGGAAAACTTGGCTTATTAGGCAAATCGGGCCTTGCATAGTAGGCTGAGAAGTGCGTTTCGGCTACTAGGTACGACAAATATATATATATATATATATATGTCGTACCTAGTAGCCAGAACTCACTTCTCAGCCTACTATGCAAGGCCCAATTTGCCTAATAAGCCAAGTTTTCATGAATTAATGTTTTTTTGTCTACCTAACCTAACCTATCCTAGCTTTTTTGGCTACCTAACCTAACCTTACCTATATATATAGGTTAGGTTAGGTTAGGTAGGGTTGGTTAGGTTCGGTCATATATCTACGTTAATTTTAACTCCAATAAAAAAAATTGACCTCATACATAGTGAAAAGGGAAGCTTTATCATTTCATAAGAAAAAAATTATAGTAAATATATTAATTCAGGAAAACTTGGCTTATTAGGCAAATCGGGCCTTGAATAGTAGGCTGAGAAGTGAGTTCTGGCTACTAGGTACGACATATATATATATATATATATATATATATATATATATATATATACGAAAGTACTTAAGGAAATTCCTGTTTCATTTTCCTCCATGGTCTGACATTGCCATATATATATATATATATATATATATATATATATATATATATATATATATATATATATATATATATATATGTCGTACCTAGTAGCCAGAACTCACTTCTCAGCCTACTATTCAAGGCCCGATTTGCCTAATAAGCCAAGTTTTCCTGAATTAATATATTTACTATAATTTTTTTCTTATGAAATGATAAAGCAACCCTTTTCTCTATTTATGAGGTAAATTTTTTTTATTGGAGTTAAAATTAACGTAGATATATGACCGAACCTAACCAACCCTACCTAACCTAACCTAACCTATATTTATAGGTAAGGTTAGGTTAGGTAGCCAAAAAAAGCTAGGTTAGGTTAGGTTAGGAAGGTTAGGTAGACGAAAAAACATTAATTCATGAAAACTTGGCTTATTAGGCAAATCGGGCCTTGAATAGTAGGCTGCGAAGTGCGTTCTGGCTATTAGGTACGACATATATATATATATATATATATATATATATATATATATATATATATATATATATATATATATATGTCGTACCTAGTAGCCAGAACGCACTTCTCAGCTTACTATGCATGGCCCGATTTGCCTAATAAGCCAAGTTTTCCTGAATTAATATAGTTTCTCTAATTGTTTTCTTATGAAATGATAAAGCTACTCATTTCATTATGTATGAGGTCAATTTTTTTTTATTGGAGTTAAAATTAACGTAGATATATGACCGAACCTAACCAACCCTACCTAACCTAACCTAACCTATCTCTATAGGTTAGGTTAGGTTAGGTAGCCAAAAAAGTTAAGTTAGGTTAGGTTAGGTAGGTTAGGTAGTCGAAAACACATTAATTCATGAAAACTTGGCTTATTAGGCAAATCAGGCCTTGCATATTAGGCTGAGAAGTGCGTTCTGGCTACTAGGTACGACATATATATATATATATATATATATATATATATATATATATATATATATATATATATATATATATATATATATATATATGACAATGTCAGACCACGGAGGAAAATGAAACAGGAATTTCCTTAAGTACTTTCGTATATTAAATACATCTTCAGAAGGAAGATTCCTTCTGAAGATGTATTTAATATACGAAAGTACTTAAGGAAATTCCTATTTCATTTTCCTCCGTGGTCTGACATTGTCACATTCCTAATCACGTGTTTATTTTCGTGATATACATATATATATATATATATATATATATATATATATATATATATATATATATATATATATATATATATATATTTATATATATTTATATATATATTTATATATATATATATATATATATATATATATATATATATATATATATATATTTATATATATTTATATATATATATACATATATATATATTTATTTTTTATTTTATTTATTTATTTTTTAAAAATATGTTATATTTATAAATATGTATGTATATTTAAATATTGATATATACCTGAGGGTCCAGGAGGCCATCTGTGTCCCCTCAGATGGTCTCCCTTATCACAGTTTGTGTCTATGGATGTGTGTCTGTGTGTGTGTTTATCCCTGTGAGTGTCCGTGTGAGTGTGTGTCCGGTTATGCCTGTGGGTCCACGAGGCCATCTGTGTCCCCTCAGATGGTCTCCCTTATCACAGTCTATGGGTGTGTGTGAGTGCCCCTGTGAGTGTTCGGGTGAGGGTGTGTGTGTGTGTGAGTGTCCGGGTTTGTGTGAGGTTTGGTTCCAGGAAACATCCTTCCCCTTGCCCTCCCCATATCTCCTCCCTTATTCCCACCGTGGGTTCGAATCCCAGGTGATTAGACCTGCCGTAAGTCCATGGATCCAAGGTATCCATCCGTGGGCCCAACGGATTTCACCCCTTCCCCACATTCCAAGGGCCAGGTCAATTCAAGCTATCCAGGAAACCTGTCGAAACAGAGGCAGCTACAGGAGGGGACACACAAATATTTGTGCCCTGCAGTTACACACCCGTTCCGACAGGCTCGATCGCAATCTATCCAGATGAGAACACGTTCTCTTCCGACTAGACCACGCTGGAGTCGCTGTATGTCCCAAATTTGGTTCCTTTATTTATAGTTAGTATTTTTGGTGTATTAATTGATTTGTTTAAAAAATTTTAATGACTTAGGTAGAGTGATTTAGGGAGTTGGCGGGGAGGTCGGGTTGTGTGTGTAGTGGATTGTACGAGATCGTGGTTTGTTAGTATTTATCTAGTTGTGTTCACCTAGTTGTGCTTGCGAGGGTTGAGCTCTGCTCTTTCGGCCCGCCTCTCAACTGAAAATCAATCAATTATTAATAACTAATAAAAAAAAATTCCAAACACACACAGACACACACACACACCCAGGAAGCAGCCCGCAACAGCTGTCTAACGCTCATTTACATATTTACTGCTAAGTAACAGAGGGCATCAGAATGATAGAAACTCTGCTGATTTCCGTTGGTGCCATCACCGGGGGATCGAATGAGCTAGGATTACGAGTCGGGAGCGACGTCCACTCAGCAATAAAGCCCCCTAGTTTGTGTATTAGTGCAAAAGATAATTTGGGAGAGGTTAAGGGAAAGGAATGACGTTTGGTGGCCTTGAAAGCTCTGGAAGGGAGGGGAGTTGCCAGTTATGAATTAAAATTGTTATTTTTTTAAGATAGGATATATATGCAAAAGACGTTGCGAGATATAGTAAGAAAAGTGTTTCTGACTGAAGTTAGGTACTGTGTGATTGACTTGTATGTTAGGAAAAAGAATATTTATTAGAAACTTCGATAATCTTTAGAAATGTTTCTTCGCAAATAGTTGCAAATTATTGTGTGAAAAGCCTATGGTTACTGTACCTTAAACAAACACTCGTGAGCACAATTAGTCCACGGGATTCAGAGAGAGTGAGAATGAACAGCGAAATAGTAACAAAAAATGTGACAATGAGGGGAAACTATGTCATTCAAACGTTAACCATATAAATTACAGTAACACTAACTGAGCGTCCACATATATATTCCAATCAATTTATGTTAACCATTTTAGGGTTGGTTAGGTTCGGTTATATATCTACATTAGTTTTAACTCAAATGAAAAGAACTTAACTCATACATAATGAAATGAACAGTTTTATCATTTCATAAGAAAAAAAAATAGAGAAAATATATTAATTCAGGAAAACTTGGCTTATTAGGCAAATCGGGCCTTGCATAGTAGGCTGAGAAGTGCGTTTCGGCTACTAGGTACGACAAATATATATATATATATATATATATATATATATATGTCGTACCTAGTAGCCAGAACTCACTTCTCAGCCTACTATGCAAGGCCCAATTTGCCTAATAAGCCAAGTTTTCATGAATTAATGTTTTTTCGTCTACCTAACCTAACCTATCCTAGCTTTTTTTGGCTACCTAACCTAACCTTACCTATATATATAGGTTAGGTTAGGTTAGGTAGGGTTGGTTAGGTTCGGTCATATATCTACGTTAATTTTAACTCCAATAAAAAAAATTGACCTCATACATAGTGAAAAGGGTAGCTTTATCATTTCATAAGAAAAAAATTATAGTAAATATATTAATTCAGGAAAACTTGGCTTATTAGGCAAATCGGGCCTTGAATAGTAGGCTGAGAAGTGAGTTCTGGCTACTAGGTAGTAGTTTTATACGAAAGTACTTAAGGAAATTCCTGTTTCATTTTCCTCCATGGTCTGACATTGCCATATATATATATATATATATATATATATATATATATATATATATATATATATATATATATATATATATATATATATATATATATATATATATATATATATATATAGTAGCCAGAACGTACCTAGTAGCCAGAACGCACTTCTCAGCTTACTATGCATGGCCCGATTTGCCTAATAAGCCAAGTTTTCCTGAATTAATATAGTTTCTCTAATTGTTTTCTTATGAAATGATAAAGCTACTCATTTCATTATGTATGAGGTCAATTTTTTTTATTGGAGTTAAAATTAACGTAGATATATGACCGAACCTAACCAACCCTACCTAACCTAACCTAACCTATCTCTATAGGTTAGGTTAGGTTAGGTAGCCAAAAAAGTTAAGTTAGGTTAGGTTAGGTAGGTTAGGTAGTCGAAAACACATTAATTCATGAAAACTTGGCTTATTAGGCAAATCAGGCCTTGCATATTAGGCTGAGAAGTGCGTTCTGGCTACTAGGTACGACATATATATATATATATATATATATATATATATATATATATATATATATATATATATATATATATATATATATATATATATATATGACAATGTCAGACCACGGAGGAAAATGAAACAGGAATTTCCTTAAGTACTTTCGTATATTAAATACATCTTCAGAAGGAAGATTCCTTCTGAAGATGTATTTAATATACGAAAGTACTTAAGGAAATTCCTATTTCATTTTCCTCCGTGGTCTGACATTGTCACATTCCTAATCGCGTGTTTATTTTCGTGATATACATATATATATATATATATATATATATATATATATATATATATATATATATATATATATATATATATATATATATATATATTTATATATATTTATATATATATTTATATATATATATATATATATATATATATATATATATATATTTATATATATTTATATATATATACATATATATATATTTATTTTTTATTTTAATTATTTATTTTTTAAAAATATGTTATATTTATAAATATGTATGTATATTTAAATATTGATATATACCTGAGGGTCCAGGAGGCCATCTGTGTCCCCTCAGATGGTCTCCCTTATCACAGTTTGTGTCTATGGATGTGTGTCTGTGTGTGTGTTTATCCCTGTGAGTGTCCGTGTGAGTGTGTGTCCGGTTATGCCTGTGGGTCCACGAGGCCATCTGTGTCCCCTCAGATGGTCTCCCTTATCACAGTCTATGGGTGTGTGTGAGTGCCCCTGTGAGTGTTCGGGTGAGGGTGTGTGTGTGTGTGAGTGTCCGGGTTTGTGTGAGGTTTGGTTCCAGGAAACATCCTTCC
Source organism: Procambarus clarkii (assembly GCF_040958095.1). Lineage (NCBI taxonomy): Eukaryota > Metazoa > Arthropoda > Malacostraca > Decapoda > Cambaridae > Procambarus > Procambarus clarkii. The sequence goes on from NW_027189259.1 coordinate 371,560, forward strand.
CCTTGCCCTCCCCATATCTCCTCCCTTATTCCCACCGTGGGTTCGAATCCCAGGTGATTAGACCTGCCGTAAGTCCATGGATCCAAGGTATCCATCCGTGGGCCCAACGGATTTCACCCCTTCCCCACATTCCAAGGGCCAGGTCAATTCAAGCTATCCAGGAAACCTGTCGAAACAGAGGCAGCTACAGGAGGGGACACACAAATATTTGTGCCCTGCAGTTACACACCCGTTTCCGACAGGCTCGATCGCAATCTATCCAGATGAGAACACGTTCTCTTCCGACTAGACCACGCTGGAGTCGCTGTATGTCCCAAATTTGGTTCCTTTATTTATAGTTAGTATTTTTGGTGTATTAATTGATTTGTTTAAAAAATTTTAATGACTTAGGTAGAGTGATTTAGGGAGTTGGCGGGGAGGTCGGGTTTTGTGTGTAGTGGATTGTACGAGATCGTGGTTTGTTAGTATTTATCTAGTTGTGTTCACCTAGTTGTGCTTGCGAGGGTTGAGCTCTGCTCTTTCGGCCCGCCTCTCAACTGAAAATCAATCAATTATTAATAACTAATAAAAAAAAATTCCAAACACACACAGACACACACACACACCCAGGAAGCAGCCCGCAACAGCTGTCTAACGCTCATTTACATATTTACTGCTAAGTAACAGAGGGCATCAGAATGATAGAAACTCTGCTGATTTCCGTTGGTGCCATCACCGGGGGATCGAATGAGCTAGGATTACGAGTCGGGAGCGACGTCCACTCAGCAATAAAGCCCCCTAGTTTGTGTATTAGTGCAAAAAGATAATTTGGGAGAGGTTAAGGGAAAGGAATGACGTTTGGTGGCCTTGAAAGCTCTGGAAGGGAGGGGAGTTGCCAGTTATGAATTAAAATTGTTATTTTTTTAAGATAGGATATATATGCAAAAGACGTTGCGAGATAT